>NC_053518.1:39899467-40211967 GCF_016920715.1 Anopheles arabiensis
CCGGATTCGCACCGGGCTATTGCTTTGGCTGCTTTAACCTGGCCTCGCGGGATCTCTTTTAAGGAGTTCATCGACCTTAATCCCCGCTCCGTCAATGTTTGGCGACCCACTACTGCAGCATCCCATGCACCTTCTGCGCCTGTTACCCGTGAATCGGATCATCATTCATCGCCACCTTCTATCAACCACACGACACAACTGCGAAACGCTGATTTCACTATTTCGCCCGATCATGGTCCTATGAGCTTGCCTTATACGCAGTACTTTCAGCAAGCGTAAACCGGCTGATCCGGCTGAAGATTTTCATGAACTACCGACTTTACCCGAATTGATGGAAGCTAACCCTGCATCTAATACACATAATCCGTCCGACTCTCTTTTGCCGTGAATAACTTGCAGCGAGAGCACTCCCGGCGCATCTCGCTCTCTCATCCCTTCGATCGATCAACTAAACATCTACTATCAAAACGTATGAGGATTGCGCACAAAACTAGACGAGTTACGCCTCTCTGTCTATCTGAACTTGATATGGATGTGTTGGTGTTAACTGAAACATGGCTCGATGGCTCAATTTCGTCCTCTCTTATCTCGGAGGATGCGTATGTCATCTATCGCTGCGACCGAAATTCTCTCAGCAGTAACCATTGCCGTGGTGGTGGTGTACTCATTGCCTGCTCTTCCGTGCTGAACACGTCAACTTTATCACTGCCGTTCGACTTGCTGGAGTCTGTTTGGACAATTGTTAAGCTTCAAAACCTTGCAATCTATATCGGCGCCGTTTACATTCCACCCGATCTGCGTTCTTCCGAAGAAGTCCTTGACGATTTGCATGAGAGTGTTAGTTTCGTTGCTGGCAAACTTAAATCAAATGATCTTATGATGTTACTTGGTGATTTTAATTCACCATCACTCTCCTGGCAACCGTCGGCATCGTGCGTTAATCAGTTCATTCCTACTGGTGTATCTCATGAAAATGTTTCTCTGCTTGATGGAATGTCGGTAAACGGTTTGCTGCAATTATCCGGCATAAAAAATATACGCGGAAGACAATTAGATCTTCTATTTGCCAATGCTGCCTTCTTGGAGTGCTGCTCCCCCGTCATAGCTTCACCTGTTCCACTCGTCGCGCTAGACAATCATCATCCTGCTCTTGAGACAAGCGTGCTCCTTACGCACTCTCGCCCTGCATCCTCCCAACGAATACCTACGGCTCGTATGTTCAATTTTAGGAAAATGGACTACCAAAAGCTTCATCGTATATTAGCCGATACCGATTGGTCCTTTATTGATGCTGACTGTGACATAAATCAAGCTGTAGCAGCGTTTACTAATGTAATCACTTCCGCCTTCCCTTCCTGCTGTCCTCACCTTAAACCCGCTCCTAATCCTAAGTGGTCGAACAGAGCTTTACGTCTATTAAAATCGGACAAAAACCGCGCTCAACGCGCCTACCGTTTAAATAATACTTTACACAATCTTTGTGTATATAAATATGCGGCTAGGGCTTATCGTCTTCTTAATCGCCATCTGTATCGTCGCTACGTTAGGCGTCTTCAAATGCGCTTTACTATTGATCCTGGGTCATTCTTTCGTTTTGCGAACTCTCGGCGAGGCTCTGCTAGCCTTCCATCCACCCTGTTTCTTGATCTGTCCTCTGCTACGTCCAATCCTGATATATGTAACCTGTTTGCCAAACATTTCTCTAGTGTATTTGTCGATCCTAGTACTTTTAAGGTTCCTTTGGACGTAGGCTTGTCTTACACGCCCTCTGATGTGATATCATGTAATTCAGTCGTTGTAAGTGAAAGCCTAGTAAAATCCGCTTTATCCAAACTTAAAACTTCGTTTTCACCAGGCCCCGATGGCATCCCTGCCTGTGTTTTGAAAAAATGTGGCAATACCCTCACTCCTATTCTCACTCGTCTTTTTTCTCGCTCGCTTAGTGTAGGGATTTTTCCTAGTCAATGGAAACTAGCTTGGCTTGTTCCCATTTATAAGAAAGGTGACCGCACACTAGCATCAAACTACAGAGGCATCTCTATTATTTGTGCGTGTTCTAAAATCCTCGAGTCAATTGTCCATTTATCTGTAATGCCTTGTGTAAAAAATTATATTTCTACGGAACAACACGGCTTTATGCCCAATCGCTCAGTGTCCACCAACCTAATGTGTTTTTTGTCTTCTCTATATCACTATCTGTCTAGTGGTAAGCAAGTAGACACTATCTATACCGATTTCAAAGCGGCATTTGACAGTATACCTCTATCATTACTTGTTGCTAAGCTTCGAAAACTAGGTTTCGGTGGATCTATATTGCCGTGGTTCAACTCCTATCTTGAGAATCGTTCATATGCAGTTAAAATCTGTGGCTCTTTCTCTGAATGTTTTCTTAGTTCTTCGGGTGTCCCTCAAGGTAGTGTCCTTAGTCCCTTACTGTTCATTCTCTTCCTCAATGACTGTACTTCGATCCTTCCTCCTAACGGCTTCTTGCTATATGCGGATGACGTTAAAATTTTTCTTCCTGTATCTTCTACAGCTGATTGTCTAGTCCTTCAATCCTGGCTCTGTAAATTCTCTACATGGTGTGCTTCTAACGGTTTAGTCCTGTGTCCTGAAAAATGTTCTGTCTTGTCTTTCTTCCGATCTTCTACAAGTGTAACTCATGCTTATAGTGTCTGTGATGCCCCTATTCCCCGTGCGTCCTTGTCTAAGGATCTTGGCGTCTTCTTTGACCCGAGTCTTTCTTTCAAGGAGCACACGGACTATGTCATCAACAAGGCCAACAAAAGTCTTGGTTATATTTGTCGCATGTCCACTGAAATTCGTGATCCTTTTTGTCTTAAGTCCCTTTATTGTTGTTGGGTCCGTTCCGTACTGGAATATGCCTGTGTCATCTGGTCTCCTGTTCAACTATCTCTGCTCCAAAGGATTGAGAGGATCCAGAGACGTTTTACAAGGATCGTATTTCGTAGGTCGCTGGGTCATCACTCTATTCCGCTTCCTTCGTATGACGATAGATGCACTCTATTAGGCCTTGCCAAGTTGGAGCACCGCCTCTCGGTCGCTCAGGCTTCTTTCGTCGCTGGCATATTGCTCAATACGATTGATACTCCTTCACTTCTGTCGCGCTTACATTTGTATGCACCTTGTCGCACCTTACGTTATCGTTTTCGTCTCCAGTTACCTATGTGTCGTACACGTTTTGCTCGCAATGAGCCTTTTGTAAGAGCTATGTCGTCTTTTAATAGTACTTCTGATCTGTTCGATTTCAACATATCCTATCCTGTCTACCGATCCCGTCTTCGCTCCTTTTCCGTACCATAAACTCCTTCCAACTCTTTCGTGAATAATTGTATACTATAGTCAGTAAGCACTATTGCTGTAACCCAACGTGGCCGAGCAATTAATAAAATAAAAAATAAAATAAAATAAAAAATTACCATTCCCATATAGTTTACCATCTCGCTGCAATCCAGTTGACAGGGCTAAAAAGGTGGAAAAATAACGGATTGGATAAGAACAATCCCTAAGAGAAAAAGATTGCCATGTAGCCTTCCTACCGTTGCGTTGGAGAAAAAAAGTAACACCTATCAAAATTCGATTTAATCATTATCACCAGCGGTAGCGTGCGGGTGGAACATTTCGATCTGTAAGTGACAGGTGGTCACCGTAATGGTTGGTGCGGTATCGTAAAAATTAAACTTTTACTGCCTTTTAATAAGAGGATCTTAAAAGCTCCCCTTACGCTTTATAAAAAGCCTGCTTGAGCTTGGTCCGGACAGCAGCTGATGTGTGTGTGTGTGCTTGAAAAAGTATCATTTTATTCCGATATAATCATAAAAAAGGCCCCGTTGGAAGTCGTTCACTGAGTAAGGAACAGTGAAAACAAAAATGTGGTGATGAAAATTAAATGTTTCTCTGCAGTGTGGTTAAACGCTTCAGCGTTTCTCGCGTCTTCCGTTCTACGCATTCGGAAGCGTTGAAAATGCTGAAGTTTCGTAAATCATCTTGATATAACCGTGGAAAGCCGGCAGTGTCATAATTGATTCGCACCTGCATGCTTTAACGATTGGAGTGGGAAGCTGTCGAGCAAGAAGGAGCTTTATGGAAACAGCATGACGGAAATTAAAACTCCAATGACAATAAATTATGGGAAAAATTTTCTCGTTAGAAACTTTGACACCAGCCCAGCTTGACCAACAAGTGGTGCTCGTCTTGATTGTTGAAATTGACGAGTCATGAAACTCAAACATTTTTTTTTTTAATAAAAGTGTATGAAAAGAAACAATACTACCTTTTGCAATATTCTTAAAGAGTGGAAAGGTGAAAATTTAAAAAAAATGGGAATGCTATTGGAGTCCTAAACAAATACGCTTTACTTTCAAAATAAAGTGGAATGATGTTAAGAATAGAAAGATAGTACAATTCATGGTTGGTTGCATTGCTTTTTAGTGCTGCAATGATTTTTTGCGTTGCAGCACTCAAGATAAGAAAAAAAAGATATTTTCCATTATTCTGGGACGTATTTCTGCAATAATGACCGGAAAAAATATAAACAGATGAATAAAAGGGTTTGCATAAAATAGGAGATTTAAGTTCTACGTTAAGGTTGTCTTTGTAATTGTTTTTTTTCTTCATTTTTCATAAGATTGTTTTACTTGATAGCCAGTGAAATTCATATAATTACTCAAATAATTACTACCATACAGTTCGTTTAGCACAATATTCCTGTTACGGATGTAACTAGAGAAGCAAATAAAATAGAACCGGAATCCAGCTTCTTAAAAATTGTTTTCGCAAAGTGATAAAATTTGTTGCACTTTATTTGCCTGGTTTATATTGCATTATCCGTGCCGATCCCGGATAACGGGAGTTGCCTGTTTATAAACCGGGTCAGTTGACAGGACAGTAGCGATCGACTGTTGTTTACTTGCTTACATTTCTGTGATTATGTTTCGTTTACTCATCATCTTTTGCAAGCAAAAAAAATATTGAAGAATTTGCGGAAAGTCAGATGAAACGTTAATAATATTCTGTTGGAAGACAGCACAAACAATCAATGATATTATTAATTTCAAGCAGAGTAGAGCAGGGCATAAAAAAGTTTGTATGTATGGTGGATCTTGGAATTCAAGATAAGTGTTTATTTTTCATTGGATTCATGGAACGTTAATATCGTTTGTTTCTTTTTAGCTTGCAGTTAAATCCGTATCGTAGAATGCCATAATAACTCTAGATCTCCTTCTCTTGGAATATTTTATTTGATATCAAAATTTTGCTTAGGCATGTATAATGCTCGAGTGCATATTTAAACAATCACCCTAACCTACAACCTCAATTAAAAACTATCATACACAAAGAGATTTATTTGAACCTATTTCACTCACAATCAGTAAAACAAATGGGTGCTGCTTATCATGCATTAATTTATTGTCATTTAATTTAAGCCTTTTGAAAGTACACCATGCTTTTACCAACCGATAATAAAGATACACGAACAGCAATGATATTAACTTTGAACCTTTAAATTGAATATCATCACCGCCCAGTTGAGTTTCAGTTTCTCACTACGATCGACACCGTAAAATTTCAACATTCAATGCAATTTATAGTTTCAACCCGTTTCATATCCAATTATGGTAATGTTTACCGTAGTTTTTTTTCACGTATTTGAGGATACCCCTTTATGCACGGATGAGCGATGATACTAATGCACTCCGAAGGGTGAACTCTCTTATACTCATCGACAAAAAATAAAAACAGAGAGCAGATTAAATAAAATAAAATTGAGTGAAAGTAAAGCACAAAAAAGCTATTACAATTTATGAATTGGTAGAAAAGATGACCCGAATTATAAATATGATAGCCATGCTATTGAACCGTGCATATATCACTTACACCAACGGAGCAGATTGAATTATCTGAGCCGAATATTGCTGCCTGAATGAGTTGATAAATTGTGATCGAATTCAATAAACTGGCCATGAAATATAACAAAAAATTGCACGCAGTACATCAGTCTGGCACTCCATGGACACACCTCATTACCCCTATTCTTGTTGAGATGTCTTTAATTTTCTATCGTTTTAATATATGTTAACTTGGAAATGGAATAGTATCGTTAGTGTCGAATGCCACTACAATCGATACGCAAGAAAATATAAAAACTTTTATTTATTCACTCGCTATGAACAACATTTTATAATGAAATTATAAAACATACAAACCAAAATCATTATTTTTGCTCAAAATATTAAAAAAAACTCCTTCTGAAGTGTTACATACATTGCTTAGATCATTCCATATATCTCCGGCAACTGCATCATAAAAAATGATAATAATAAAAAAAACACAAAAAAGTGTAATAAAACAAAAAAGAGACTGAATAAATGAGAAAAGACACTAACATTTGAGTTTGCTCAAAACGATGCGATTTTTTGTTCCGAAACCAATAATATAGCATGATGAATTATTCATACTTTCATTTCAATCCCTATATGAACGACGGTCGAGCAATTTTACGCTGGTTTTGTCCGGTAGCTGTAGCGTGTAGGTTATGGTTAGGTCATTGCAACCCTTTGCATCTTAAGCGTTCTTGCAAGAGGACAATACGTATATGTATACGCGTGTGTGTATGTGTTGTCTACTGGAACGGAATTCTAACAGCAAGCACCCTAGATCGGTATTTTCAGTGGTAAAAGCTCTGGAATGGTATTGAAAAGTTTTATCATAGCGATAAATCCGGAAATGATATTCTACGCCTGGATACATACAACATCGTATGCGAGAATAGTGAGCGCGATAGTACAGAATAGTGTGTATGTGTATGTGCGCAATATAGCTGAAAGAATGATAGCAAATGCATGCACCGACGTTTTACGAGCAGACTCCGTACGATGCTACGTTTGCATATTTTAACCACGAAGATTCCTGCTTCTCCCAGTTCTTTCTCGATTTAGGAATGATTTTGGCGCATTCTTTTCTTCACATTACACCTGACTGTGGCTTTTCTGTTAGTAATAAATTTATCCACTCTTAATAACAAAGTGTAAAATGAGAGTTTTGGGAATGTTGAGCTGTCAAAAAAATCGTCAAACGATGTGTGCGATTAGCGATTTGCTCAGACATGCTTTGCCCGTTGTTTGCTCATAAAGATAGTGAAGGCGCTGTTTGGAATACAAATTTGTACATTTTCGAAGGATTTATTTGGATAAAAAGTTATCTGCAACAGTTTCTGGTATTGTTTTGCGATGTTACAATGTGTCATTTGGTGTTCGGTGTGGATGTGATAAACAATGTATCTAAAATACGACTATGAATCAATGTTGTTTTGTTATTTGTATCTTCATGGATTTTGGATGCAAAGTATCTATTTGTATTTTTTATATGTATTTCATTAAGCTGCCCGCATCCAGGGCTTAACAAATGATTTGTTTTTAAAATAATCCAATAAGCTAACAAGGGATAAGGATTATTAATACAAGGGTTACAAGAAGCTGTTAAAAAGTCGGAACCAGAATGTAGATATGGGTATATTAAAGCGAAGCGCTTTTCTAACCTAACCAAACCAAGCATCGATACTAAAGTTTCGATTAAAAGCTTTATTTTCAATGCGAGTGAGTTAACTTTTTTCAATATTGACTCATCTTTGTCTGGCGGTTACACCGGCCGGTGCCCGGATCTCACCAGCATATTCAAGTATGGGTCGAACCCAGCAACAGTGAAGAGCCTTCTAACCTAGAGGATCTCGAATATCAGCAGACATACGATAAATAAAACCTGAAACTTTACGCTCTTTGGCTACGGCTATGTTAAAATGCTCCTTAAATGATAATTAATCCTCCAACCACACACCGAGGTCTTTCACACGTTGTATAGGAGAGTTATCCAGTGAATATGTGGTATGATCTATATCTATCAAGATGAATCTATAGCGCACATTCGTCGTAGGTCGAGGATATGGAACGAATCAATATGATATCGTCTGCATAGAGCAAGTGGCCGTTGCAGGGTATGTTGGATTTTGAGATAGGCAGAACACACCCGCAAGTTAGGCAATGAATTAACAACGCCTATGCATAGGAAACACGCATTACATGTATTTTCCCATTAGACATAAATCCCATTAAAGCCTGTTCAAACAGAATCCAGTTGCAATATTGCCAAGAAACAAGAAAGTGTATGTATTCGATTTCTTTTAAGAGTGGCAAGACCTCTTTGGTAAATTCTGTTGTAATATAGGCGGAGGTTTCCATTCAGGAGCCATCCTGTTCTAAGGCTTGTGCTCGGGAGAACTGTTCCCCTTTCTTAAATACAGTCCACGGAACGGAGTAAGCCGTAGAAAGCTACAGAGTATAACATTAGTACAGCCATTAATTAATAAATTAAATAAAAGCGGGCTGAGGACACTGCCTTGTGGCACACTGGATAGGATTACGAATTCATATGGCAGAGAGGTACCAATTCTAACACGATAATTTTGATTTGATAAAAAATGAAAACCAAGTTAGTAACAGATCTTAAACTCCCTGTTTGTTCAGCTTTTTGACTAGTAATGTATGAGGAATGCTATTAGAGGAAGCCTTGAAGTTTATATAAATTGTACCAACTTGTTGTGTGGTTGGAATTAGGGACAAGTGTGCCATCATAAGCATTTCATGTTATAACTTAGTAAAACTTGTGTTTCCAAATCCAATTTAAATCTCATAATCATTTTACATTTATTTTCTCACTTATAAATGAGTTTCGGTTGAAAATAGTGCAAAAAAAAACTATTTTTCAAGCGTTTTAAAAAAGGTCGATAAAGACATGGTGTTCTGGGACCCGTATGGAGCATAGCGTCATCGGCCATCTGGTTTAAAATAAACACATTTTTTAGATAATTGTAGATTTTTGATTGTGTGGCAATAATGTATGTACATGTCTTCAGGTATTAATGATCCTTTTTTGATAAAAAAAACTGTACCGCAACACGCTATTACAATGTTAACAATGTTACTCCAGAAAGGTGTAAATTAATTAAATTGATTTTTTAATGTCCAAAGATTCAAAGTTTACATCTTCAACTTAATCCACAAAATAATTACGTTTTCTCAGCTTTACGATGGTATAAAAATGTTCTCTGTTGATTGTTCCTAAGTTTTTGGAACGCTTATTTGGTATGGCACAAAACCTATAATTTTCTGCTCAATTTCGATACTCAACATAAAGCAGTTCATATCAATTGGTAACATCAATTAATCTGCATTAATTTTTCTGGAGTATACCTATAAATAAGAACAAAACCCTCTGTTTACTAAATTGGTCGTTTGACTCAAGCTTTTATTAATAAAAAATGCTTGCGGGCACTCTTGCACCAAGTTCCGCTATTTATACAGGAGACAGACGAAACACATAGCCGCGTTCTCACACAGCATATTCTGCTAGAAATTGTCCTTCAAACACACTTTTCCAAAAACACAGGTAGGGAAAGTCTAGCAGTCTAGGGCGATTTTTTTTCGAGCAATCCACGCTATTCATCGCAGGATGGATAACAAAAAGATTTACTTTCAATGTTTTGACTGGTGGAGAGAAACATCGTTTTTTTCGAGTTGTAACATATTTTTTGACCGCTTGCTAAGTGTTCCAACGGTTGTATATTGTGCATATCTTACAACAAGAACCCATTTTTACGAATTATTTTGTTAAATTACGATATCGAGCGAAGATTCATGATGTGTGAACGGAAAAATAATGGCGAATCTTGTTTTGACACTTGATTCTGGTTCAGGTGGAACGATTCGCGAAGAAAGATATGGTTTGTGAGAATGTATGTACCTCATCAAAATGTATGTTGAAGTGATATAGATTTCCTTACGCAATAACGGGGTTTTTGCAATGTTTCAGCGAGTGTATTTTCATTTTTTTTAAATCGCTCAAATATTCTGTTCTCTTCTTCTTCTTTGGCTCAACAACCGATGTCGGTCAAGGCCTGCCTGTACCCACTTGTGGGCTTGGCTTTCAGTGACTAATTGATTTCCCCCATAGCAGGATAGTCAGTCCTACGTATGGCGGCGCGGTCTATTTGGGGATTGAACCCATGACGGGCATGTTGTTAAGTCGTACGAGTTGACGACTGTACTACGAGACCGTCTAATATTCTGTTACTAACATGAAAAACACAATAAATCAATAAAAAAAATACAAAACTGCTGTTACCAACTCTTGTAAATTGGTTGGTCTATTAAAGCAACTATTTTGCAATGCGACCCAATCTGCAACTGCTCTTATTATTTCAAACGAAATAATTAGATTTATTAGCTTCTGCCTATTATTAAGTTCATGTTGCATTTGTTTTAATTATTTATTGATTGAATTATAGATTTATTTGTTTTTTTATTTGTTTATTATTTTTTTATTATTTTTTTTAATTTTTGAAACATTGTTTGTATAAAATGAAGAAAATTATTGTTTGATTTTCATTACACTTATTTCAAATTAAATAAGTTTGATTTTATTACTCATTTTATTTAATGATTTAATAATTTTTGAATCATTTATTGCTTTATTTATTTACTTATTCATTTATTTATCTGCAACATTCTAGGAATAATAAAGATCCTGGAGAAAAGATCCAGGGACAATGGCATGCAGAGTTGTGCAGAATCTAAGGAACGCCGTATGTCAAATTTAGTCATCAGATAGCTTTTTTGTGGTTTTTTCGAACCAACATATTATTAAAGAATGAAGTGTAAATTTTAATTGAGTTCATTAAAATTATATACTTTGAGAGCCTTGAATGGCATAGATTTATATTTGCATTTGATATATTAAAATGTAAAAATGAACTATTGAAATATAAATTTGATAACTTCCTAAGTTCCACAGTTTCCTTGCTTCCTTATAGTAACCATTCATGTGTAGAAACACATAATTTTATCCGAATTGAGCCATTCTGGACACACATTTGTTCTAATGAGCAATTAACAATAATGAGCGGATAACACACATGACAGGTCCGAAAATCGTTAACATCGCCTGATAGAAGGATTCCGATTCCTAAGGAGTTCCGTCATCGTATCAGGTCAATTCAATCTCCTTGCTAAACCATTCATTTGGCTTCCAATCATTATGGTTACGAGCAGCATCGCCACTTGGCATGGCTAACCTTTAGAGCAATGATTATCCTTTTCTTAGATCACAAATACAAAAAAAAAACACACACACACACATTCACTGATGCTCGCCTAGCGATTTTGGTTGATAATGAGCTCTCTACGGTGATGTGTGTAGCTTTATTGATCACACCCTCCATGGGGAATGCTAACATTAGGAAAGGAACGAGGCGAAAGTGGCGTAAAATCAATTGCCCCAGCCTAAAAGCTTATTCCTGTCAGCTTGAAATCTGTTTCCGGTCACTAGTAATTAGGAGCGTAAAACTGTTTCCGGTCACTAGTAATTAGGTGCGTAAATCTTTGCCAAGATTTTTGAGGTCGAGAGTGCTTTCTTGTTCACTGTGCGTGAAATTCCGTACTTTAATACGCTTTGCTCTGGTCTAGCTCATAAATAATAATGCGTCCGGTACACGTTCTGTTGCAAAATTGAGCCGAGTAAAAAATGAGAAATTATTGGGTGCATTGTCTTCTGTGTCGGGGAGTGTCGTTGCAGATACTGCATTTCACTTAGATGGTTGATTTCAGCACAAAGTTAAGTGTTTATTTATTAGATATTATTATGTTTGGTATACGGTAATACTCTTCTTCAGGCAGTACTCTTCTTTTATCATCCACAATGGGTGTTCGTTTTGGGGGGCTAAACATTTAAAGGAAAGGAATCAGTGTTATGAAAAGGAGTGATTGAATAAAGAATACAGTTGTAAAATGCCCAAAAATTACAAACAGGCAATGTGTTACCCTCTATAGTTGTTGCCGCTAAATTTTTACTCTAACGCACCAATTTTTGTCTCCAAGGCATCCATTTTTACAGCGTGTCACAATGTTTGCCTTTAGGGCTTAAATTTTGTACAGTTTGCTTCAATTTTTGGCTCTAAGGTATCAATTTTCGATTATAATTCGCCTTATTAACAAACTTGTAAATTGTATTTTCTTAAATTGATGTAATAAGCTTTAATAGTTATCAATTTTATTGATAAAATTCAAAATATAACAACTGGCTTGCCAAATTTTGAAGTTTAATGCAGTGAAAAAATTGGCATGTATTTTTTAGTGTAAACTATGGTTTTAGAACTCATGGCAATGTATTGTTTTTTTTCTACAAAAAACAATTAAATGACTCGGTTTTTGTACTGTTTATGTAATGTAAAATAACAATTGTGAAAAATCTTCTCAAATACCTTGTCAAATTATCACGATTCCAACAACAATCAAAAACTTACAGGCTTACAGACAAAAAAAGGTGCGTTAGAGTCAAAAATGTAAGCGTTCTGTCAAACATTTATGCCTTATACCGAAAGATTGATGCGCACTGTCAAAAATTGATACCTAAGAATCAAAATTTTGCAACAACAACTAAGTGCCCATCGTATTACCTCTACTTTACCTTTACGCTTTTACTCTTGGTTTACAATTGCATGTGAAAATAAAATCATCAGTTTTATGATCAACGTAAACATCAAATTTGTTTTCATTTGCATTTTTCTTTTTCCTATTATTGTTTTTTGGTTAACCTTCACGATCAAGATTTGTATCACAGCTCACTGTAGCCATGGCCCTTGAAGCACTGAGTTGAGATGTTTTTAGTCGAAGCAATCCGAAACAGTGTTGAATACAGCCGACATGCAGAACATAGGGTCTGGGACTGACCAGCCATCGCTGGGACGAGGCTGAACGACCCGTACAGTCTCTCTAGACCCGATTGATCGGGATGGTGCGTAGATATTGACGCGATGCAACAAAGGCGGTGAGTCGATAGAGCCATTTAGCAAATTAGTGATAAAAGAGCACTGTGCGTTGCATCTTCTAACCGAGTTTTCTACACACTTTTTCGCTTTTGCTGGTCTGGTGAGTTATTTTTCAGAAGTCTTAAAGTGTATCAGAAAATGGAAACGAAGGCCGCTTTCCATCTTTATCTCTCTTTCAACCACAAAAAATCTTCGTTGAGTATTATTTTCCCATACTTCATTGTATTTTGCCTTGATTCCGGCGTTTCGACAAAATTGGGCATCGGGCACCTGAAAAGCTCAACCTGGAAAGTGAGTAGAATCTTTTCTCGTACTGGATACTTTCATTTTTCTTTTTCCTTTACGCCCGCTGCAATGCTGCGTTGGGACAAACGATAATTTTGTTCGTTTTGCTACCTCAACCCACCAAATGGACTCGTTAGCAGTCGTTGACAGTTGCCTGATTTTGAGAGAGAGTGAATAAGATTAACTACATTGCTCGTTGACGTGGCTCGGTGTCACGCGATCTCGAGTCATCATTTCCTCTCATCACACTGCCCAGCAGTCTCTTTCTTGCTTTAAGACAATGAATACGATGTTGGTACATATTGTAAGGAATTTTTGGCTCACGCTTACAAGTGACAAGGTTACTCGTTGTCCGAAGCGACCCGTCAAAGCATCGAAAGGGCGTTTAGTGTCAATTCAATTATTAATTGATATTGGCAGTGTTTCACATTGGCAAAATCCTTTTGTGTACATATGGCGTGGAGGCGTCCGCCATTACGGCCGGGATTACGGAAAGGCGAAGACGAAGGCGCGAGACCGTGAGCGGTTTCGGACACTCCAAGACCGGAAAGCCCCGGATAAGACAAGACAAGGCAAGAAGTGCATATTGAAGATCGGGAGGGAATAAAAGGAAGCAGATCAAGGAAACTTCAAGAAGAAATTTAATATATCCTTACAATCGTACTATATTTTATAACAATTCTGAAAGGAACTGTATTTGGTTTCGCGCGATACGTTAACGTTTGTGTTTTTCACTTTTGATAAAATGAAGCATGTAAGAGTTCTTAGCGAAAAGAAAACCTAATTTGAAATTTGGGGATGGAACTTAATTGCTTTTACACTTGTTAGTTTTTTTCCAATAATTTCCAACTAGCATAAAAACTTTTAAATTGCTTCACCAATCTTTTGAATATTCAAGCTTTATACAATTAGATTGGCACCCCAAACATTATCGAAAACTAATTTCGAAAGTGTTCACCTGAGATTACCGATAGCCGATTGAAACAACCGATAGCTACCAGGAATGGATTAAGTGGTACCCTTTTGGGATATAAAAGCGATAAAACCATCGCACAAATAGCGTGTTTGTCTTCTTCGTATCACAAATTAACCAACGAACTAGTTCCATTGTGGTACGTTCGTTCCTAAAATTGTACCTGGGATAGCATAGACGTTTTTCGTGGAATAAGTAAAGCTTGCAACTATGCAAATCGTTGCTAGTTGTTACAAAAACCCCATCCATCGTCTGTTTTAGCATGGAATGAATTCACGTGCGACCGTTTAAAACTGCCCGGGAAAAAGTAGAAATCATACGGCAGAGCTCGTATTTGCGCTTCAGCTATCACTTCCCGCAGAAGAGCAGCCGGGAGATTGCTCCGTTAATTGATTATGTCGTCATCAGGAAGGATTAGCAACGCGGGTTGCTAATTTATGGAAAAGGCTAGCTGCGTTTCAAGAACCAACTGTGTGCTATATCTACCACCGGTGCTGGTAACGTTCTGAGTAGTGGCCTGTGCAGTCGTTCAGCAAAATGAAGCGAACCATCCATTTTCAGTGCTTCGTTCTATCTTCTTAACTGGACAATGGTGCGCCCGGAACGGTATAACGCCACCCAAACAGGAAGTTGTCCGAAACAACTGTTGGATTTTCGTGCGGGATTATTGGTTAATGAAGGAAAGCGAATTGGTTCGGTGCAACATTGGGCTTTTTGGGGGTGATAGTGAAGGAATGTTCGGAAACCATGGCATTAAGGCTCAATTAGACGGTAGTTTGTCATAGCATCAGCGTTCCACGTAGCCTTGGCTTGTAATCCCGTGCTGTTAGTTTTGGAGTTCTCATTTCTTATCCACCCAGAATTTGGGTAGTTCTTGTAACACGTGTAACGCTGTTGCTGGATAAGTGCTTCTCAGAAACGGTTATGCTTGATGAATTAAAGTATTTGATATTCTACGCTTTGTGAAGCAGCAGTCACTTGCGTGGAATGTGTCTAATTAATGTGCGCAAAGCTAACGAGCGAATCGACGTTCGGTTGAATGTCATTAATGCTGCAGGCGGATGTGTTGCTCCTAGCGCCCAACGCCGGTGCTTTACCCCGAATTGGGTATATTTCCTTTACTGAAAGTCAAGCTCACTCCACTAGTGAGTACAGGCAGGCTTTGACCGACAGCAGTTGTTGTGCCATAGAAGAAGAAGAAGAAGAAGATCTCCTATATACTATGAAATTGCAGACCTTATATATGTCAGGTAACTTGTGACTATGACTATTTTGATAACAGGTTTTTATTTATACTGCGACGTGTACATATGATTTATGAAATGCGTAAGGTAACTTCTTCTTTTAAACCAATTGACTACATGTTTATGTTTGTTGCATTTCTGAAGCGCGCGCTTTTGCTTGAGGGGTGTTTTGCTTGAGATGTGTTTACTTGAAATATGTTTTAAGTTGAAGTGTTTTTACTTCGCAACATCCGCACATACGCTTTTTCTTCACAATGAGGTCGTACGAAACATACATTCTGCGTGGGAAACATGTCGAGCAGTATATTCGTATTTCCAAAATAAAAATCACACTGATTCCCGGTATAAGCTCAAGATAACATAAAGCATTTTTTAAATTGTAATACAACACTGTAAGTGTTGTTTTGATTGATTCCTGAGTACATAAAGTACCAGCCAAAATATTAATCAGCAAGCAACAGTGAAAAAACTTGTAAAAAAAAAACAATTTAAAGTGTCATACTGTTGAATGGTGTCTTTAAATTTTGCAACAACAAAAAAGCATTCCCGTTAAAGCTACTTGTGTTCGCTTCAAGCAACACGCTTGGTGCGCTATCTTTTTCAGTTCAGACAAGTGATTTTAAATGGTTCTTTGAAATGTTAGATTCTCTTTAACCGTTATCCAGTCTCCTATGCTACTTTTTATTGCGTTTGAGGCATACTTTTCGATCTATTTGTTATAAAGATTTTCTCGAAAGTAAAAACTGGGGAAAAAGAGATACACCTGATAACGGCAGTTGGTGGGGCTAGATCTGAGCGAGTGCGCGGAAAAAAAGACAAAACCAAATAAAAAAGTATCTTCTTGTCGTTCGGTGGTGACGGATTTTTTCCACGCTTTGGCCGCCTGTTTTGTGTGCACATTTTTGTATTCTTTATTTATTGGTCACTGAGCTTCCTATTCACTCGGAACACAACAACTTATAAAAGAAAACGTCACAGAACCTAATCTGAAACCGTTCCAGCGTGTATATCGTCCCACGGCGTATATGGGACGTCGTCGGTCCCTGAAGCCACTAGACGGGAATTGGGTCGGGTCAAAACGGCTGTCACAAGCTTTACGTTGGCCGCGGGTAATCAGTTTTTTTTTATGTGGCTTTGTTACCAGCACTGTTGTCTGGAAAATTAAACGTCAATTGAAAAACACGCAGTGCGGGTGACGATATTTTGCTGAAAATTGAGCAAATCTTTTTTCAAGCACGCTCATGTTGTTGCGAATTTTATTTTTTATGAAATTGCCAATTTTTTTTTACGAAAGACACCTTTTCCAGACAAAAACAATAACGACTAAAAATTCCCGGAACCATCCCTAGAAGAATGGTGCGCAATTTGTTGATATGTTGTCGTAGCAGCAGAAGAATGATGATATTTTTACTTTTCACTGTTGCGAAAACAGACTGTCTGAAATTGTTCACATGAACTACCTATTTAGAAAAACTCCATGAATATTGAAGCTCTTTAGAAAGCAAAAAAAGGCTCAAATAAGTATAAAGTTTTACAAAGGAAACATTAGTATGGAAATTAAACCTCACGAGAGCGTAACACGGGCGCACCGGTACATAAATTTCATCTTTGCCACGTTCTTTTCTCCATTTACCGAAACATCCTTTCATGCACTTGCGTGGAAATTATTTCAATTTTCAATAATGCTTTGCAAATTCAATGTTTTTTCCTTATCGGGGTAAAAAGCCAAAAACTTTCACAACAAAAATTGTTGCAACATCGATAAACTGTTGCGCTCATAAATGTGTTATCTTTTGCGCTTTGGAATGGGGAAATCTTTCGCTTGACTTATGGTCCATTTATAATTAACAGCGTTAAACAAATGTTGGTATCCTTCCTGTATTTTCCTTTCTGGAGTAAGGATAGGGCTGAAAGTAAAGCCCCAACTAAGCGCAAAATCCTTTCAAACAAACGATTTCGTGAGCAGTTAATCTTCTTCGCTACGCCCCCTCGCCCTAACAAGCGGTGGTAGAATTTCCGATGTCTTCACTTTGCCACCGACCCTAGTACTAGAGGTGGGTATTTCGGTTCTTCGTGAGAGTACCGAGTCGTTCCTTGCTGTTAACGTGAACGTAATTTCGGTTCATTCGTTCTTTTGCTAACTGCAATACCATTAAAGTCTGTGAATCGGTATAGTAATTGAAAATCGTTAGAACTACATATTAACCCGTTGGTATGATCGCATGAAAAGCAAGCCAATATTGACAATCTATTATTTGACCCTAGAAAACGATTCACACAAACAGTTTGATCATTTCTAATTTTTTCCCTAAATTTGCGAATGTTACAGGGTTTTTCTCATCATTATTTCAAAATGATCATGAATGTTTGCACAAATTTTCATGATTTTTTTCAAATTTTGATGTATTCAAAGAAGAAAAGCGTTCTTTTCTCGTGAACCAGTTCATTCTTTTTTTTTTCAAGTGAACTAAATGAACCGCGCGATTCCGGTTCCACCTCTACATGGTACTCAACCGCCCCCCCCCCTCCCCATCCCTGTCAAAGAGAGCGATGGGAAGGTGGACTCCGGTTGGCAAACTTTGCTCCTAAAAGACTGATAAAAGCTAAATTATCGCAAACATCATCAGGCATTAGCTCGACGCCCAAGTGCCCTCGCAGGACCGATCAAGGGTAGGCCGTTATGCTGTAGCGGCATGCGTTATGTGCCATTGCACCACGTTCGATCCAAAAAGCAGAACCAAAATTTTCCAGAAAGTAAATTTGTTCTTTGGCGTGCAAAAGTACGATAGTGTGAAGGATGCGAAAATGTGCTGCACAATATACACCAGAGAAGTCAAACTGGTGGCCCGAGAGATCTTTCGGTGTGGTCCGCGACCCCTTGAGCCAAAATTGATTTGCAGAAGCATTTCTGCTTCTATTAGTATATGGCAGTCTATTGCAATTGGCTCCTGAAATGCGAAGAGATTTTCAATTTCTTCTTTTCTTATTGTCAGACCATGCAACGTCATAAAACCTTGTGGTTGTTTAATCGTACCTACTCTCTATGCATGTATGCACAAAAAAGTTAAGAAATTCAAAAACTGTTCGAGATATAGAAGAAAATTTAAAACTGTTTATTGTGATGAAAATGAGTATTCCGGTCTATATTAAAATGGTAAAATGGTTATACAATTCATGCAAATTCTGTTTCCATAAACCATTTCTGATGAACAAATGTGTTAGCAAACAAATATTTGATGAACATTTTTTAAAGAAACATCTCGCGTTTAAGCTTCAAATTCATACAAAAAAATATCATACAAGCTTTTCTCTCCGACTGTCAAATAAAAATTTATTTATGTTTGGATTGGACGAACTGACCTGTAGTAATTTAATGAGCTTGGACAGCATTAAATGTAACAATTTACTTTTTCTAACGTGCGTAAATGCTGTTCACAATCAATACCAGCTCAATATAATTGATTATTAAAATGGCACCAATGGGTACTATTTTGGATAAACCAACGTAGTCCAGTCCAGTCCGTAGTCATGTCCAGTTTTTGCCACTATTTTTACTTACTTAATATTGTTAGTTGGCACACAACTGTGCAAATTTTGGAAATATCAGGAGTTAATGGCCATTTGAAAATAATCTGGTACAGTTTAGTTTTATTTTATTTTGCATCAAAGTTTTACATATTGCAACGTAACTGTTATCCCAAAATAAAATAAAAATAACAAAAAAGATCTGAATTTTGTATCATGTAACATAATATAATATAAAAACTAGGCTTCGGCCCGTGCTACTATTTTCAGTAGCATTTTGATGAGCTTTTTAAACGAGTTTGACATCGCTGATACACACAGAACGTACGGTGGTTACTTCAAGTCAGTTCGGTATCGAGATCCCGGCGCTCGACTGCGCCTCGTCTTGTGTCACACGCATCATTCCCAGCACTCTCTCGCGAGTGCAATAAATAATCGCAAATGGGTTTGGCGTTCGGCACACACGCAAACACATTTAAAGCTCGCTTGATCGTGCCAAAAGTGTACGATGAAATATGTTTCCCGTCAAACATTCGCATCAACTCACTCCGTAAACCGGCACACACTGTACGCGTGCTGCCATTTTTGTTGCGAAAAACATACGTTCACCCGGCTAAGGTTAGGAGTCTGTGTTTAGGAGTGTCGCCTATGTCACGTCGCATATGCCACTGCGAACCGACCGTTTCGATAAAACTTTTCGATGTGATGGAACTTTAACCCAAGAAGAAAAAAAATATCACTCTTCAACATAGAAGTGTATCGGTTTCACGGAGTAAACAAGGACAGAAAAAAAGAAAACAGGAACGAAGCATTCGCACTCACAGGAAATATGTTTGTGGCGCTATTTTCACCCGACCGATAAGAGGACATGCCAAGGGCTACGGGAAACGCCGCTCACACTGAAACACAGTCGGAAAAGAAAAAAGAACTGTCCAAAGACCTTCCCAACATCGGCGCGAACAGTATAGAAAAAGGAATTGTTCCAGAATATGTCCGTTTAACGCTCGGCGAAACAACATTGGAATTTTTATTATATCCGCTGATAAAGCTTTATCAGCAGCAGTACAAACTAGTGTAGAGAAAGTAAAATAATGGGATAGAAAGGAGAGAGGCGACAGGAATGCACTCTAGCTAATGGTTTGCCGCTCTAGTGAAGGAACTTGGTGTCAGGGACAAAAAATGATGATAATGTGTCCCACCTCATACCCCTTCACAGGATTTAGATAGACGAATTATCTAGCAAATGGGTGAAAATATAGATTGGAAAATACGCGAATTAATAAAGTAATAAGAACGTGTGGTAGATAATTCTTGTGGCCGGAAGACACTCCACCAGTGACTTATGTTGCCCCAGCAAATATAGAACGCATGAGATGAAATGCTGCAGTAGATGGGTGGTGAAAAATTGGCTTCCCTGCTTGGGATAGGGAACAGTGATAAGCTATTTTTGAGCATACACACCACAATCTAGACAAGCGGATATCATGGGTTTATCTGTTGTAGATAACTCACCGGGATATGAAGCAAACCAGGGTTCTCCTTGGGGTTTTCCGCTTCTGAATTAACTCGGAAAATGTTCCTTAAGTTATATTTTTTCACAAAATCTAATCTCAATCTCTTTAGATTGTGTGTATGGTTGTAGTACGATGTTTAACAACCACTAGAGGAGGTAGGAAGTTATTTAGGCCGCCCACAAGGACAGAGGAGCCGTGGTATCTCCAAACTGAGGTAGCAAGATGGCAAGGAGGTGTCTGCCATTAAGGCCGGGATAACGGACTGGCAGACGAAGGCGTGAGACCGTGAGCGGTTTCGGACACTCCTGAGGTAGGCCAAGACCGTAAAGCGGAAGTAGCGCCGGATAAGTAAGTAAGTAAGTAAGTGAGAGGAGGTTGCGACAGCAAAGGTACAAAAATGAGCTTACTCTGGGATGAGGTACGTACGTACAACAGTTTACCCTCATATTAGCAGGTTTAAACTTTTTGCCAGCAGTTTAAAAAGTAATCATTTTTGACTTCTCAAGCAGCCGCACCTTGCTGTGATTCTATTAGAATACTTGTTGTAGATTGCCCCTGTAAGCAATAGGAGGAGATGTTCCCATTGCAAAACTCCTGCAGCTAGAGCAGCGTTGGGTGTGGTAGAAAATGATTTTATAATAAAGGCATCCTTTGGGATGGAGTGCTGCAAAGGTTCCCACGTACACATGCTTTATAGGCAAGCTTTTCCGTCCGGGCTCGATAGCCTTCCAGTGTATGGCTTGGCACAGACCAGCAGCTATGGGTTGTGGAAAAAGATACAAAAAAAGTTTGCACATCCAAGGGCACCTTCTATTTCCGCAGGTTCTGCTATGGGAGCGGGAAGTCGGTCGGAGTAAATAAAAAAAACCTACAACAAGAAAAATTAAATGTTGACAGGGTCCTCGTGCTGCACCACCTCGGGGAAAAACTTTCTGTATACCGGGATGCCTGTGTCATTAGGATTTTGCCTCAATCTTTGTTGCTGCAAGCTTTTTCAACCTTCATCTAATAGACCGATGTCCATAAGATTGAGAAAAACGAAGAATCTATACCATTGTTTAGGGATTACACATGAAAGTAAATGTAAAACAGCCCCTAAAGTACAACAATTATTTTTATTGGTACAAAGGAAATGAAATTGTCTCTACAGTTTTCGTCATGAAGTCGAAAAGCTGAAAATCTTATCAGTTTTCATGTGTTGAGCAAGTAATCGGAACATAATATGGAAGGCAGAAGGAGAATGAATGATTTGGTTGAAGTTTCCCCGAGATTTAAACATTAAACATTAATCATCTCTAGCTTGAAGCTTCATACGCGTTTATTAAAAGTAAATGACAAAAGCTTCTGCTACTTTGCAAGTAGTTTCAGTTCTTTAAGGGTTTATTAAGAGTATAAAATTATTTCAACCAATCGTCATTGTAGAACATTAAGAAGCAGTATGACTTCTCGAAAATAAAAGTATCTTTATTAGAAAAAATATATAAAAACTTCGTGTGTAAGTCCTCTACAAACTTGATTTGATTAACATCTGAGAAAACGATTAACATCTTTCACACGTACTTGGCGAGTAGATCTGTGATCTTTCAAAAATCTTCGGAACATTTTTAAAACTCATGGAAAATATTTTTAGCAGCTACTAGGTAGTAAGGAACGTAGCCTGATGTTATATATGGCTTACAAAAAATCTATAAACCTTTGCACAAATAAATTTATTTAAATAAGTAGATTTATAGTTGATCAAAGCAGTTATGTGAGCGAAAATCCAATTTGCGTAGGCATTAGGTGTGAGACATAACGTATTTGGACTTCTAACAACATTCGTAAGGCAACATGAACACGTTTTGATTTAATTTTTACGATAGGAGCTGAAAAAGAGAAATAACATTTAATCAGACATTGAAAGGAATTGACATAAATCTTATCTCAGCAATAGTATTGATATGTATATATTTTTTAGAGTATATTTCTGTGTAAATAGAAGTAAAATAAAAGGTATTCAAACAATGAGAATAAGAAACTACATAAAATCATGTACAATACTTTTCTTGACATAAAATTTATATTCTGCTTGTAACCTTTTATCAACTCGTACGACGTAACAACATGCCCGTTATGGGTTTAAGCCTCGAATGGACCGTACCCCCATACGTAACGACTGTCGTGACAAATGATAAAGAAGAAACTTTTATCATGGAAAATCTCTTAAATTCTGTCATTGAGGCCTTTCACGATACTTGCCAGCTTTTTACTATTGAGTTTGACTATTGACGGCCGAAATTATGTCAACATACAAAACCACACACAAAACTAGCATGCGATTGTCAGTCTTGATTATTTTAGCCTCAAAAAATCATCAAAGAACCTGCTCTAAAAAATGTCCAAACAAAAGCCAGCATCGCGAAAGAACTGATGAAAAATTAACAGTTTAAAAAAATAAGCAGAGACGTTAAACATTGCTCTAATTCATCATTGCGAACGCATTGAGTTAATTTGTGTTTTTTTTAATGACTGGTCCTTTGCCGTCGATAAAAAACGATCGTCAAGAGCGTATGAGATACAAATGAACAATCGTTTGATTATACTGCTCGAATTTTTTCGCTGTGATTGCCTACTTTAAACTTTAAACTAGTGTTGAAATGTGTTCATTTATTCGCGAAACCGGCTAAAATGTCGTGTTTTTTTTATTTATCCCAAGGTGCATTGAAGAGATTAGGTGGTGGAATCTAGAATGAAAGTAAAGCAATGTATGTAAATTCTGAATAAAAAAAAGATCCAATAGATTGAACGGGTGAAAAGAATTATCATAGTCGTTTACATATCGCAAGGCACATACGTAGTAGACATTGGTCTCCAAATCGAAGATGTTCAGCTGTATCGGGAAACTCGTTCGTCGAAGAACGTTCGTCGTTCATGAGTGGACAGGGTTGCACAATTAGGTTGGGCAGTACAAAACCTAAACGGTCTTCTAATTTTTGATCTAGAGGGCTATGAAATGAGTGAAAATGAGCGTCGCGGCGAACGTACTCGGGAACGAACGAGTTCACCGATACAGCTGGTTGCATCGAAACAAAAATAGATGTTAAAATGTTTAGATTTTATTTAGATTACCAATAGCAGTATTTCACGTGTTTGAAGAACTTTTAGTGAATATAATGAAGATGGAGGATGTTTTGTGTTTTGGTCAAGTTACCAAAAGGCCTGTTCGAGTAAAAGTTTTCACCCGTCCTGTCAAAAAGACACTTTTAAATTTGATTATAAAAATGTCTCCCACAATGTCGCTCAGCAGAAGCGATAAAAATCAACCTTCTGAATACATACATCTTGGGATAAGCCTGCCTGTATATTATACCCACTTTGACAGTTGCTCTACAATTACTATACAATGCAAACAGCTGACAGGCTGAAATTACAGCCTACAATCTTAAGCATGCGTAAGAGCTCCAGTGAAATATGAACGTGAAATTTCGGGGTTTTCTGCTACATTTCAATAAATGTTTATCAAAATTTGGCTTATCGCACACCAAAAAATAGGATATTCAATTCCCCAACTATCTAATTCAGTGGTTTTCAACCTTTTTGCAGCATAGCACTCCATGTATGGTGCATGTAGGATTTCATTCCCCACTCACAAGATCATGAGCATGAGGAGAGCGTTGTAACCCAAGGTATTAAATGAAGATTTGATCAAAACTCCCCCCCCCCGTTCCTCCCTTGGGGGAAAGTCCAAATTCCCCCCTTGGGGAGAATTCCACACCGAGTGAAAACCGCTGATCTAGACAATACAACATTTCAAAATATATTGTAAAATAACCAAAATTTCGCGTTCACTTTCAAGGTTTCTGTAGCGACTGTTAAAAGGGAAAAGGGCCCATTATTATTAATTGAGTGTAAGCGCATTTTCTCCCACTTACATCCCACTCAAATGGGATGTTGTTTGAGCAGTATAATACATCCCGGAGGAACATTATTGTTTTTATGGTTTATTGCTTGTCCAAAGACGGTACACGATTCTCCGTGCTTGTTTCATCTTCACTATGGCTATTTGGTGCAGTTTTACTAAGTTTTACTGGTTTACTATGTTGGCTATTGTTTCCAGGGAAGGAGAAACTTCCCAACTTCATCAAACCACAAAGTGTGGTGTAGAGTAAACTTTATAACCTAAATGAGCAAATATTAAAAGCAGCACCATAAGGAAATGAATCGTTTACGGTAAAAGTAACCTTACCTCGAAGCAAAGGTACTGTTGTGTGCCTACTGTTCCCACCAAATGTCTGTGGTCTACTGCCGCTATTCTGGCAGCCACAAGGAAGTAGTAAAAGATTCACACTTGATTGCTCGTTTATGCATTCTGCAATTTTATGGTGCCACCGTTTAGCACGGAAAGCTCATTAGGCGTGAGCTTAAGCTTGGTCGGAAGATTTGTTTCTCACAAATCACGACACCCTGTGTCTAGGTATCAGTCGCAGTACAAGCAGCAACATCGGTTAAAAGCGTTATTAATTAGACTGTCTTCTGTCTTTGATGTCGCTGCAGGACATTGATTCGCACGTCCATACTCCGTTGCATTTTTTACCCTTTTTAGATGATAGGCATAAATGCAAATTCAATTAAGACAAATTATGACGATTTAATCATCAATAAATAAGCAATTTAAAATTGTTTATGCTTGTTCTCCGCACATTTGTAACATGATGATGATCCTTCCAACCATACTTCATAGTTGTAGTTCAGCTATTAGCCCTAAACAGCATGGGTTTATGCCTGGTAGGTCTACTTCAACTAATCTCATGTCTTTTATTTCCAATATTTTTAGATCTTTTGAGGACGGTACCCAACTTGATGCAATATACACCGACTTTCATGCTGCTTTTGATAGTTTGCCCCACTCTTTACTATTAGCTAAACTATCTAAACTTGGTTTTGGTGATGGCATTATTAGCTGGCTGTCTTCATACTTAACTAATCGATCTTGCAGGGTTAAAACCGGGTCGTACTTATCTGAAGAGTTTTTTTGTACGTCAGGTGTCCCTCAGGGTTGTGTGCTAAGTCCACTTCTGTTTTCTTTGTTCATCAATGATGTCTATAATGTTTTACCTCCTGATGGTCATCTCCTTTATGCGGATGATATCAAAATCTTTTTACCTGTGTCCTCTTTTTCTGATTGTATGAGTCTTCAGCATTACCTTAATGCATTTGTTCATTGGTGTTCATCCAACTTACTTCGCTTGTGCCCTGATAAATGTTCTGTTATTTCTTTCTCTCACTCTCTTTCTCCTACTTCATTTAACTATACTCTCTCTAACTCGTCTCTCTCTCGTGTTTTGTCCATCCGTGACCTTGGTATTATACTCGACAGTCGTCTTAACTTTAAACTGCAGCTTGATGAGGTTCTACTAAAAGCTAATCGAACTCTTGGGTTTATTTTACGTTTTACCTCTATTTTTAGAGATCAAAGCTTCTTAAGAAACCTTTATTGTGCTCTGGTAAGGCCTCTTCTTGAATATGGTAGCATCATCTGGAATCCTCCTACTATTGATGGCTGTTCGAGAATTGAAAGCATTCAGCGCCTTTTTCCCAGGGTTGCTTTTCGTCGTTTGTTCGGTGCTGCCTCACTACCTCCCTATGAAACGCGATTGCAGTTATTCAATCTTCACTCTTTAAGCTTCCGCCGCCAAGTGTCAGGCATGTTTTGTTGGTGGCTTATTACTTTCTGATACTGATGCTCCTGATTTACTCTCGTCCATCTCGTTGTATGTTCCCTCTCGTTCCCTTCGTCCTCGTGATCCTCTGTCAATTGAAACACGTCATACACTTTATACTTTCAATGATCCTGTTCTATCCTGTTTCAGGTTGTTTAACCACTTTTACTATCTCTTTGATTTCGACTCCTCTCTCAACTCTTTCCGTAACCGTATTTTTTCTTCTAATTCTCTTTAATTATTCTTCTAAGTTTCATTAAGTTTTGATAGTCTCTACGCTCTACCTATGTTTTTTTTCTTTAATTTTTTTGCTAGGTCTAGACTAGTTTAGTTAGGCTTAGTTTTTCATGAATTATTTTGTTTATTTGTTAGGGTTTATTTAGTTTTAAGTCTGCCTTATTTAGCCTTGATGGCGGATATTGTATTAATAAATGAAATGAAATGAAATGAAATGATGTGGCATGGTTGAAAGTCATCATTGACGAGTTTGTCCAGCTTTTCCTGAAATGTTTGTGAATCCTTTTTCTGTTTTACTCACCTGTGGAGTCGGTGCGCTGTTTCATTGCCTTGTGGATATATTTAATGAAATGATTATGCAACGGTTTGCGAATCGTGCTCTGTGCTATGCCGGCAGTTGTCCACAAGCGCCTGATGGATGACAATGGCAAGATTTGAGGATAGATACAGGGTTAAAACCAGTGCTTAAACGTGAAATGTACGCCTCAAAGGGTCGAAATCTGTAAGCACGTAGTAAGCAACCGAATGATCCAATGGGCTTTTGCTGACATTTGCGACCCCAAGCGACCCAGTACGGAAAAGAAATGATGATATTCAATTACTATGGTTATTTTAAACTAGTTTAATATATGAACCCGTGCCTATCAATCTATCATGTTCAGTGTTACGACCAAATTGCTTATTTTATTTTAAGCAGTTGTATTCTTTTTTCTTTTTTCTTTGATACTATACTTTTGTTTTACCAATTTCATTATCAGTAATTGAAAAATATATGTACGTCTTTACTCCTTTCCAAATTCATTAGTTATGGCCAAATTGTGTTCTGAACAATGTAAAATAATTTTGAAAACACATGTTTTAAGTAAATATGATAAAAATATTTTGGTTTCGTTTGAACGCTTCACACAAGCTCAATGATACCCAACAATTGGATCTCCTAAAATACAACTGCAAAAAACATCATAACTTAACAACATCTTCCGTTCCATCGATTTAAATGATCCAACAAATTGAAATTGAATGTTAAATAGTTGTAAACATTCAGCTGTGTATTATATAACTGCATGATCTTTCCTTGCCATTTAATCCTTTCGGTATTTGCTCAGAACATCCTGAATAGCGTGAAATTTCGTACTAATATACGTCAACTGTAATAACATAAACTAAACAGCACAGAAAATGCTTCCTTGAAAGCAGCTGCGTCCTTTTTCATCAATAGTAAGCTGTAATTAGCGCTGGTGTTTTTTGTTCCGTTTTCTCAGCTTATGATTCTAATTAGCTTGAAGTGTTTTTTGTTCATTCGTGCTTTCTCAGCCTATGATTCTGTTGAATTTGACTTACGAAGTTACACTTAATGAAGTTTTCAATCGAATGCTCGGGCCGGATGAGCAGTAAAAGCTCGATTGTGTGCAGTGTTGACATTTGTCTTCCTCCGATTCGCTACTAGCGACGTCTGTTATGTTTTACCTAACTAGGCCGCTCGTTGATGACCCAACTAGCCACTACGCTTCGATTTGTCGCAACGCTATTCTTTTAACGAAAATGGTTTTGTTTATCACTTGTTCTAAATTAAAGGGCAGTTATATGAGATTTTATAAACAGCTTTTTGCATGTGAAGAAACTTTCATACAGCCTTTATGTTGACGTAGCAGTATAATCATTTGCTTGATTTCGGTTTCGGGTCAAAGACAAATATGTTAAAACCCTTGTGCATGCTGTGAGTTCTTGAGAACAGTGAATCATTCAGGATATCAGAAGACCGGTTAAAAGTCTGAACTGGCCTAAACAATTCTGAGACCATTCGGTAAATATTGTGACAAAATGTCGCTTATGCACATATAATATTGTACCTTTCTATTAGCTAAATTGTAAGAAGGTAGACGTTTCTGTTGTTGTAATTAACCGTTTTGTGTTTTTCTCAATGATAGAAAATTCACCAACGTACACATCATATGTGCTTTTCTGAAAGGAAACTTACTCTACAACTCACTTAAGGCAGGGAAAGATTTGCGATGACATGCCGATAAATATTTGCTCGTAATTTCGTACCACATCAACAACCTTCGGTTGCTTCCCATTCCAAGAATTTATATGTGTACACCCTTGTATGGGGTACGTGTAGGGATGTATTTGTATTTTATCCCTGTTACTGCTATCCACAGTTTGCTTTTAATTAATACCATGCATACCTCTGCCATCAGTTGGTCTCTCTGTTGGAACGAAAAAAAGCTCAACCCAGTAACACGATGGGATTATATGTTCCTCCCCTACATGTAGCACCCAGCAGCTTTGTGCTAACGTAGCACTAGGGTTTTTGGTACCCGACGGGCAACACAAACACTAATCCCATCGTCACATCGTTTGTTTCGTTTCGAGTGGGAGGTGAAACCTTGTCCGCTTCAGGGACCATAATCCTTTTCCGTCCTTTCCGCGATGGCTTCGCATGGCTCAGCGGGAGTTCATACAGTTTTCGTAATTATAAACTTTTCCTGACCCAAAAACGGGCTGCCGCTCAGATGTATGGCAGGCCGACGCTTATCCAAATGCGCTGCAAAGTCATCCATCGTCTGCTTCCGGTGGTGATTTGAATGTCTTTGCCCGTTCCGTTTTCTTCGCCGGATGACGGGTTGACCCGAAAGTATGCCGTACCGTTTACTTGTGACTGCAACGTTTTATCTACTCAGCCGAGCTGAGATTTTGCTAAGGACAAGAAAGTTATATCCCTCGATTCCGGCATGTCATCGTCCGGAGCGGTACCAGGCGGCATGAGAGCGCGTGTTTGGTGCTTGGCAAATTTGAATCCCCGAATCGAGCAAAGGCCATGCTTGACCATGAAAGCCACAAGCGTGTTCGTGTGCTCGAAGCGGAAGCTGTGGCCTGGCAGCCGGTTGCTTGCATCGGGACCAAGTTCCGATGCGCTACGGGGTTAGTTCTTGCACAACCGACACTGGTAGGAAGTAGGATTGTGGAACGAACTACTTAAGATTACAAGCGGTACAAGAACTGGTAGGATGACAGCAATGATTTCACAATCACACAACTTTTAATGGTAATATTTTGTAGCGTAAGCGGATGTGACTCATGTACTAGGTGAAGATCATGGGAATGGTTACTGGTAGGGTTGGTGTGATGCTGAGCAACCTGGTGCATTTTGCATGATTTCATGAACACCAAACCGAAAGACCGTGTAAGTGATGCTGGCGTTTTGAATCCCAGCAGAATGAAGATCGAAATGAAATTGTAAGTGTAACTAACAACGCATGAACAGTTCAGTAAGCATGTACAGCGGATTGGGTTTGTTTTGTACATTTTCCAGGGAAGAATATTGCAATTACTGGGTAGAGTTGAAATACCTGGTACTCATCTATTCGAATGCCTTCCACTATTGCTTTGAACTGTTGCCTCAACCATTTAATAAATATCAAGCCTCGACTTTACTCTTGGCAATGATTTGTTTGATTTCGTAACGGTAGATGGCGGTGTAGCTAACGAGCAGAGCACGAACGAGGATATTTGCAGCAGCACTCGATCAGTGTATGCATGTACACACACAAGCACGCTCTGAGGTGGTGTACATACAAATTCTTTAAATCATTTGCTTAAATGAACTTCACAGTACACCGATGCAGACAGGTTCACTGATCAAATGAATTATGACGGTGGCTGTACTGATGAGTTAATGTAGCAAACTAATCATGAGATAAAGTTGCAGGAAACCTTTCACAGGGGCAGTAAACGACCCTTGCGAGAAATATGATTATATTCAGTTAAATCAAAATATGCAAGGAGACGTTTTTTGTACGTAACGAGAGCGTTATTCCACCGGCAGCAAGCACCGACGGACTCAGTCTCCAGCAATTCAAAAACCTAACAGACACCTCAACTTCTGCCTTTACCAGACAGGTGTCTCGTCCCCTTTGAAAGACGTGGCACTGGCTGTATGCACTGCAGCTCAAACTACAGCCAAGAGTACCATACCATAAGACTTTTGCGATGTATCCATGAAATCCTTTTTATTTGAGCTGATACTTTATGCTGTAGTTGCTTTTCCCAAGCTTTGGTTCGTGGCGCAAGCATCTTCAAGGCATTTAGGAGTGCTTCAGAAAAGAGGATATTAGGGGCATAGGGGAGCGTAAGAAAATGCTTTGCAGCTTTAGAAGATGAGTGGCTGAATGCTACTCGGGATGGGTGCAGAGGTGATTCAATTTAGTAACCACGTGAAAATGAAAGTAGCTATGTAGTTTCCCCCAGTGATGAAGAATGAAGTTCTTACTGCACATAGTAAAGTGACAAATAATGTTCGTGCAGTTTTGGGCTTGTGAACAAATGTAGCGTTGATTTTTGCATCTTGAAAATATGTACTTTGGACTGGTGAAAATGCATTTCAATATTGTATATTTGAATGACCGGTCTGGTGGCACAGTCGTCAACTCGTACGATATAGCAACATGCCCGTTATGGGTTCAAGCCCCGAATAGCCCGTGCCCCCATACGCAGGACTGACTATCCTGCTATGGTAACAATAAGTTCAAGAAAGCCGAGCTAACTTCACCAGTGGGTACAAGTTGGCCTTGACCGAAAACGGTTGTTGTTCCAAAGATGAAGAAGAAGATATCTGACTGAACTAAGGTTACTTTTTTAAAGGTCCATTGTTTTGTTTGATCTTTTACATCAATTGCTCTTTAATTCAGTGGCATATGCGCGGCTTACAAAACGCTACTTAAAATTGAATCATTTTATCTTTAATGATAAAAAATTAAGCATTTCATATGCATGCTTTTAAGCAAAACTGTTCAATTAATATTCGAGTAAAGTTGCTTAAGATATAAAATATATTGTTGTTTAGTTTTTATATGAACTAATTGGGATCTCTGAAACATATTTGTTTCCCCACTTGTGGGGTTAGCTTTTAATGACTTTTGGATTACCCCCTACAGCAGGATAGTCAGTCCTACGTATGGCGGTACGATCTATTTGGGGCTTGAACCCTTGACGAGTGCACTATGGACCATGAGAATTATCGATATAATAGTGTCATAATCAAAACAACACCACCCAAGGAACATATCATTATTTTGAGTCCAAAGAGCCAACAATAAATAAGGATTAAAAGTTATAAAAGCCTTGAAAACATTAATAGAAATAATCAGATCATTACCATCAGTAATGGTTTAAATATCCGCTTCTTTCATGGCACTTCATGAAGTAACAAGAGAATCAAAAAATCAAAAAATCATCTAAGCATGCATTACACAGTTTAGAAAGCTAAGCTAAGACCTGGTTAATTATACGGTCATTAATTTGCGTCGTTCTTCGCACGCCCGCGAGCTCCGCCACAACGAAAATGTACATTCGGTGCTCGGTAAAAACGCTATACAAATCAAAATGTTCACCCGTCCCAAATCATAGACACCAAAAGGGGACCTAATTAGTCTCGCCGCCGATTGATAACTTGTTTGGGTACCCCATATGGGAAAACGAGGAAGAAGCACTAGCACTGGATTTTGTGTATTACCAGCTAGCAGCTCGTGCTACGTTATACCATTTTAATCCATCCCTTTTCCCAAGCTACGCACGGGTACCAATGCTCGGCACAACCACCACCGGAGAAATGAAACGATGCTGGGCGTCCACTCTCGGTTCATTTTTACTCCAATATTTGAATTAACAGCGTTACATTGACTAAGTCAGCTAAGCTTCATCGAAAGCCGGCGGTACATTAACTTACTGACACTGGAATAGCAGCGAAGTAGATTGAAAATCTACACTGATTGAAAAATCAGCTTGATCGCTCCCGCGTTCACTCCATAGTCGTGGCCTTGAGTTACTTTCGTAAAGGGATTAATTTATTGAATTAATGCCTACCTTGCGTCAAGCGGGTGGAACCCGTGCTGGTGTAAAATGGTTCCATTTCTTTCGTATCGCATCACCAACTTGATTCCATTTATCGATTTCCACGCGATAGGAAGGCAGGCAGCAACGTTACGGTTAGAACCAGAAGGTTTTGGTGATTGTAAAAACGCAATCGGACCGGAGTTGGAAGAAATTGTATTGCTCACTGGGTGGCGTTTGGCGTTTAAGTTTTTTGTGGTTCCTTTTGCTTTCGGCCTCGAGCTGATGCTACCCTGCTGCTAAGCTCTTCGTGTTAATAATCCAATCGAATCGTATTTCCTTGTTACCCGTCCCTTCACAGCCTCTTTGAGCTAACTCCATCTCTTTTCACCAAGATTAAAATACGAAAGGAAAAAAGAAGTTGTTTGTAGCATACTTCGCATCATACTTGCAGACGAGCGATATTTGTTGGTTTAGTCTAGGAAAGTTGCCTATTCTAAAGCCTAGGTTCGAAACTCTAATGAAATCGAAATAATTTGATTCAAGCACAAACAAGGAAAATCACACACCCACAAAAACAGTTTTTTTTTGTGTAACATTTGTGTCATTTTCCTACACGCGACCTTCATTGACGATTAGATTTTGTTTTTTTTTCTTATTTAGTCTGCTTCCTGTTTAAGAGTCTGTCTGCATACCATAACTGAAATAAACCTTCTCGTTCGTTCGCTTTTGTGGTCGATAAAAAGCATTCACTGTTTAAGCATGTGGCCTACTTTTGAAATCGATTCGCTCTTTCCAAAAAAAGCTCAAGCGTAGCGAAAACGAAATCTTAAAGCTGAAGATACCAGCTCCAGTACTAACAGAAACTTCACTTTAAGAAGAAGAATTCCTCAGCAAACATTCCACCCAACCGATTCGCAGCATATACGCGTGCGAGATATCTCAAAGCATACCAAGCATAGTTTCTTCAGCGATAAATATTTGCCTATCGTGTTGTCGTGTTGTTTTGTAGTGTAAGGAATGCTTGTCCACGAACGGCTCCCATCTTGTGGCATTCATTTTTGTTTCAGAAGTTAACTGACAACTTATCCAGCATACTGTGCACACACTGGGTGCAAATTTCACTTTAAAATCTTCAAATGTCAACGCAATGACTTGGATTACACAGCGCCAGGTATGAAATTTTCAGCGTGTGTCTACTGTTTTTTTAGAATAATGTTCACCGCAGAACAGAATAAGGATTTTCTGAGATTTGCTTTTCATGACGCAACAAGAAACTTTCTTCAAGTGGTGGCAGGCATGCAGTGTAACATGCAGGCATACAGATTGTGAGGGTGAAATAATGGTTTATTAATGCATTTTTCAGGTTTCTGGAGGAGGAAGGCGCACAAAAAGTGAAAAAAAACAATATTTCTTGCACAGGCCGGCTTCATGCACTCCCACGGGTTTTGAAACGTAAACTTACTTTGGGATAAAGTGAAGAATGCTTTTTACTGGGGCGCAGGGCTGATCGCTCAGTCCATGTTCAGGGTTTCTTGTTTCGCTTATCAGTGGTTATAAAAAATGATCGGAGCTAAGCGGCAAATATTCGCAAAACATTTATTAATGTTTTCCTTAAAATATTTATTTTAAAAAGAATCAAATGGTCAAAACTCAGTCAAAGATATTATTTTGATTATTTAAAAAAAATACTACTCTTTTTTTATATTTGTGATTCTGAGGGAGTTTGTCAAAGCATTTCACGATTCTACTATATCATAACACTTACCCCCACCGTGCGTCTTTGCGGTGCCGTTAAGAAAGTTGTGATTGATTTCCAAATTCTTGTCGATATCCGCCTCATAGATAACTTTCTCGAAATAGAGTGGGTTGTGGGACCTTGTTTGATGAATTTAGTAACTGAAAGGAAAACCAAACATACACAATGTAATCGTCAGTTGTTCGTTTAAAGTGGTGCACTAAAACAGTGCGCTCTAAATAAAAGAAAACTGCATTTATGCAAGAAAACGCCACATTTGAAAGTGATTTGCAAACGAAACGAAAGACCGGAAAAACATTTGGTTTTGATCCTATTTTCGTGTTATATCCGGCATCCAAACAGTAATCGCATATGTCACGCACGCAACCGATTCCGGATCGAACGCTTCCGAGCATCAGTGCACCGCATTTCGAGCACCACTAATAAAACACCTCTAACGTTAAATATCGTATTTCCTGCTTCCATTACGGTCTCGAGCCACGGTAATTGCAATGCAAAGTTACACAAAGTATGAAAAAGTCAGTCAAAGACAAAGACACAACGTAAAGTAAATAAGACGAAGTTTTGCACTTGAACTGGTAAAGATGGAAAAAGTGCAACAGCAAGAATTGCACAAAGTTAAAATAGAAAAAAAAATAGTCGTACGTTGCCGAAACCTTCACTGATCAACCCCACCCACCTCCCAACCAATGCAATGGTTCGTTTCGTTGTCGGTGGAAATGGATCCATAATGTGTTCTCGATTCTATCCTCTTGGAGAAAATCCTCTTGCAGCGGTTCAAAGGCGCAAAAACCCGACAGGACGTGTGCTTGTCTGTATGTGTGTGTTGGCGCCCAGCACAAATCTCAACTCCAAACATAGATATCCATCGAATCGCGAGCGTACGGTTGTTCGCGCGTTCCAGCTGAGCTTGTGAATCGGTACAATTGCTATCGCTGCATGAAATCGCCACGATACCATGGCACAGTGGGTTGTGTTGGGTATTCCTTCCCATGGACAATATGTGCCGAGAAGAACAGACCGCAGCACAATTTAAAACAATTTAAAATCCATTTTCTACTACCATGATTTCTGACTTCGATTCGTACGTTCGTTCGTACGCTGGCCATGTACGCCATGCCGTGCCTCGAGAGACAACACCATCAAGTAGTATAATAGTACGACGCAAATTGATGATAAGAAATCGTCGCCATCCGGCCACAATTTGGAGCTTCTTGTTTTTGGTTTTATGGATTCTAGTTTTTTTTCTGATAAATGATGCTTTGATGTTTTTTATGTCACTTTAATTTTACGTCAGACAGATTCCCTTCAACGACGCATTTTTGTTTGTTTGCTTGTTTTGGCCTTTTGCTACCAAATTCATACATCATTATTGTCTTGAGATCAGTTTTACGCAAAACGTACTACTAAAGCGATCGAGCAACGAAAGTTTGTGTTGACTTCTAAAGAGAATATAATTCAGAAAATATATTGATTTTCTTTTAGTAAAACAGCGCCTACCACAACTACAGTGGCCGGCAAAATTAAGTGCCCTTTACTTAAACAAAACGTACATTTACATTTTTTTTGTGAAAAGTGAAGTTATTGTACGTGAAAACGTGAAAACAATATTGGGCTAGGATTACGTTTTTTAACTTTGTATGTAACAGCAGCAAATATATAGATTTTGCTAAAAACTCGTTGTTGAAATCGTTGGTTAAATTTTTAACAATTATATGTTGATTATTACTCTCATTAAATTTATAAAATCGTAAAATAAATTATAAAAACTCTTTTAAAAAATTGTTAAAAAATATTTTTCTCTGATACATTTGTTAAATATGTTATTCATGTTTTTGAACGATTTTTAAACACGTTAGTTAGCACAAAAAACCTGTTTTTCGAAATGTTTGTATAGTTCTGGTATGACAGTAAAATTGATTTTTCATAACAGGTCGTGTAAAAACGCTTTGAAAATTTTGAAAAAAAAAAATGTACGAAGATGTGAAATAGTATTTTTCACATCTCACACATCCACTTTTTTTATCAATCTCTTATGAATTAATAGCAAATCACGAAAAACATTTTTATACATTTTTTATTAATTTTAATACATTTGGTGTTAAACCTTTGTTCGAGCAGCTGCACGAATCGTGTAGATTTAAACTGCGAATCGGATCACATCCGCGAACGGTCGATTATTTATGTACACATCTCTATCGATCTTAAATTAATAAATAAAGGGCGAAAAGGTTTTTTCCCATCTCTTCATCGCCAGCTATTTATTACAACGGCTTGGGTAATTATTAGCAGCAAAAATCAACGAAAGAAAAGAAAACTTTATCCGAAAACTATTTGCGACAAAATAACCTTACTGATTGCCAGTGTCAAGGAGCCATTAGAAATAACTTTCAACAGTAATGAATTATTCAAATCTAAAATTGAATAAAAAAACGAACAGCTTTTCCTCACTACAATTGCAGAATAAAAATAAAAAATGCAAATAATTGCAGAAAAGTCATGCAGTGAAACGAAAACTGTACTGCAACAAAAAAGGGTATTGCAAAACTGGTTGCGTTTTCTTTGTTTTGGTTTATATTTGCACATCGAATGTCAAAAAATGGCTCAGAATTGCAAAATATTTTACAAAAAGGGATGCTGTTTTGTGATATGTGAATTTTGGTAGCTATTCGACAAAAATAAACACATCTCTCGTGAATGATCATAAATGGGTTCCGCAGCGAACAAAAAGAGTGTATAAAATTTGTATGTTTTTGCCAATATATCAATGCAAGACATATTTTATTTATAACGAGAGAAAATCCTAGTTAGTTTATTTGGTTTGATCATTTGCTTTGCAAATGATGTGTTTTTGGTATTGATTATTATTGGTATTGATTGAGTGATCTACTCTTTTATTTTTTTATTGCAAATAATTTACGTACATGCAGAACGTGCTGCCGCAAAAAATGCTATTTGAATCGTATATTTGATTAAAATTTAACACGTTTCAGAATAATAATAATACTTTTTATTAATTTACTAGCATGCATGTATTCTATATCAAAATTTTTCATTTCCATAATTTTAATAGGTAGTAGAGTAAAACATAGGGTTCATTTCTTTGATTTCATTATAATCAATCAAAATATATATTATTTATACATCATAAGTCAAGCCGTGATTGTGCAACTTCAAAATTGTAAAATATAACACAAAACGCGATGTTTGTCATAATATTGTTGTTGTTTGGCCTTTTTAAGATGTTTTATTGAACAAAATTGCTGTAATATTATTACCATATACAAAGAAAAAAATAAACTGTGTCGAACATTTCTACTACTTGTGAAATGTTTTTTTTTAATGAAATGTCAACTTTAAAACTGAAACATTGCTGAAATGCTTTCCTGAAATTAATACTCGAACAAAATTCTATACCACGTTCCGGCAAAACGAGTGCAAATAACGAAATAAACCGTCCAATGTGTTATTCCGTCTTCGATAGTTCTTGTCACTCAGTCACACATTGATGGATTCAACAGCGCTATGCCAATATCGAGGGTACTGTGAAGGATTGGTAAAATAGTTGCACCAATGCAAACGTACAGTCTAAAATGAAATTTATTACTTAGTCAAATGTGACTTCGTTTCACGTCTGTGTTATTTTTCAATCCTTCCATCTACCTATTTCCGATTCGCAGGTTTGCGCTAGTGCATCGGTGGTAGTGCTACATACCACAACTGTTTGCTTCTAGCAGGCCAGGTGAAAATCGCAAAATTGAATTACTCGTTTGTTATCGCGGGAGCCAACGGTATGCGAAACGTTTGTATCGAGTGTCGTTTTGCTGATATATGCCATGTGGAATAGTGTTTTTTCTTTTTAGTTTTTTGCTCAAGCTATACATACGCTAACCGCGTTATGAAATCCTAACTGGGAATTTGAATAAATAGTTGACTAAAGTGCATACAAAATAATTTAGTAACATGTTGCTTTTTTCAGAGACGCTTTTAATAATGAACTTTGTGTATCAACAGAAATATTGTAATCTATAGTTTCTGATGCAGCGAATGTTTCCTATTTATTTGTTTTGCTGTTTAAACAGCTTTATTAATTTTAATAAAATTCTTTGAAAGCCACTTTATGTAATAACTGTAATGCTTTTATAGAAAAATCGTTGTGAAATATGAGTGCTTGTATAATTTGGATAATTTTATTTATTTATTTATTTTTATAGACACTTTGATCCTATTGGCCTCATTCGCCTCTGCTAAAAATTATTGAATTGAATTGAATTGATTCTATACTTAAAATCTAACATGCTGCTATGCTATATTCTCATGCAAACCAACATAACCGGGATCAATGGCGAAGAGTGGAAATCAATTTTAAGTAACCCTTGCTCAATCAATTCAACCAAGTTCAATCAAATAAGCGGTTAAAATCAGAAGGTGGCAATTATTTTAAAAACTTCCAAGAACCATTCAACGTAGTTATGAAAACTTGACCTTCGCTATCGGTGTAGCATATTGCATGCGCGAAACATTGAAGAACATTTTGTTACTAGTTCTTTGCATTGAACACAGGGTTATTATACAGTGAACCCTCTCTTATTTCACACCTCTCCAATTTGAGAAACCTCTCTTATTTGATCATTTTTCACAGTCCCTTGATTTCCAGTACATTTTTGTCCCTCTAATTTGGAAAACCTCTGAAATCTGTATCCCTCGTATTTGTGTATGGTGTTGCCATGATTATTGAAAGATGTATGCTCAAATTGGCGATCTTGTTCGCAGTTTCCCATAGCAACGGTTAAGGCTGCATACTAAATGTTTTGTTTCTTTCTAGTTTGTATGGACCTTTCATTCACTTTCAACCTCTGTAATTTGAAAACCCCTCTTATTCGACAGTCCCATCGCCTCTCAAATAAGAGAGAGTTGACTGTATTCCCTTTCCTTTAGTTCAATTCTATATTTATTTTCATCTATTTATTTCCTTTTGCTTCGTTTTACTATGTTGGCTGTCCGCGATCAAACCGTTCGGGGGAACCAATACACCTATCACCCGTATGTGAGGATAAAGCACCAGGCGCCTCCATGACACTATACATTAAAGGCAATCCATTGACAACGCTATTTGTCGCCATTGAATCGTTCGTTGAGCACAAGAATTGTTCGTTGAGAAAAAAGGAACAATCTGCCATGTTCTGAGGATTTTCAATCAATCCACCCATACTACCGCCGGCCTCATCGATGTCCCTTATATTCGTCGCACTCTCGGAATAATAGCTATGGCACTAGTAATAAAAAGCGTGATCTGGCAGATAAAGTACATCTAAAGGCGGCTGGTCGCTGCAAGTCAAATTAAATAACAATGAAGCTCAATCAACATGGTGAATTATTGCAAATGTGTGCACCACGCATCTTGGCTACCAGAAACAAAGACATTTTATTAACGCAATATAAAATCGACTTCGACCATTCATGGATGAGGCTGCTATTGAGCATCGGGACACTTTCTTGAATTTTGTATGCGCATTGGCTTGGCACTATCATTCTCCCTCTATTTCATGTTATTTATCCCTCTCTCTCTCTCTCTCTCTCTCTCTCTCTCTCTCTCTCTCTCTCTCTCTCTTTTTCTTTCTCTCTCTTTCTTTTGCTGTATGCTTTTTGCAAACTCAGTCGACCCAATTATTGAATACAGTTCCCTGGGGGGACCACTCGACGAAATCTCATCCGATCTCATCGACACGCCGAGTGCGAGGCTAATTGATTTTGGGATGGAATAATATTTTGTTTTACGACCGTCTTTTAAAGTGGACCCAGTGATTGTATCTGTAACTTGTGGTGTGATATTCAGGTCTAGGAGTAAGATATTATAAACTATACTGAAGGAAGACGGAAACTGATGGTTACGCATTAACGCAACAGCGGGAATGGTATGGTGACACCACGCTTGAATGGATGTAGCTACTACATGTTTCGTTCTTTATTTTCTCTAAAAGTGACTGGAGAGAGCCATAAGCGGGTGCACTATTATGTTTTATCAATAAACTTATTCTCATCTTTTTTTAAGAAACGATAAACATTGAAGTAAATTGAAGATTCAATGTGTGGATCTGTTGAATGAATACTTGAGGAATCAGAAGAATCGATTAACCAATTTGGATAGTTTGCTATTTGCAATCTTCCATGTCATTTGGGAAATTATTTTTTTAAACGCACTATTCAGATTATCAAAACTAAATGTATGTTTTTATGCTCAAACAGGAGCGTTCACTATCGTTCCTTCTGTCTTGATACTAAAATGTATAACCATCCTTTCATCTTGTTTAAGAACTGAGTCCTTTGCACCTCGAAAAAGTCCGTCAACTGTGCATTAGTCTTCTTTTTTGTATCGAGTTCGTCTATCATCCAGGAACCGCCAAATGAATAAATAAATAAATAAAACAACAACCCAAATTAGCACAACGTACTCCCTCACGACAGCTGGAATTGAGAAATGATTTTTTTTTTTCTGAGCCAAAAACAACACACAGCCACGTGGATAGAGAAATTTATGTTTTTATTCGCTTAGCTACCTGAAACAAAAGTTGCCGTTTCATGTCAAAAAGTACAAAACTTAAAGAGGATAGAAAATGAAAAGAAGAGTATAATATTCTTAAGTTTTATTTCCACACCGTGGCACTCACTGAGCTCCCACCTCAAGGCTTTCCCTTATTGGCCACGGAACAACATATGGCTGTTCTACCGGTGATGACATTTTTGTGCAATAAACAAACACTAAGTGGAATTAATTGAATAAGAAACTGATTCAATTTGTTGCGGTGGTGCATAATTTTTGTTTTTCGTCCCTATTGAAATTTGGGATGAAGTTTATTGTGACATTTTCTTCCACTTTTCCAAAACTCCAACTTTCCATTGGATTTATTTTTATTTTTCGTTGAGCCAGGCGTCCCGGGAGATGTATTCAAGTTTTTCAAGTTTCTATTCAATATAGAGTTGTAATTGTACTGTTGAAATTTGGTCTATTATGATGAAGTGTTGTTAGTGTACTGTTTTCTGTCTTTATATTTGTTTATTAATCCTTGGAATGATGTGGTGGACTGTCTCCAACGCAAATGTTGTACAAAAATGTTTTCTTTTACAACGCCAACCCAAATCTAGCCCATGAGCTGTAGTGAATTAAATCAATCATATTAGTTACGCACAGACACACCTCTTGACTTTTCCAGTGATATTACACACACTTAATCACCATTCGCTCGTGGCACTTCATAACTGGTCGGTCCACACGTGGACTACTACTCATCAACGCTGTTGTGTTAAGGGGATCGATTACGAATGAAGCTCTACACGTGTTGTCCCTGGAGCGATCTTACACACGGTAGCCCCAGCACATCGATTACTTGTCCCCGGTCAGATTACTGCAAAACACCAAACCCGGGTCGTACCGATAGAAGGAAGGATTACTAATTAAAGCACCCGCATAATCTGATTTCACTTCGCTCGGGACAGAGGTTGTGCTGAGGCGAACGAGAAGAACGAAGGCAAACATGAAGCTGTGGAGATGGTAAAAAGGGTCCCAGTGATCGTCACCGAGGAAACGGGACTGCGAGTTAGACGAAACCGGCACACGGCACGCTTCGACATTACGTGCTCGTGTTAACTGCCCAGGGAGTATGGATTTATTGGACAGCAATATCAACAAAACTTGCTCATAGATGTGGTCTCATTCTCCCTCATCCATTACCTACATTTACATCAGAACATTGGATGCGGGTTGGCAGGCCGCTTCCAAAATGCCATTAACTTACTTCCTTCGAAGAACGTGGCTTAAGCGGACCGGAAACTTGGTGTCCATGGAAGGTGTTGCTGAGAGTAGCGAAGGTGATCGGTTTTTAGATACGACCCTGGATCAGAATTTTCCCGAAAAGGTCGGCAAGGATCGTTTGGGCTGTGATTTACCAGAGCGGTTTCGGTTGTTTGTATTGCATGATGAAACCAATGTCGACGTGTAGTGTGGGTTATTTTATTTTTTTATTCAGCTTTTGTGTGTGATATTTATCTTCTTCTTTTCTGTATTGACTTGAAAGCTATCCGGTTTTTTAGTATTGTTGATGCTTGCTTGGGCACCGAAGCTGGCTCATGCAAATAAATTCATTTTTGGGGTCCTGTTAACAGAGCGTGTAATGTTTGACATAATAATAAAGGTATGTGGTCCAGCCAAATCTTGGATGGGACGGGATGCAAAAATCCCGTTATTGTGCCTTCCTCAGACTAACGACCTTTGCACGTTATTTATTTTAGCGCCGAGCCCACCGAAATTCTATTGAAAAAATCATCAGTAGCTTCAGTATGGTTTATGATACTTTTCTTATGTTTATGTTTATGTTTATGTTTATTTGTCTATCGATGGACAATAATGCCCTCTCGAACCATTTTAGCAATGTTTTACAATGAGTTCTTTACATTGGTTTACAATAACATAAAACATAAAAATGTGCACTATGGAACCAAATTTAACACAGAAACACGATCATTAAACTCAGTTGGCAAAATCCTCGGCTCAAAAGCGTCGCTGACTGCGACAAACAACAACTCAAATCTTCAAACAACAACTCACACACACACCCTCGCTTTCAACAGGTAAACTTGGCTCGAGTTACATATAATAGCGTATCGTGTGGTATATCAAGGTAAATGTGCTTTTATAAATTACATTTTATTGCAAAATTGATTCAAACAGGTTTTTAATGTGTTCCATTGCTCAATATAGCTGTTCCGTTTAGCGTCTACGCTAAACATGGCCTTTGTTGAAGATATAGCGTGTTGTCTGTAAAGCAGAGGTTACGCCATTAATGAACATGATGAACAATTGAACCATTCCGGACGGTAAGGTCTCCGCTGATTATTCCAAGTCCTAACCGATTGAGATAGGGCAAATATGTTGATGCAAAACAACAGAGACGATGGGTCAATGGTAACGTTGAGTAGATCATCAATAAAAAGGAACTGTTCGATATGTCTTCTAACGGCAAGAGATTCCAGGCTTAGAAGACGGCACAGCGCAGTATACGATGGAAGATTGGGTTGATCGCGCCAAGGAAAAAAGTGAAGAGCATAGCGAGCTTCCACTGAATGTTCTGACAATGTTGTATTACTAGAATCGTTTCAATTGAAATTTTCGTTTATTGTTGGAGTAAAAAAACAAAAGGAAATTGAAGGACCATTTGTTTATTTCAAGTTAGCACCACTTCTATCGCATTATAAACTGAATACGGAATATTTATTCACGCCACACTGAATGTTCGGTTTGGCTGTGTAACATTTTGAACAGCCCAGGAGTGGCGATGAATCTGTGCCTCGGAAGTGAAGGTTTGATGTTCTCGTTGTTTGCCCCAGAAATTATTGCACGCAATCTAAAAGGTGAAAATCTAATCCTTGTTGCGCGATACTAAGCATATTCTCAGGGAGCATTCGTGCGCAACTGTCCTAAGGCTAAAACGAAGAGTCAGGTTATTATATTGTATTTGATTTTTTTTATTCCACTTCTCACCATCATTGTGAAATATACGTCAAGCTTGTGAACATCCTCGCAAACACACACAGATGTACATTTGATTGGCTGTAGTACGTTTTGAACAGTCAACATCTGCGCAAAAGATGGGGATTGCAATGAGCAGTGCACGAGGCTACGTGACTTGTTGGGGAGCAATATTGGCCGTATAAACGGGTGGGGTGGCGATTTGCAATAAACTACCCGTAGCCATTTTTCCTAAAAGCTTTCGATCCAATCATGCATAACATGAGCTAACCAGTTGGGGTAGGAGGTATCGAGGACAACACTCTTTGGTTTGAAGAATGGTGGAAGAAAATACCAAAAGCACTTGCATGACGTGCTTGACACATTAATCCTTTCAAATGAAGAAACGCGAACATACACATACACTGACAGATACGGTTTCAGACACGCATACAACGCTTCGTGCATACCGTTTGCCGTGAAAAACATTCGTCATTTACCCTACCACCATTCAACCCCGTTTGGCAGAATCGTCAATTACCTTGAGGGTTTGATAACCGGGCACAGTCACTTCCTCGCTCATCGATGCGGCACAGTGGCTGTTATGCTCAGTGCTGTAATTGAATTATGTTCGCAATCGCTGTTGGTGCGGGGAATCGCACTCTCTGCAAAGTGTGGATGGACAGTGAATGGGTGGAGGCACTGCTCTTGTAAAAATCATAAAACAAACAAGCTCATTCGTCATCTCACACCCACTTCGGAGGTCAGGGTTGCCAAATTATCGCAGAGGGTGATAGTATAATGTTGTTTAACCGGTTGCTCGTGACCAGCAACGGCTGGCAAATAGATTGTGTGACGACGATCCATGGCATAAACAAGCAAAACACAGATGACGAAAGTGTCGTAGCACCAGGTCTCAGAAACACACTCATTTGACGTTCTCACCTGTGGCGGGTGACTTTGTGGTGCTGCTTAGGTGGGGGGGGGGGGGGGGTGTGAAGAGCAAAACCAGCGACATTCAAGAGGCTTTGAGCTGCACTTAGCGGTGAAGCAATTCTGCTTTAGTGCATGCACCTTTTAGGAATGCTTCCAGTATAGCTTATTACTAGCTTCCATTTTTAAACGACTTTTATCCATTAGCTTAAACCTACACTGCATTTAGTTGAATCTTATAGAGCAAGATAAGACTGTGAATCAATTATGCTCTCTTGGTGGATTCGTCGCTTTAAAATCTCGTTAAAGTTGGCTCTTTTTTACAGATGCGCACTATCTTCTATCATTACATGAATTCCTTATCCATTATGGTTCATCGAGTGCTTCATTCCTCCCAAACAACAGCAACAATGTTAGTCAGCATTTCTCGTGTGCAATTTCTGTTTCGCTGGAGTGAGCTGCGAACCCTTTTGCGCTGACCCACCAACTGTATCTTTTTCCGTTCACCATAGAAATAGAGATAGGTAGAACACGATTGTACTGAGCCATGCAGCTCGATGCCTGTTGTGTGTGTTTGTGTGAATTTGTTTGTAGTTGCTTATCTGTTTGCTGACGGATTTATAAACCAATCATACTGGGCTGCACGGTAACCGACAAAACATAATGATGATTGATTATTTTGGATGCCAAGGCGCTGACCAAAGTTTGTGCTCGTTTGTCGCTGTCACCCGAGAGCGGGTTATCTTTTGGCAGGACATTTTCCAAATCTGGTCAAAAGCGTACAAGCAGACACATCGGTGCGGTGAGTACGGTTTGCAAGGGAACCATCAATCAATTAGACGCGGCAGAAATCGGTTAATGTGACAAATGTTCGCTCCTCTTCAAGCGACGCTTTAGCTGAATTTTGTAGGCCAGTTGATCTAGTTTGCTTTTTTCGTGGTTGAATGAAAAAGTGTGTTGGAGAGTTTGGGATTGAAAGGCTTTCCGCGTGGGATACATGAACACATGTACAGTGGGGCTTTTAGAATTGTTTCTCGAATTTCACCTTGCAACCGTTTTATGCTCTAGGATAGGAAAAGCAAGACAATTTATGAACGAGCTACTAATTACTACTGCTAATTAATTTCCCACTCAGTGAGTGGTGTATTGCACCAACAGAGCGAGGATCAAACGATTGCACGCACAAACTTCACACAAACTTCGTTTCACGCAGAGTGATAGTTCAAGTCGTATAAAAATGTTAGGCATCCTGGTGTGACAGTCAAACATATATTCATCATTTCTGTACAGTGTAACGAATTTCATTCATTTGATGTCCCCTGTTACTCTTAGGTCCACTAAAACCACGAAGCAACACACGTTTGTTTTCCATAGTTGATAGGCACACTTCAAAACAAATTACATCAGTCAGGTGTATTTTTAGAGAAGATGCGCGTTGTAAAATACGTGCACAAACATTTTCGCTTACATCATCGTTTTACATGAAGTATCCTTATGGTGTAAGAGCAGATTCATAAAAAGTATTGTTAAGAATTTCGTTAAAAAAATTCCTCTTCTAAAGAACAATGAACTTAAAAACTGGTCTACCAAACCGGTCAAAAATGAATATTATAAGGGACGCGCGTAAAAAAGGAGGACAACGGCGAGTTCTACAGGCATTTGATAATACCGAAAAAGTGTTCAGTTGTTCTCAGCCAAGTGACAGTGATTGATGGTGAAAAAAGCACAATAAAAGGCTTAATGAAAGCATTTAATACTGGAAACAAGGAAAATGTTGGACGCTAGATCTAGCGATTCAAACTTTAATTCAATGGCCCAGAAAAGTGCGACATAATCATTTTATCAGATCATCATTTAGATCGAATCATTTTAATACCTCTAAAAAACTTACGCTGGAAAGTAAACGTACAACAACACTTGGATACAAAATATAGTTATTATAGGAGAAAGCAAATGTTTATTTACTTAATAACATAGTTCAGATAGGCATCAGTACTTTAGTTGGCTGTCAAATGTTAATTTACAGTGAAACAAAGTTTAGAGGCTTCTAAAAATAGATAACTTGGGCTTCAAAATAATGTTTAATATAGTTATTCTAATAATAAATGGCATATATTCCTAGAATTGATACAGGAAATGAAGTATTGAACAGTGTCAGTGGTTCATCCTTCATCAGTGGTCACTTTAGATTTTTGATGAAGAATTCGTTATCGACTACTGATAAAAAAACTGAAATGGAACTACCTCACTGCAAATCATAATCAGTGTAATGGGTTAGGCGATTGCTACGGTCGCCATATGATGAGCGTACAGCTGTACCTCAAGTATCGTCGCGGTAGGTCAGTTTTTACTGACATGAGCCGAGGTGGAATAACACTTTTGTTCGAAGCGGACTTTTCAACACTTGATCGTCCAGGCGATCATAGAAACCTTTAGGAGGTTTCCCTTACTGGAAACGTTGGAGTTTAGAAGCCTTACCTTGGGTAGGGGGACATAACTAAACTCTTGAAATAAGTTGGAAAGTATTAGGAAGCGTAACGTCCTATCTTGGCAGTCCGAACGAATCTGACTTGCCACGGTCGGAATTGGTTTTATTTATACTCAATAAGTTTCGTACATTTGGTTTTGGAATGTGTTTTTGTCCTAATTAAAGGTTATTGATATGAGGTGCAATTTATACATTATATTGGAGTGAGGTGTCTATGTTTTTACGAAGGTTCTGGAAAGTATAAACTGTTCTAGTTAAAGAACGGGTGCGTTCGTCGATCTTTGCCTACACTGCGCTTTTTAGCAATAAGTTGCTATGCGTTCTCTGTTTGTCCACTTTGCTGCAGTGACGCTTGAATTGCTTATGTTGCCCGTTTCGGTTGTTTTTGATAAGTGTGTCACGTCTGTTATTTGTTTGAATGGACGGCCTGAACTCTTCCGGTTGCGGTGCTATGGTATGATCTGATTTGCTGAATGTGTTATAATGAATGTGTTACAATGGTGTGATTTGGCTTTCCGAAGTGTGTTACAATGTATCTATAGCTGATAGTGTGTATTATAATAAGTTCTGTATAGCAGATATGCTACATCAGGATATGCAATTAGTTTCGTCTGTGGATTTTTGATGCAAACTGTTGCATGACCAAACGCCCATGAATGAACATTGCATTGTATCTTTTGGTGAAAACAGGATGACTAATGTTCATAATTGAAACTAATTTTCAAGTAACGATTTAAGTTAACGTGACGCTATTTTCTAGAAATTGTTAAATAGGTAATTGGAATTTTTGATGGGCAAAAAACATTCGCCAAATAATTATTAAATAATCAAACTATGAAACCTAAAGTGTAGTTCAATCGGAAAACATCAAATAAGGGGAAACACAGTGCCAAATTCCATTCGTTGTGTTGAGGGGTAGGCATAGCTGGTATCTAAGCATACCTTTCATTTCTCACCAAAGTTGTGGTGTTTTTCAGAATGCACATGGCCCGGGCAGTAACGCAGGCAACGGAATGGAATAGTCACAATCCGGTCATTTAAAATAGATAGTTTTTCCTTTCGTTTGCATAACATTTTTACCTCTCGGGTACTCTGGCTCCACACGGCAGATCGGTATCCAAACTAAAGCGAACGCATCACTCCCTGGACCACACTCGTCTTTTCGGATCACTTCCACGGAGAAGCTGTAATCTGTGTGTGTTCAGTCTCACTATTTCGGATAATTTATTTTCCGCGTTTCAGTGTAACTTTAAAACCTTTAATATTTACCAGCAGTTATTCGTTGTGCAGCAAAATTGGAAGAGAGAGTTTATTCGCGACATACACTGTTATTTATAAACTACTCGATCGAGCCGAACACTCGAAATTGAACGAAGAATGTTCGTGTTTCGTTAAGCACGATATGAAGTGACAGGGCTGTGCCTGAACAGTGTGATAATCCGGCAATACTGAGAGTTGTGTTTCTTGCCCAATATGTTGCTTTGGGAATTTGGGAAACAAAACGGAAGATTGGGGTTGGGAACAAAAAAGGGATGATGAAACGAGCAATGCAACATATCGTTGAATAAATGATGAGTGCTACTCGATATGGAAAAGCCGCCTCGATCCGTGTGGCAGGAATTTGTGTCCGAAATTCCGAAAGATTTCATAACACGAACAAAAATTCTTCGGGCAGGTCATGTAAGGTGGACATCAATGTACATCTCATATATGTCCGAGAAACGGGGTGGAATTATTAGTAGAATTGACCAAAAGAATTGCATTGAATCAAGCACATTCGATGGATTCAAAATGGCCAACACTCGTTGGATAGTGGATCAATTTACCTTCATTCATACGCTTCATAACAAGCGACCTTCTGGTGGTATTTTTGAACAGAGGCGGATTTATCCATCTCGGGGCCCTAAGCGGGGGATAGAATTGGGGCCCCTAATTTCCTTAAGGCCCGGGTCTATGCAAATGTTGCGGGAACATTTGTTGCCAAATCGTATGGACGAACTGTCAAACTCATGTTGCGGGAACATTTTTGTAGAGAAACAAATCGATTTGTTTCATGTTTATGTGTTGTTAAGAACATTTTCGGACTTGTTTGCATATCAAAACGGATAAAACATAATTTCAACTTATTTAAAAAAAAAAATGTGATGAAATACGTGCACAATTTTTGAAATAAACAGAAAAATCAATAAATATTGCCATTGTACAAATGTTTCCGCAACATGTTTCTTAAACACGGGCCTAAAAGTCCAAAAAATTATACCGCATTTTTATGAATATCTTGTTACGAATACCTAATATGTCATCCGGATTTCGTAAGGGATTAATTTTCTTCTGTAATTCTTTATGGCAGTTAGTTAATTATTTAAATAGCATCTACAGTCTTCGTGTAATCAGGCTAACATATTTTACATATTTTTAGGATTTGCATCATCGTTGTTTCCGGTAGTGCAAAAATCAAAACAATATTCAAATTCTAGCTAAAATAGTTACTAGTATTTGGTGTAAAGAAGTATTTCATTTTCTGTACTAGTTTTTCAATACAAGTACGCATTAGGTCGTTTTTCTAAGCTAAGAATCTTTTATATTTAAATGAATCAATGAACAATGAAATGATAAACTGTAGTTATTAAAACTCCAGACTTTCCGAATTTCAGTACAGATCTAGGCATATCTAGATAAACGCATATCTGGAAAACCTGACAAAAAAATCTGAATTTTACTCATTTATACTTTTGTATTGTTAGAGCAGAGTTTGCAATACATTTGTTTGCTCATTCATGTACATGAGCAGTGAAAGCCACTACACAAAGCTTGTTTGATCACCTGTTTTACAGATACAAAAATGTGTCTGAAATCAAAGCGTCCGACAATGGTTATCCTGCACTTGCGTATTTGTAGTCTTTTCGTCCTTGCAATCGAGACCGTTTAGACCGTTTCTTAAAAAATATAAATTAATCGTCTTCTTGGAGCTTCTTTATGACTTATTGTCAGAAGAAGATTTATTATTTTTAATATGGAAGAGTGCAAAAGTAAGTAAAATTTGTTTTGGCCTTCAAAAATTATTTCCAAAGTTCGTAACAACTTTTAATTGCTAGAAACGTTATCAACACATTCCACACACTTACTTTAAAGAATTTTCTACTTTGATGATTTAGTTTTCCATCCATTTGTGCATTATTAACAAAACATCCATCGCTACTAATAGTGAACTAACATGCGGAGGATTAGCTCGGGGCCCCCTTTATGCCGGGGCCCCCCGCGGCCGCTCAGTCCGCTTATAGGAAAATCCGCCACTATTCTTGAGAACAGAAAATGCTATTCGTTCCAATTTATAACGTTACTCCGTACTTGTACCATACGTCCCAGTGAGACCTAGTCGGTTAAACAGATGGAACTGCGTACCGCTCGTAAAGTATCGTGTGGTCCATACCGATGCAAATGAAATTCAATCTTTTCTACATATTTTACATCGGCATCGGTTATTTGTGCTATTAAAACCATAGAAATCTATAAAATGCATATGGCCTGATCGATAACGAGAAAAAGAGAGCGATATGTGGATCCACTCCAACATGGTAAATGCGACTGGAAATCTCACCCGCGAATACGTGCGCTAAATCGATTGTTCCGATATGCTATTTTTCCCTTTGCAAAGACTGCCTCCCAACAAGCTTTTCTTAATTTAGCAGTAACAAAGCAGCTTGAAAAGTATTGGGTTAGATTTCACACAAACTCATTCACCAACGACCAGATAACTGCCAGATGGAAATTGTAGAATCGGGAAACGTTTTTTACGTTTTCGAGCGAATGAAGCAAATGCTTTTTTTTCACACTGCACAATGTAGATGAAATAAGGAAAGTGGAATTGGTTTTTACCTGAATTGTTGAAAAAAATCGCAATTTTATCGTTTTTCAACCCGTGCAAGTAGGAAAGAATTCAAAAGAAATGGTTGATTTTTAAACAAAATTAAATTTGACATTTAAGCCAAGAAGTAGCAGTTTGGTTGGGAATCAGTAACTATAGCAACCGCCATGACGATTCAGCAGTTTTAACGTTGGATATCTAGCTTATTAAAAGTTTATGACTGCTTGCTTGAAAGTACCTTAGGATACATAAATTATTCTTTTACAATTGTTTGAACAATTGTTTTCTTTGGGTAAGTATTTTAATTAACCACACTCTCTGATTTTTATTTACTTATTTCTCATTTATCAAGTAATGTTTGCGTAATTGTTGTTATAAAACCATTTTCATCGTAGTTAAAAGCAAATACACTCTACATTTGTAGAAATTTTGAAGTATTTGAACTAATCAGCCGTACCGGCGAAATCGTTCGTTCCTGGGAACGTTCGCCGCGACGCTCATTTTCACTCATTTCATAACCCTCTAGATCAAAAATTAGAAAACCGTCTGGGTTTTGTACTGCTCAACCTAGTGGTACAACCCTGTCAACTCATGAGCGACGAATGTTTCTCGTCGAACGAGTTCGCCGGTACGGCTGAATAAGTTTTAAATTATAATGCTGCAGCTCAAACTATCATGTTTTTAAAGATACTAAACCTACTAATTCCATGATTCATTTGCCTTTTGCTGCAATTTTATTGAATTAACATTCAGATCTTTGATGTAAGAGTAGAAATAAGCAGGCTTAAAAACAACTGGTGAAGTAAATAGTTCCCTCACCATGTTTACGTGTGTTAAAAACAGTGCAAATGTAGCACGTGAGCAAAAATGAAGCAAACAATTTCATGCCGGGCGTCTGCTTCTGATTTGGCTCATGAGAGACAAAGTGGGGCAAAGTGGTAGTATATTTGTTTTGTCTTATAACTCGCTACTTCATATTTAAATGAATTCTACGGGAGACGGATCTCAATGCCATGACAACAGCATAAATGCGCCGTAGCTACCTTTGTGGTACATATTTGAGTGTACCTAATAATTCTGTGTAAAGCTGCTTTTTCGTCGTCCGATATTACTCTCCAAGGGTGTTGCTGCCGTCGTAACGGACAAATGAACCTCAAAAATCCACCAAAAAGAGACAGAATCAGAAAGCCTTTTCGACCTTGTAGTCATACGGTGATGGTGGTAACGAAATGTGCGTATTCTACAGAATAAAATGCTACACATATGCATACAAAAAAAACCACGTACTGTTCAGCAAAATTCAATCAGTGCGAATGGTTGCGCAACGCTAGAGCTCTCTAGGCCGGTGTATCTACGCGGTACTGCAGAACGCTGAAGCCCTGACGTACGGTACTCTCTGCTACTGATGAGCTAACTCTTGTGCCCTTGGTTACTCAAAATTACACACTCCATTTGGCATTCGGTGTCCGTCCCACGTCCCACATATTGTTCCCCCCCCCCCCCGCCAATAACATTCAATGAACACACTGCTGATAAAGAACGTCAGTTCGGTTCTCTCACAAAGATACCAGTTCGCCCCTGGTGCGCTGGAATATGCCTGCTATTGTGGCCGCTATTGGGCGCAATGCTACGACCGATTTTGCAGGTTTGCCAATATCAACGGCAGATGTTTCGATCTCTTTATCAATATCAAACCCATCGACTGGCGTCTTCCAGTCTCCTGCTAATCCTACTTTTCATTCCGCTCGTACGTGTACTGTGAGTGGCATGGTTTCATTTGAAAATGGGTTCATTCTACGGCGTTTCTACGATGGAACGTTGCGGCATCATTCTCACAGCGAAACAAAAACCACCTCTCAACTGTTTACCGTACAACATGTTCCTTAGTGTACCTTTGCTTTTTTTGTTGCCTGTGTCAAGCACTCGATCCCCATACTCTGCGATACTAACTGTCAAACCCTTATCATACAATCGGCATATGCGACAAGGACATGAAAGTTGTGACACAACACGGCGAAAAACGGTGCTTCCTTTTTTCCGCTTTGAATGTGTGGCTGGTTACTTATACATTCGAGCAAAGCGGTGCGATAAGCCATTCCAAATGGTATTGACAAGATAAGACCATGGATTTTAGGTGACGGTTTGTTCCGAGAACGTAGGTTTTAAAATAAATTATCCCTCAATATGACATGATCTATTTCTGGAGGAACACACCTGTAGGCATACGAGTTTGCTGTTATCATCCGGCTCGCTAGTTTTATGCCTAAACCAGCTACTGTTAAATTAATATACTTCATAAGCTTCGTATGTATGGGCTACTTAATTGTATTTCAAAATAAAAGACAATTGCTATTAAATCACATCTCTTCCGAAGCGTGTTTACAGGTCAAATTTGCAGATGCTTCGTTTCCTTTCCAAGACTTGATCCCCATTTACCGCTACAGTAGGAGCTCTCCTGTGTGCTAAACGGTCGTTTCCCAATAATTTTTCACCTCATCTTAATGTTGATGTGCCAACAGCTGCTGCTCCATTTTGTGTGATTATGAGTGCTCCAACGCGTCATCGTTCGTAGTTACTGATTTGCCTGATATCCGTGTCGGTGGCATTCCGGGCTTTTGCGAAATGTTTACCACCGATAAATTGGCGGACGTGCATTAGAAACAGCACAGTACGATGGCAAAAAAACTGATCAAAATCAATAAACTATAGCAAAAGTAGGTTAAGTATTGATCGGTGCTGCGGAATGCGTGTTTTCACAAATTTCGTGTTTATGTCTTGCATTCTCCATCCCTGGGAAAGTCCCTGTGAGCGAATTCGAAATGCTAAAACCACCCAATCCTTCTCGCACTCACTCACTCACTCGCAGATTCAAATCAAACACAAACTCACCGACCTTGCTGTGTTCCGTGCTCAAAGGTTTTTTTGCCGCTCCTCCCCCCCTCCCCATTTGCAACTTTGGTTTCAGCATTATATTTTCCATCCCGCGTTCCACATTACCTGATTGAGCCAAATAAAATGACCTCAAAATAGAAAACGAATCTTTCTTTAACACCTACTGCATCACCCATGGCGCGTCACGGTGCGCTGTTGTTGGTTTTGTGCTCTTTCAATTGCGTTCAAACAAAACCTATCGTGAAGCTAACAAATTGTATGTTTTTGTACAAAATGCGGCCAAACTGTACCGGTATGGAATGATAATCAAAACTGTCAAAAACTCAAACATACACATCGAGAAAAGGAGAATGGAACTTCACACAGCGTCTGGTACATTGGTACTATAATAAGCATTTCTGAAGGGCAGCAGGGAAATATGGCTTCAAATGGTGACACTTTGGAGGATTAAATTGTTAAATTTTGTATGATATCTTTCGCAAGTCTAAATATACAGGGTGGCATCGTAGAAGTGATACACCTATTCGAGTGCTCCTGTATTGTGTTTTTTGTCACTGTGTGTCAAACTCATTTGCATATTTTGACTGCTTAATTTGTTTACTATTTATCGTGAAAAACGTTAACTTAATGTTCACTTCAGTGTTCTCATATATTATAATGGATTCAAGTCGCGAACAAATAAAAATCTTGCATTTGCATGGATTGACAAACATAGAGAGTAAGCAGAAACTGTCTCATCTCAATTTAAGTCGACCATTCGTCTACCGGACCATCAAGCGATACGAGGAGACAGGCACGGTTGTTCCAAATAAGAAACTGGGCAAAAAACTGAGTGTTCGGACTCCAGCGGTGATCAAAGCGGTAAAGGAACGTGTGGGGCAAAATCCAGCTCGCGCGGGAAGAAAAATGGCGCGTTAAATGAACGTGAGTCACTTTTCCATGCAAAGCATTCTGAAAAAGGACCTTGAATACAGAGCGTTTAAAAAGAAAAAAAAAAACACGGCTTAACCAGCAAAACTATTACCGAAAGGGTGACCAGATCTCGCTTGTTGCTGAAGACGCACGAAGGCCACAACATCATCTTTTCGGACGAAAAACTGTTCACTCTGGAGGAAACTTTGAATAAGCAGAATTATCGTATTTATGGAACATGTATTCGGGATATAACAGCCGTCAAAAGAACAGTCGAACGGTATCAAAATACGTCAGCTGTGATGGTTTGGAGAGCGACAAAGGCGTGAAGATCAACAAGGAGAACTATTTAGAACACGTTTTTCAAGGCCACTTGAAGCCATACGCTAAGAAGCTTTTTGGCAACGACAGCTTTTGCTTCCAATATGATTCACCTCCAGCCCATAAGGCTTCAATCTTTCAGAAGTGGTTCAATGTGCTTTTGCTATTTTTTATCAGTGCATCGGAATGGCCTGCGTCGTCTCCATATTTGAACCCGTTGGACTTCTGCATATGGGGATACATGCTTGAAAAGTTGGACGACGTCAAACATTTGCATTTGGACGGATTCAAGAAACGGGTGTTAAAGATATGGGACGAAATGCTGGATGAAGTTGTGCGTGCGGCCTGCAACGATTTCCAAAAAGCGCCTACGGGCGGTTATCAAGTGTAAAGGTGAAAGATTTGAAATAAATTAAATGAAATGCAGGTTTAGTGCCAATAGAAGCTATTTCAATCGATTCCTAAGAGAAATCAATCCTGGTGTCAATTTTATTACAAAAACAAAGTGTATCACTTCTACGATGCCACCCTGTATATTTATATATTTTTAGATTCATTCTACAATGTTTACCAACTTAAGCAACAGCATTTACAAATAAAATTTTGTAGTGAGAAAGATTTTCAGTAGCTTAATCAGCTTTTGAGCCAAGAACAAACTTTGGTTATAATCCATATCTCAACTTTTTTTGTTTTGGCACAACACCGTTGTCGAAGCCTGCTTGAACCACTGGTGGGTTTGGTTTTCAGTGACTTATTTATTACATATATTCCTACGAGGCATAGTCTATTCGAGGCTTGAATTCATGACGGGCATTGGGTTAGGTTGTACGAGTTGACCACTGTACCACCAGATAGGCCAACATCTTCCACCAGATCTGCCACTACTAAAAGTCTAATTATGTGAGTGGAACTGAAAAGTGTTAAACAAACCCATTCGTAACAAACGTAAATGTTATCGGCATAATAGAAGGTTGTTAAAGACTTCACAAGTTTCGTCGAATATTTCATTGGTTAACCAATGACATTGCTGTCAAATTGCTCTGTCAATTATCTTGATTTTCAAAACTAATAAATCAGACTTTCGATATATATATTTTTTAAATAAAAATATGTGTTAAATATGTTTATTTACTTTACATTATTTACAACAGACAACAGGAAAGGACATCTAAATCAATCATAGAATCATTGTTTTCAACGATGTGGATGATATAGTTTGAAAATATGCGAAGTGTTTCACTACTACTTGATGCACTTAAACCACTTAACTCAGGAAAGTGTAGATCTTCGCAGGATCTTCGTAGATCTTCGGAGGAATCTTTGTAAAACTGTCCATGCTGGTTTTGATCGGTGACACACCGAGAACTTCTGTTTGAGTGTTTCAACCATTGGGCAGTGTGGGCATGTTGGTGATGTAATGCAGTGATGACGAAAAAGATCAGCACGATTTTTTATTTTATTATTCACCAGCAGATATAGGTATGATCTTTGTGCAGAATTTAGCTTTCGACTGCTTATGTTATGCCAGACCCTGCGCCAATTTCTTGTTGGTGTCTCCAAACATATTTTGGGGTTCGCGAGAGACTTTGTTATCATTGTTGTCAGATTTTTTGCTTTTCTTATGGTAACCAATCTATACTCATAATCGTTTGATTTAAATATATGACCAGTAGGAAAAGTTTCCATACTAATGTTTCATCAAATCATGATCTGCCAACTGCTACCACTTCGTATTATGTGATGTTTCGCATGACTACATGTATAAAGTATATTTTTTGAAAATGAAACTATTGAAATATAAGAAAATTAAAATGCTGCTCTTTAACAACTTCAACCTTTAACAACTTCTACCCCTGTTTCACGGTGGTTGGCTGTTTCCCCACAATTGGTCTTGACTACTGCGTAACAAAAAGAAATCCTTTCACCTCGGAAATACGTGAAGAAAAACATAACTTGCTAACGTAAATATTGATCAACTATGTTTGAAATTGAAACGATACAGAAATGTAACAATCGCGCTACGACGCAAAGGTCAAACAAGATTCAAATCGAGATGTTAAACACATATCATAAAACAAAATTCTCTTTTTTGACACTTTTTTCAAACGATCGAGTCTCATAATTGCCCTTTATTTGTACGTTTTTTCAAACACACACACACATACACACACATATATATTCGACAGGGCATTTGCATGACCTGCCGCTACTATTTACTACCGTTTGCAGTTCACACTATGTTGTGAAATAAATTTAATTAATGCATCATAATTTTGAATCCTTTTAGTTGCACATTCCGTCACCCTGGTCGATATGGTCGGATATTTACATATTTAAATACACACGGATACAAAGCAAATAATTGTGTGCAGCAATACGACCGAAGCCGATCCTTCTGGAAAAAAAACACAGAACGGCCAGGGCTGTATGGTTTCTTGGACGCTGGGTGGAGACCCAAGCCGTGATGGACTCAACAATTTAACGGTGCTGTTCACGGCTGACCTAAGCCATGTAATGCTATGATTTTCTTCGCTCAAGAGCAACTTTTCACTATTGGGCTTCGTTTTGGTTAGTTATCTTTATACCATTTTTACTAAATGTTTTCATTCCTCTAAGAAGACGTTTCATTTCATCCTCAAGGGAATGGATACCCTGATACACATATCCAAAGACCTTCGCAAACGTGTCACCAAGAAAGGGAAGGTATCACTAGAGGTTGAGTGAAAATGGTTTTTGTTGGTTGTGAGAGCAATTTATCACCATACTACCAGTTTGAGGACGCCCCGTAGCTGATCGGAAATGCACGTGTCCTGCGTTAGGTGACTGATAGATGGGCCGGACGTCAACGTAGGATTTTTTTTCAAATTCTGCTACCCTTCAATGGATGTGGGACGTGGGGGTGATGGTGGAGGAAGTGTTTGGATTTTTATATTGTTTCTCACAAGACCGAAAGTCAAGCTGTGAATCTGAAAGTGGTCGTAGATCTTAGGCTAATCGTAGATCCTAGGCGAAGGAGTATTTTTTTTAGAAAAAAAGTATTATCATTCTTTGGTGTATTTTTCAAGCAATCAAATTTAATTCAATTATCGTTTGTCTAGGGTCGAGCGAAACGGATCTCTATTTCTATGAGATAGCCCTGTAGGCCCGAAAGTAACAGCTTTCGTCAATTCTAAAAAGTCAATTCTACTTCCATTTCTCTCAAATTCATCCAAGAGTAGATGTTTGGCAGAATCATAGGCAGCGTAAAATACAACACAATTTAACCAAATTAGTTGAACTGAACTTGTAGCAAACAAATTTGATGCCTCATTGGCAAGCTCAATATTTAATTCAATATAAACCAATGCCATGGCGACACCAACAGCTGGAAAGACTGAATATAGTATCTGAGCAAAGTAATTGAACCGCAGACGCGAAAACTTTCTGTTTGGCTTTATATACAGTTTCAAACCGTGAAACAAGATGTAACATAAATGCTTAATGAAGCGAATTGAACAAGTTGCACGGATTCAATCGCTGATCCATGAATACAAATCGGACGTGACTGGTGCAGATGAGAAAAATGGCATCGGTTAGTAAACTTTTGTGTGTCAAGATTCATTGAACTAGCAACAAAGACATGGCATAAACGAGTGTAGTTAAACATTTAATCGATCCACATTCACTAAAACAGTAGCTTGCTCAATTTAAACGAGAATAGTTTGATCTTTACATTTCTTTCATTCAATTCCACCCATTCTGGATGGACACCCGCAATTTGATTACCCAAGAATCAACCACTTCCCGTTTTCTAAATATATGCTTCACACGTCTCTTAATACTATTTCCTTGGTTTCGGTGACGGTAAGAGAACAATAAAGTTCAGTGCCCACGAGCAAGAGCTCTAAAAAGCTGTCTCAGATTGCAAACGTTTTCCTGTTTCTTGTGGTTCGTTTCGTTTGCTCCCTTTTTTTGCTGACGCGTGTGAACCCTCTTACTTCATTTGTGGTGCCTTTGGCACAGTAGATGAGCTCGATGCTCACCTGGTCGTGAAAATCTGAAACCTTCGTTTAAGATAATGCTAGAAAAAAGTGCTTAATGGGCAAAAGTTCGATACGGACACAACATATGGACTCTATGCATGCCCGTAACGTTCGCTTTGTCACCGTGCAGGCAACACTACGTTAGCGCACATATCGAAACCCATTTCCCAAAAGACGATTTAGACTAGAAGCCGATTTCAAACGGGGATCACGAAAATTCTTCCACTATTGGTGAGAAGGAAAGGGAAACATCACCAATAGTGAGAAGAGTGAACAATTTATGATCCGTTTTATACTGTGGCTACAACTTAATAACCGCAATGAAATGAGTTCCTCGGAACTGCGAGGCCGGGTTTCTGTTTTCGGGAAAATTTTCGTCCAAAATGGTTTACTCTAGATGGTGTTTCGTGGTAAAAGAGTTCAGCTAGCATCGAGATATTTCACGCAAAACGAAACTCGACACAGATTTCAAACGGCGAGATGAATGGTACAGAGCCAAAGAGCAACCATTAATTCGGAAATGTTTCGGAGCTTACACATTTTGAGCAGAAAGCATAAATGATGGTGGTTTTGCTAGGTATTAATGGTTGGGTTTCAAAAACATATTTCGTATGATGTTTTTTTTTATTCAGGAGGAACATATTTCGTATGAATGTTCGGCGCAAAAATGAGCTCATGAATAATTTTGTCAAACATGGGTCTAGTTTCCGGTCTAAACTGTACAGAGACAGCGAACATTTAACCGATATTTGACACTGTGTTTCCGCATGAAAAGAATTCATAAAATACATGCAATGACAAATATTTCAATAAACTCCCTTTGCAAAGCAGGTGCAAACATTGAGACGCATACATCACCGACATAGCAATTTATCACTGCTAGCAAATATTTCAATTTACTCTTCAAGAATTTCTGCAAACCAACAGCTCATCAGCGTGAAGAAGGATTACATGCTGAAATTAGACACACCCTCATAGTTCCGTTTTCATATGAACATTTAACATCATCTGGTATGTAGAAGTGTATAGATTGAATAATTTCGCTATGGAATTCACCTGATTGCAATGCCAACACAATAGAAAATTGTTTGGCACGTGCCAGAGCTTTAGTAAGTTTTTTTAATTAATCAATTCGAAACAACAATTCCGTAAGTTGTGTATGCTTTTGTCTATGTACTCTATTAAAGCATAAAGAGAAAAAACAAAACCTTCCTATTAACTGTGAAACATGAATGAACAATCATGAACACACGCTCGATAAGGCGCGGCTGCCGGTGTAAATCAAACAATACAGTTCCCCAGCATGTGGCTCATCGGATGAGAGATGAATATAGGAAGTATCAAACCAATGCTTTGAAAGTGAGAAACCTTTTGACCACAAAAAACGGCTTTTGACAAATTCAGGCACATAATCGGCATACAAACATTTCATAGATTGTGTGTCTATATATGAGCGTTTCGTGTGGTTTGAGAATGTCGCGTAGATTTTTTTTGTATAGAGGCTATCATAGCGGTGCTAACAGTCAAATCGATTAAACGGTGTGATAACGAATTAAAAAAAGAAAGACAATGCAATTGAAAATACTCGCGAGGCAGGACGCAAAACTACAATTCAACATTCAACCAAGTTGCGTGATGTTTTGCTTCTTTCTTTCACTGGCTGTGAGTACTTTTTGGACAAATCGCCTGTTATGGCACTCGCACGGTAGTCGAATGAAACAAAATGGATAGAATCGAACGGCAAAATATTGGAATCATGTCAGCTAATTTGAATCAATAATAGTTTTATCGAAGTTTAGAAGCTTTCAAACAATACTACATGCATCAAAATGTAAAAAATCAAATCAACTACGTTTTATTCTCAATCTCACTTTCCGTTTGACCTTCCGTTCGAGTTCCGTGATCAGGCGGAAACTTAGCTTTTCCTCTATCTTTCTTTCTCTCTCTATCTCTCTCTCTCTCTCTCTCTTTCTCTCCCTCTCTCTTTCTTTCTCTTCCTCTCTCTCTCTCTCTCTCTCTTTCTTTTTCTCTCTCTCGTTCTCTATTTATATCTCTTTCACTCAGCTTCCACGAATGAAGATTGTCAGTTGTCAGTTAAATGTATCGATTTTATATAAGAAAAATTTAATCTCTACCCGGGCACACACTGGTAACAAAAAAGTTGCTGTTGGGCGTTCATTTGTACTTTTTGATGGCTGTTAAAATTGTTAAAACTCTTATTAAAAAAACACAAAGCAAGTATTTAGTATTGTTTGCGAGCGGTTTGCGGCACACAAACCGTGAGAAATTGCACCTGCTTTGCGGCATTGAAACTAAAAGCGGTCAATGATTTTTTTTTCCTGTACAAACGCTAGGGAAATTTGCTATGTGGGTGTGCTATGTCTTTTGGATCTAAATATTCATTTGTTCGGATATTATCATTGGATTTGAAAGTTTACCTCCCCATCTGTGTCACCAATTAATTCCTTCCGAGCCCAGAAAACAGTTGAAAGCTGTCCTACCGCATCATGAAGCATTTTCTTGCACAAATTTATTCAAAAATCTAAAATCTGAAACGATTAGCCGGTTGATTGTCATTTTCATTATACATAGAGGCGAAAGATACAAAAGATGAGAACGAACGAATTATGTCCCTGTCTCAAACGAATTTATTCATCTTTTGCTTCATGCATCGTACTGCTTAAAGAATGTGGTAGGAACGGTTTGAAAGGGATGTTTCTCATGCTTGACGGCACTGTAGTATCAGCTTGCAGATCTGAAATGGGGAGGTCTTAAGGCAAGAGGCTTGAAAAGTTACATCTCCCTTTGGGGGTAACGTATTCTCTGTAGAATTCTCATTTCGTCCGGAAATTTATAGAAGTTTTCAATTAGCAGTGCTTCTGTAGTCAGAAATAGATCCGATTTATGCGGTAATAGTATCTCAAGTGCTTTCCATTAGGACAAAGCGTTCCGATGGAAGTACTTTGGAATGTTCAATGTACTTGTATGGACTTATCTGTTTATAAAGCAAAAAAGGGACACATACCTATTCTAATAACTCAAAAGAAGGTGGGTTTCTTTGGAAAAGAGTAAAAGAAATGTAGTATGTGAATTTCAACTGAAAAACAAAATGCAACGAAAAGCTTTCATTTCTGAGGCTCAGGATTTGAGAAGATATAAGAAAGCTACAGTATCGCTTCTCAATTACATTTCTACAACTTCCTAGGTGCTAAAAATATTCTCAGGGTGCCTGAAGAATACTTCACCATGTTTTTATCAGCCATCATTCACCTATGTACAGGTCCTGGAGATTCCTTATCGGTTACATAACTCGATCCCGTATCCATTTTCACTACGGCTTCAAAAAGTGTTTGCGATAAGGCTTGTCTCTTCTATAATTTATATCCATGTTCACAGAATCACAGACGATGGATTTAGCAGGATTTTCAGTAATATGAACACCTTTTCAACCCACTCGATCATTGCACAGTTACGTCCACCGTGCAAAGTACGCCTTCGTTTGCCATGGCGCAAATTGTATGCAAAACAAAAGGATTCACACAGCAATACCAGAGTGAGCGAGCAAGATAGGGATAGAGAGAGAAACAAAGAGGAAAAAAACAAACAATCAATTCGAATGTATATGATGGTATAAATTGTGTTCTGATAAATGGAATTGTCTCGTTTTGGAAATAAAACGCATGGAACCGGATCCGCACTCGAATCCGGCTTTCCGGTACACATCGTATGCGGTGCTGTGCGACTTGTGCGGGAAAAGAGACGGCAAGGAGACGCTACGCGAGCCTGCACGTGCGTTCCTGTGCTACCAACAAGCTTCAGAAGAGCAAGAGTCGTCACAGAGAACACAAATCACCCATTTTGTCGAACGGCAGTGAAAGACGTAAATAAAAAAGAAACAGATAACACCAGTTTGCCCTTCGGGTACTATACTTTTGATTGAATACGAAAAGAAACGACCATGACGACGGTCATGTTTCTTCATACCTCCTTCCTGGGTTGAATTTGTGTGTTTATTCTTTGAAAACCCCTCATACAGTCAATACTTCCACGACTATTTCGCCCTTCCTCGGGTTTGTGTGAGTCAAGCTAAAAAGACAATCAGAATAGGACGTCCTGTGACGCGCTCTATGATATGATATTAGAAATTTCCATGGTGATACATTCAGTGTACGAAATGGGCTACCATGAGAGTGGCTGATTTGTCCACAATCAAGCAACGTATAGACCTTTCTTTTGAAAATGGATTTGTTAATTCAAGAGCCTCCATCTTTGGATATCTCTTTCGTTGTTCTGCAAGTGTCAAGGCAATTGGAACCAAACCCTGAGCAGGCTGGCAACAGCAAGCTGTATGAGCAAAATCTAAGGCTACGTAACGAACGTCACTTCCCACGATTACAGGACACAAACAATAAAATATTTCCTGTCTTTCGTTCAGATATTTTCAGTGCGAAAGCATCGCAAATGAGCAACATTCTTCATCCTTGTTGTTTTTATGAGTGTTTGTTTGCTTTTTTTCCAAACATGTTTTCGATCCCGGCACCTTTCACGGTGTCATTCCTGGATTATGGATGGTAATTTTCACCCTAAGCAACACAAAGGCTTCTCATCTTCTGATTGTCTGAGGGCGTTTCGTGCGTTGTTCCATAATTATCTTACCATATTCTCGCATCGATTGCCTGCCGGTACAAAAAAAAAAAACATCAACATCAAGCGAGTTGATTTTTACACAAACAATAGCGTAGCTGTTATTTTGCTTCTGGATTTCTTAACCTCTTCGCATAGAAGAGTTCCGGAGGGGCATACAAATGACGTTCTCCGCCTGGCCACGGGAGTCTACAAGAGGAGCGGTTGAGGTTTTGCTTGATGAGAAATGGGACTTTCGTTCGGCGCAGCGCAGTAGATACGACACATCGACTAATGGATGTGGTGCTCGTTAGTACTTGGTTCCGAGCGTCGCACTGCTAGTCTAATGCTGAAGAAATTAGTACTTCGGCCCATTGTCCGCACGCACGTTTCTGTTTTTTCCATCGCATAGCTTTTAATGGTCATAGTGAAGTCAAGTCGGCGAGGCTGGGTTCGAAGCAAGCTTAATGTAAAATAGCCAAAGAAGTTTATTGCAATCATTCTTCGAAAAATTGAGAGGAAAAACATATCTCCTGTGCCGTGTTTCTCAGCAAATGATAATCGACTGCTCGAATTCATTAGTTAAGTAAGCCGTGCTGGCAAAGAAGTCATTGTATAAAGAGAATGAGCTTGATTTGTTTTTCGGTTTACCAGGATGTACCGTAAAGATATAGATATAAAAGAAGACAAACTAACATAATTAGTAGTAACATCATTTCTGGAATTGATACTCTGAAGATTGCTTCGCTAGGATTATTTTCCATCTGACCCGTGGTGTTGAGCAATTTACAGTTACAGTACGTAATGCTTCGATATCTTGAAAATGGACCAATCAACCAGCTGCTCAATCTTAAGTGACCTTCCCAGTTATCTTATCGAATCGAATTCAGAATTTTTATCCGTAGAGAAAATGTTTGAGCCGTATTATTGTCCAAAACATAAGAAATAGTAAGTTCTAACTAATTGCTTGATGAACGCTCCCGACTGAGCCGCTATCGGTTTCATTGCAGTTGCAGTTTATCCTCCCTCGGAATCCCTAGGACCTCGTATTCATCTCATTTCTCGCCATCAGTGTTTGTAATACGCACCTCGCGGGCACGCTTACAGGAACGGTTCACGAGTGTGAGTCGATCAATATGCAAATTATATTCAGAACGCGTTTATTGGAAAACCCTTCGCAACCGCAGACTCATACTTTGCACCCATTTTCAGCTTGTTCTTCACGGCCATAAGTGACAACACACACACACACACATGCTAACATGAAAGCATCCATGCGTAATGAAACAGACACAATATACATGTTTATTTTTCGTGTCTGAACGCATGCAGAAGCCCTCATGGTAGATTCTGAACCTGCTCCCCTTATTACGACCTATTCCCTCAGCCATCATGATCGAATTCTGGTGTTGCATAAATTATACTGTACCTTCCATTTTGCCGATTACAATCGTTTTTCGGTTGCAATCGATGATTTGAATTTTATACCAGCTGCATTTGAATTACACATCGTAGTCGCTGTAAGGGTGTACAGAGTGTAAACTTATCTCTTCACATGTTCCGTTTACGCTAATGGTTTGGTTAAATTTTAGATTTTTGGTGAAAACTATCACGTGGAATCCAGTGTCAGATAACGCAAAACATTAAAGTTTTTTGCCCATGCTGCTGCGTAACGTAGTGTTTCATGCGGTACTGATAATGGCATATTGAGACAACGTATTTAGCCTAGCCGAACCATAAGGGATCAATGATGGGATCAAATATTCACCTCGGAATTATAATAATAATAAGAGATTAAGGAAATTTGCTGTACTGTGTGTCCTGCAGCTTCAGCATAACAGAGTGCTGTTCGATGGCTCGGCCTGAACGTGTGTGTTTGTGCGAGTGTGTTAGAAGGATTTCTGGTTGAACTATAGAAAACAACCCATTGTCGTTTGAATCTGCTGGGCTGGTCTGAGTGGTTTACAGGTCGTCAGTGCTGTCAAGTCATGCATGGCGAATATTTCTCCTACAATAGGCAGCAAGTCCTCTGGTGGCAACATACAGTCCAGTACTGAAATCCACCCACTTTGAAAGGCTGGCAACACACGTCAGAAAGGACACTGCTGGACGACCGCTTTTCATTTCGAAACTATGCCGTATTTTGAGATCCCTGACCTCCATACGCCGTTCTGAACACCATACAGCTACGGTAAATATGCAGAACGCAATACATCGAAAGGGAACAGAACATTATCATAAACATAATTACCAATCTCCCACAAACGAGTTTCTCATTCTATGTCCCACAACAGCGCCCCGCCTTCTGTAGTTTCCTTCGGCGAGGGACGAAAACGTGTTTAAAAGTTCAACCTGACAGCAATGCATGGGCAGGAATAAATTACAGATTTACCGCCTGAAAACCATTTCAAACTAACCAGTTTTGATCGTGTTCGAAGGGAAATGCTACTCAACCGGTGCTGAAAATAGGTACGAGAAAAAAAGGAATGTTACAGGCGCACTGTTTGTTTGTGAGGGGGAACTTCCCACGGAACTTCCCACGGAACGTACACACACACACAGTTCCGGGATGAACATGATGGAAGGTAAATCCTATGGGAAGCATTCAGTTTTTTTTGTGTCTGCGTGTATGTGTTTTGGCTGATGAAAAGCGTGTATTTTGTGTATGAGATGAAAAGCGCCACCATTTTCATGAGTAAAATTTTAATTAGTGTCTTGTCCCGGTATTTTATTTCGTTTCGATTTCAACCCATTCACCCGCAAACACCCACTACACCGGTGTGGAAGATTCCACCGATTCCTCCCGACTGGCAGAAGCTCCTAGGAGTAGGCAAACAGGTATAACAAATAGTGCCTCGTTGCTCGAGTGTCATCCGGGCCAGGCATGAGTGACGTGAGAACTTTAAATAAGGCAGCGAAAGTCAGACAGCTTGTATGTTTTTTTCGTAGAATGTTCGTCCTTTCCATTTGCAGGAGTGAGATATCTTCGATAAAATTGGTTGGCGTTACGGCATTGACTAGTGACATGAATAAGAAATGCTGCATTTAATCATTAGAATATACATAAAAAGAACTAGTTTTGTGCACAATGAGAGCATCGGCACGAATGTGTCATTTGTATAACAAAGTACACTTATTCAAAAAAAAATTTTAATTCACGTTTTCCTCCAAAACTTGGATTTCCTTAGTGTTTGAGAGTTTCTTGGTTAGATTTCAACTATAAAATCACTAAATTATTACTGTAAACAATTTACATAGTAAAGGCTTATTGTATTAAATTGAATCTTTGGTTTCTAATTAAGTATCAATTACTATATAATAAAAACACAGTACTTACACAGTTGACAGTACTTAAACTGCTTTTTGATAAAAAACAACGTTTGAGCGACAATTTTTGGCGAAAAATAACACAAGTTCGAGACATCACGATTGTGGAGCATTGGTTCTAAAAATAATAAGTTGGTTTAGAACAAATAAATGAGTCAAGTTAAACAAAGTGTGAGTCGCTCTTCGTTCTTTCAGTGCATTTTCAAACCAGACACATAACAAAACAATATAAAATGGGAACTTAGTGATAACTTAATTTAATTTAAGCATTTAATGCTTTAAATGCTATAACTAAGCAATCTTTTTCGTTATATGCTTAAATTATATTTCCTTATTCATTAGTTTTTTGTTATGCCCACCACCATTCACTTGTTGATCAAGTGGGGTTTTGTATCGTTTCGTCGAAAATAAAACATCTTTTAACCATCAATTGCCTTTCAGTCCGTTTAATGGAGGGCGGCAAACCCACGATGACGTTCATCTCAAGAACATATGGTTGACAAACGACGACAAATTGATCATGTAATAAGTTGTCCAAAAAACGCTTCTAGTCCACTCTGTACTCTGTTAGTCATTCTTAAGATGTAAGAAAATTAGCTCAGCGCTGTATATGTTCAGAACCAAACATGCCGACTGCAGCGATGATCTATTGCACCGATCATTGAGGCTCATTTTTAACCATCTAACTATCCCCCAAACAAAAAAATCAACATTGTGAATATTTTCAATGGACCAGACGTTCTCTGAACCTGGTATTGGTATAGCCAACGGAATCCCATTTGTGTGGTGCCTCTTTTTTGGTCGAAACTTTTCGCTGCAATTCCGGAATTTTTCTGCAGCGCCCATCCACAAAATTCCACTGGACGGTAGAACTACCCACCCATTAGTCATACGAGAAAAGTTGTAGTTTTTATTTCACCTCGATATTTCTTTTTTCCGGGTTTTCCTGCCCCTTTTCCGAACACATTTTTCCGACCAGTTTTTTAAATCAGTAAGCCGCCAAAATTAGTGGTGGTACAGTCGTCACCTCGTACGACGTAACAACATGCCCGTCATGGGTTCAAGTCCCGAATAGACCGTGCCCCCGTACCTAGGACTGACTATCCTGCTATGGTAACAATAAGTCACTTAAAGCCAAGCTCACTTCACTAGTGGGTACTGGCAGGCCTTGACCGACTGCGATTGTTGTGCCAAAAGAAGAAAAAGAAGCCGCCAAAAATAAATCGCTACCAGCGGTGGATGTTTGGTGCGTTGGGAAGGGAACTTTAGCGGAATCTCACAATTGCTTCCTTTTTGCTATTCGATCCCGTTGGCTTCTTGTTATTTTAAAGCGAAGAGTGAAAAGGAAAATTTAAAGAACGAGGTCGTCTTCTCATAATAAAAAATCGAGATGAAATTGTGTCATTGCCGTTGTTTCTCCGTTTTATTTGTCGTTTGTCGGGTCTAGCTATATATAGAAACAGCAGTAGCAGCAGCAGGGCTTTTCAGAGATTGATATTTAAGCTTGGGCCTGGTGCGGGGACAGTGCCAAAACAGCATAAAACCAGCTCTGGGTGAGAAAGCGAAGCTGTGAACTTCTGTTTCCCTCATTCAGCTTACTGAAGGACATCTCGTTTTGGAGGAGACAAAAAAAAAAAACAAAATCAAAAGTTGTCGAAAAAGGGCTCAATTGTTTGAGCACAGATTCTTGCTGCAGATAGTTAAAATTGCTGGTCCGTTTCTGTGTTTTATATGTAAGAAATAAGGAAACGAGCGGTGTAGGTGATTAAGGAAATTCGTGTATTCAACTTGCTTCTGTTCACAGTGACGCTCGCGGTAAGATTGTGTCGCTCATCGCCTGCTGTCATGCCCTCGCTACCTAGCTGTCATTTTGACGTTTTCGGGGGGTAGCCCTCTCATCCTACATATATTATACGCTTTTTTATCAATAGAAAATGAAAAAAGGCAAATGAGAAGAAAAGGATATAGAGTGTGTACTGAGGAAACACTATCCAGCAACTACGGGTTCGGTCACAAAACGAGTTTATTGCTGATCAATAAAATATTCATAACCCCCCGTAGAAGGAGGCGCGATGCAGTTCATGGTTAAAAAGCAGTTCGAGAACTCACTGGTGTGTATTTGATTTGGGCGCCACTTGATGGAACTCTCTCTATCTCTCTCTTTCTTTCTTTTTCTCTCACTTTCTTTTTCCCTCTTTATATCTGGAAGCCTTTTGGAACAGGAAACGTGTTAAAAGACGAATGGATTCAATTACACTTTTTTAAGCAGCCGGAAAGGATCCTTTTTCCAATTTTGATTTCAATTTGTTTCCCTCGGGGGAAAACAAAGCGGGTAGGGCTCTTGTTTACTTCTGTTTTTTTTGGTATCACATGAAACGCAGGCGTTTTTTTATGTTTTTGCTTTTGTAACAATTAGCTGCCCTACAAGAGGAGAGTTGTAGGAGTGACAGTAGAATGACAAAAACGGTAACACTCTTGATAAAATTGCAAGGCAAAAGTTAATTTAAAAATGCTTGAAGCTATGAACAGGCCGCTTTTGTTGCGTTGAACAACTCGGAGCTGTGTGTGACGCATTGCGTTACACTGCGGGCGGTGCTTTTGGTATAGAAATCTGGAGTGTATACAATACGCTTTGTTATTTTTAAGTTGATATTTAACACATATTTATAAATGTGTTAACTGGTACTTCTAAGCTAATTAAATAAAGATGATTACTTTTATCATCTAGATCAAACAATCATTTGCAAACGATTGAGTGCAAATGTCATAATCATACGCTTTAGGCACAGTGCTTCAATCATCAAATCTACTGAAAGCGTGTTTGCAAAAAAGAGCTAAAGAGCATCGACAAATCATTTTCATTATTTGTACGAATCCATTCAATCAACCATAAGTAGATGTGTATGTATTTATTAATTTCCAATTAGTTAATTCAGCGTATTTGCTCTCGAACCATCGAACAAACTATATTGTAAAGAATATGTTTTTCCCCTTTTGTCTTCCCCAAACGAGGAAGCTCCGGTGTGTAAATCATCTCCGAAACACAATTATTCCTTGCATTTCTTTTTCATTTTAAGCACTGGCTAGGGATAGAGGACGCAAAGCCAGTGGAAGACTATAAAATCCTATCGAGACGGGCGTATCCACAAGTCCCTCTGTCATCCCGGTTGCGTTAATCCTGGCAGCGGCATGATTCATAATGCAGGCAGAGGCATCCATTTTCCACTCCATCCACTTCTATTTTTTACGCATTTGTTTTGCCATTTTTGCTTTCGGCTCATTTTGCACCACGAGTCTATCCTTTCCTGCCCATTGCTAAACCCGACTTAACTCTCCAGAGCGTACAAAAGTATTTAGTAAATGTGGCACATTCAGGCTAGATCCCGTCCCCTAGGTTTGTCGTCTCAACAGCATGTAACAATAGAATGTAACAATCAAACACACTCGGGTCCCTCGCACACCTCAGTCAAGTACGGAGGCGCCGTAGGTTGCGCAAAAGAGGACGGAATTTATGATAGGATTACATCCCCGGCAAGATAATGTCTATAAGTACCTGGATAATTTTTATAAATCGTCTTCGATTCATGGTTCAGTTTCCTGGTCTGTGTGGCATCCCGGTGCCCCAAAGCCCGGGTCGGTGGAGCCTGATTGCGGTCGAACATGAATCACGTTAATGGCGGTTTTTGGGATGTTTTAACTGCCTAAGCTGGTGTTAGTCAAAGCATCGAAATGGGCTTGTTGGGAGCTTACTACCGTCCAAAAAGTACACGAACGACCTCACCTCATCACTCATTTCGGGTACGGGTTTGACTTGCCTTGTGAATGTTTTGACTTGCCCCGTTCATCCCGGAAGACGGCAAAGCAAAGCAATGCTCATTGTCGATACCGAGGATAGGAGTACCAGTTTATACTCATGAGATCAGCTGGTAGATTTTGGATTAGAAGCACCATTTTGTTTTCATGCCAGCGCCTTTTTGTTTTCATTCCAAACGACAGCCATAGTTATTCCTAGGAAAAATAGAAAAACCTTTCCCATTCGATACAAACAGAGAGCGCATTGGCACTTTCCGGGCACGTTTTGTGTTTGATGGTCTCCTTTCGGGTGAAGCAATGCCACAACCATCACTGGACAAAGCGCCGTGACAGCAATTAGCAAAGTTTACGAGTAGTGTTGCCGAATGCGAACAAAAGTTAACACGGCAATTTGCACCCGGTGTGGTAGTCCCCGGGGCAGTTATTCATAAATTGATACCGAGTCCAGTGCAAGTAGGTACTTGTTGGAAGATTGTAAGCGTGCAATTAGGATATTCACACATCTGCCACGCTTCATTTGTCGCTTCCTCGACTCATGGTAAACCGAAGCTCATGGTAACCGAAGCACCGCAGCTCATGGTAAACATCGATCTTGGCTAGAGCTCACCCGCTGAGAGATGAAAACATTTGTCATTTTTTTTTTTTTTTTTTTTTTTTTTTATTCAGGAGTAACGGTCCAAAAGGCCGTATTGCTTAAGAGTAGAAAATACAAATGTAATTCATGGCGCTACAATCCATATTGGCAGGGAGACATTTCCTTCTCTGAGCCATGGAAGGGCACCTTATCCCGGGTGTACTCGGACGGTTTGGTTTTAATCAATCCAGTCCATGATTTTGCGGTCCTTAAAGCGTGGCGAAGGTCTACATCATTCGGGTTTCGAGGTTGTCTATTCCAGTTCAGTGTTCCAAATGGCATTGTGGGGGTCTGTATCGTGTGGATTCCAGGCATTTCGTCGGATCCATCCATCAGAAGCGGTCCGAGTATATTCCCATTTAGTGGCTCAAATGACATTGCGAGGGTCTGTATCGTTGTAGTCCTTTCCTTCAGTGGTCCGAGTGACATGGCGGGGGTCTGTATCGTTCCAGTTATCTAGTAAATCCTTGCAAGAACATCGTTCGAGCAAGGATCTTCTGTCTGCCGTCAATGCCGATTACTCAGCCATACACATTGCACTCATTCATTCTTACATTCATGCATACATTCATCCATCACAAACATACAAGCGATGTACAACATGTAACACATAGACAAACAAGAGGAAATAACATAGGATGCAAGATTGCTGTTGCCAACAATGTTGATTGGTTCACAGACATTTTGCTTAAGGAAAGTCACACAGTTAAGCCGTTCTCTCTACAGAAATCGAACATGGCCTTCAGGAATTCCCAGTCCGATGCCGCTAATATATCCCGAATCGGAATATCAGTACATTTTCCCAGTCTTTCGACCGCGTCCAGCAAGGCAGGTCGAGCAGACTCGTATTCCACGCAGGACCACAAAAGATGATCCATGTCGTGGAATCCAAGCCCGCAGCCACATACCTTGGAGTCGACCAGTCCTATACGCTGGAGATGTGCACCCAATGCGAAATGATTAGACCTAAGTCTAGACATCATTCGAATGAATGCACGATCGCCAGGGGTGTTATGGAACCAAGGCTTCAAGCTTACACGAGGAGTGATTGTATACAGAAACCTTCCGAGTTCATCCGAGTCCCACAGATTTTGCCAACGTGCCATGCAAAACGCCTGTGGGGCCTGCAAGAACTCATGAGGAAGGATAGGCCTATCAAAGAAAGACCCTTCTGCAGCTCCCCTTTTGGCCAAATGGTCTGCCTGTTCATTTCCTGGTATACCACAATGAGCAGGTACCCATACTAAAGATATGCGAAACGACTTTTCAAACAGTGAGCTTAAAACCTTTACAATTTCTTTCACAAAATGGTCTGGGCTCTTAACAGCCTTTACGGATTTTAATGCTTCAATAGCGCTTAAGCTTTCTAAAAAAATTACATATTGATCCGCTGGGCATGCACTTATCAATAATAAGGCATAAAAGATTGCGGCGAGCTCCGCTACATATACTGAGCATGTTTGGCGTAATTTAAAGAATGCTTCGGAGCACGTGTTGTATACACCAAATCCAATGCCCTGCTCTGATGAGGATCCGTCAGTATAAAAATGGTTACTGTTATCATGGCCATGTTTCTCCACAAATTTGCTGGGAATTGTCATCCGGCGAAGGTTATCGGGGATACCTTTAATTTCCTCCTTCAATGAGGTATCTACACTTAAAATGGAACTGCAGGACTCTGGTAAGCTGGCACTAGTTATACTTTGAGAAGTACTAGGGTGCACCTGTAAGGAAACAAAATCATGATAGACCTTCATGATTTTGCATTTAGAACCTATCTCTTGCAGTGTTTCAAAGTTCTCGATTATCAAGGGATTTGATACTGTAGAGCGGACGAAAAGGCGAAGCGATAGTAGCTCAAAACGTAGCTTTAGCGGCATCACTCCGGACATCACTTCGAGTGACATGTTATGAGTCGACTTCATGCTACCTAGCGCGATTCTAAGACAGCGATACTGAATCCTCTCAAGTCGGATTAAATGCGACTTGGCTGCCCAGTGGAAGCATATGCAACCATACTCCAAGACGGACAGTATCGTAGTCTTATATAGGTTAAGGACGTCTTTGGGGTGTGCACCCCACCAGAGTCCGGTAATCGTTCTGAGAAAATTGATTCTTCTTGTACACTTCTGTACCAGATAGTCAATATGTGTCCTCCATACATTTTTGCTATCAAACCAAACCCCTAGGTATCGAAAAGATCTGGCAATGGATATCTTTTTACCATATAAAAAGATATCGACCTTTGGGTCAACCAAATTCAAGCGTCTATTACTCTCAGTGTTGTAAAAGAATGAGAATATCAGCATTTCCGTTTTCTCTGGAGAAAACTCGATACCTAGGTTTGTGGCCCACACTTCTAAATTGTTGAGTGTGGTTTGCAAAGGACTTTGAAGGTCGGCGATGTTGTTGCTGGCGACTGATACAACACCGTCGTCCGCCAATTGCCTAAGGCTACAGCCGGGTGCAAGGCAAGTATCTATATCGTTGACATAAAAATTGTACAACAAGGGGCTCAAACAGGACCCTTGTGGTAGTCCATAAAAGCTGACTCTCCGAATTTTCATGAAGCCATTGTCGAAATTCATTGCCTTTTCCGAAAGGAGGTTGAATAAGACGTTATTCAGTCTTGGGGTTAAGCCCGCAGATTCTAACTTTTGACACAGAACATTGACTGATACTGAGTCAAAAGCCCCCTTGATGTCAAGAAATGCAGATGCCATCATTTCTTTACGAGAATGAGCCATCTCGATTTCGGACACAAGCAGCGCCAAGCAATCGTTGGTACCCTTGCCTTTGCGAAAGCCAAATTGGGTACTTGACAAGAGGCCTTTGGATTCAAGCCAATTGTCCAGTCTAAAAAGAATCATTTTCTCAAATAATTTTCGCAGACAAGATAACATTGCTATCGGTCGATATGAGTTATATTCTGATGCCGGTTTACCAGGTTTCAAAAGGGTGACTACTTTCACTTCTCTCCACTCCAACGGGACGGTGTTAAGCTCCAACATAATGTTGAATAATCTCAACAGCCGTTTCCTCGCCAGATCTGGCAGATTATGGAGCAATTTGTTCCGAATCTGATCCAGTCCTGGAGACGAATTATTGCTGGAGTACAGAGCAAGCGATAGCTCAACCATTGAGAACGGTGAATCCATTTGCGGATCACTCCCATGAGCACTCTGTTGATATGGTGGTGCTTGAGCGAAATCAGGGCAGACTTTTTGTGCAAATGGCTCTAGCCATGCCCCAGAAACCCTTTCGCTCTCGTTTGTTGCTTTGCTGTTGCGCATCCTTTTCGCCATGCTCTGAAGCTCCGTTAGCGAAGTGGAAGGCTTGAGGTTTTTGACATACCTCGGCCAGTATGACCTTTTTTTTGCTTTAAGCAAGTTTTTGCACCTACGCTCCAGGCCTCTATAATGGATGTATAGATCCATGGAGCCGGTGTCTCTATACCTGGCAAAAGCCTTCCGCTTCGCTGAGAATGCCGCTTTACAATCCGCGTCCCACCAAGGAGTGGGTGGTCTTTTAAAAATCCTTGCCTGGGGGGGGCGGCCTCGTTTGGGCACCGAGGGCGCACTCGTTTATCGCCATAACGAGATTTGCATACTCCTCATTTACGGAGAAACTGGGTTCTACGCGGATTAGCAAAGCGGTCATTTGGTCGCCGTATTTCGTCCAGTCGATGTTCCTCGTTAAGTCACAATTACCGGGGACTTGATCGACCGTGCGACTCCTCTTGATAATCGAGATCTTTATTGGCAGATGGTCGCTACCAAGCGGGTCTTGGATTACCTTCCACATAGAATCCAGCCCTAAAGACGACGAACAAAGAGAAAGGTCTATTGCGCTGGGTCGTGCCATAGGTGAGGGCACCCTAGTTGCTTCACCAGAGTTTAGAATTGTCAAACTGTGTGTGTCGCAAATATCCCTAATGATTGGTGCACGATTATCGTCATGCGTGCAACCCCAATCTGATCCATGGGCGTTAAAGTCGCCCAGGATGAAAAATGGTTTTGGTAGTACCGTTACTACTGTCTCAAGATCCTTGTTGATCTTCTTTGGATCCAGATTGGCTCCCGGTGGGATATAAATTGAGGCAATAGAAACGTCAAAATCCCCTAGCTTTGCCTGGATCGCGACGTATTCGATTACCTCGGGTGTGGGGAGGGGTATTCTGCTGAAGCTGTGACTGCTACGAATACCAATTAACACTCCCCCACCACGCCTATCGCTAGTTGGATCATGTCGATCTTGACGAATAATATTATATCCCGGGAAGGTAATATTTTTATCGGGTGAGAGCCAAGTTTCACTTAGGGCAAATGCATTACAATTATATTGCCCTAGTAATACCTTAAAAGAATCTATTTTTCCCAAAAAACTTCTGCAGTTCCACTGTAGTATAGTGGCCATTGGAGAAATTAATCATCCAAACGGACCATCATACTAAGACAAGGCCATTTTGATAACCACTGCTTGACCATTCCTCTTAGGAAAGGAAATGCCAGGGGGATCAATCCGGGAAGGGGTTCCGGGAGGTGGAGGGAGTCAAGGAGAGAGTGTAAAATCTCTGTCAGGCTTGGGAGGGATGGCCTGGAGAAAGATCTGGGTTCGCTAGGGAACGCCAGATTGCTGGGATTGGAAGGGTTACGGGAACGTGGATGGGTGCGAGCGTCACGGGGGGTTTGGAGCCCTGGGTTTGGCGTGGGGTCGCGTTGTCGTGACGTCAAGGTGCCTTTTTGGGTGAAGCTTTAACAATTTTTTTAATCGTTTTTTGTTTGGTACCCGTGTTGTATACAATCTTTTAACTCCATTTAATGGTGCCAGATTAGGCAACGGTTCATTACCCTCCAATAGGGAAAGGTTATCGAACGGATTCACACTTGAGGTCGACTTCAAAACATCGGCGTACGATCCTCTTGTATTCTGCAAGACGGCCCGTTTGTGTTCCGGTTTGTGTTTCGGTAAACAGAACACAACGACATTTCGTGCCATTCCTGCTTGCAGTGAATGCATTTCTGGGTTTCGGCCTTGCATTCGAATGTTGAATGCGATCCCTTGCATTTGCCACACTTCACGGAGTTTGTGCAGTAAGGCTCTGAATGTCCAATCTGGCTACATTTTGTGCAGCATGCTATTTTTGCACAAATGGTCGACGGATGGGCACTCTGAGCCCTTCAATGTACAGCGTGTTTGGCAGGACTGTACCCTCGAAGGTGATCCGGAGTGAGGAAGTCTCACGGAACACCTTCTTTCCATCGACCGCACTTGAAGCGTAAAGTTTTTTAACTTCAAGGACCTTTACCCGAGGGGGAGGATTGGTGTGGAAAAGCCCCTTGTCCGTACTTTAGGATGTCCTCTAAGGGGTAATCTAAGTCATCAATGACACCGACGACTTCCACCAATCCACCGGGAATATATACCCGGTAATCCTCCGTATAGGACGGATCGGCCGCAATAGCATTGGCTTGCATCCGGTCTTTTGCGGTGACCCGCAGCTTGTTTGGACGCGGGCGAATAATGTCTAAGACACCTGGGTATTTTTTATAAACTGATGCCGTAATTGCTCTTACATCGAGCTGTTTATTTTTCGGCATGAAAAATACATCATGTATCCCGTTATAAGATGCGGGATACGCTCGGAATCTGGGACTCCCTTTCAACGATTGTCCCATGAATTGATCACGGGACGTTGAAGGTAAGGGCTCGTTACTAGCCTTTTTTTTCGCATTCTGTCCTGGATCAGAACTTTTTCGCTTCACTGTAGTAAAGCCCTCCTCCGATTCATCCATCGGCTCCGCCTCCATGAGAGAGTCGGAGCGAGAGAAAAAAACCCAACTGTGTGACGAGAAAGGATAGGTAAACAAGAGAGGATCACTTACCACAAGTAGACACACGAGAGCGAGAGTACACGACGAACGAGCGCTACGCACCTGTCCGACGAATGCGCTCTACACTCACAAACCTACACTACAGTACACACGCAGCGCGTATACACGCGCTGCACACAACTCTACGCACTACACACTGTACGCACTATACACTAAGCACAGATCGCTTTCCGATCGTTCTCGCACGTATTCCTTTGCAGTGCGTATGGTCGAGGTCAGTGGCTTGTTGTCCGGCAAAAAATCCATCCACTTGGAGCGCGTATCGATCACGTCTGATTCGCTTCGTGGTTGGGGACAGAATGAAACATTTGTCATTTATTTGAAGCGTAATTTTGCAACATCCCACGGTCGCGATCGCGTCTTCCGTACCCTATTTGTTGAAGCTTCTAATGAAGGGCTAACTTTCACCGCAAATATACGTTGGAATTTTGTCGTCTGTAGTTGTTCACGGCAACGGAAGCCTTCTCATACCAAGAGAAAAGCGTAAAAGAGAAGGAGAGAAAGATTGAGTAAGAGAAAGGAAAAAGTTTTCCCCGACTGGTATCTACAAAAGCGCATTATTTGACCCGAGCACAAGTTGGCAGGAGCTCAGTGTTGCATGATAATGAAATGTACGCCTTACGCACAGGTGCACACTCATGAGGTATTTAGCATGTGTGCCTGTAGTGCTTGCCTGTCAAGGACCTGTGAGCTTTACGGGTCAAAAGTATGTGTAAGAGGCAATTTGGAGCAGTTCCTTATTTCCACCTGAAATCACAATCCTAAAGCTCGTCGCTCGCATGAGCTACATGTGAGCCACGAACGATAGTCATCTTGAAAGTACGGAGGATGGTATAATTGTCAAACCAAAGGTTGGCATCACAGGTGCACATTTTACATCGTGGCTGATTAGAAATTAACATGGCTGGGCCGTGCACTCAGTCATCGAGACAACGGAAAGCAACATAGGCGGAAAGCCTCTTGAAGCGAAAGCATGCGCGTTCGCACATACTTCATCGGTAATGTTAGTGAGTGGCGTCAATGTGGTGAACAAGAAACGCGGTTGGATGCAATTTTGATGCTCACACGTTCGCTTCGCTTAAAACACGGCTACTGGAGGGGCCATCTGCGGACAAAATTCATTTCATCGTATCCAAACAAGGGCTCATGTTTGTCATTTTCTCACGTTGTGAACACATATGTCACGAATACGTGGTCCGTACGGTCATGCATATAAATGACGGAGTCGTTTCTTCGCCTAACAAGCGGCCTCCTGGCGTGTTCTTACCGGAACTTAGAAAGGTTCAAGGGAAAAAGCGACACTTCTTCGCAATAAATTCTGCCACCACGGTCACAGTTGCTGGCACAGCCGGAGAACTCTGGGATCCTAATGCTCTGGGTGCAAAGGCATACGCTTATGATTGTTTTAAATTAGATGTAAGTTTCTTTTTTTAAATGCTATTTTCTACCTCAAACCTGATCGAAAAAATGCTAGATCATACACGCAGGTTGCATTGGAACCGTGCCGTCTCTCTACAGAAACTGGACTTCAAGCAGAATTCATGCTACCAGTTTCTCAACGCGTTCGATTGGCATTTTAGTCGCTGTTTGCCTACTCGTACAGGGTTCGTCGACATCCAGAATCATCCCTCCTCTAGACCGCTTTCTCTAATCAGCGTCATAGGCGTTGGCAGCGTTCTATAATGCGATAAATATGATGCCGGTAATTTCAACCCACGATCGATATTGTTCTTTACGCTGTTTTGTGTTGCTTGTTTTTTTAGACACTTAGGGCTAGTTTCCTCCGTTTGATCAAGGATTGTACCGAGTATCTGTGTTTTTCGAGGTATTGTAGTGACAAGAACAGTACCATCAATAAAAAATGCGAGGCTTAGAATGAGTATCCAGACGGGTGCTGGAGGATCGCTGTCTTTACACGGATTTTGTGTTGCACGGTCCTAAGGACAAGACAAGACAAGACGATTCAACAATCGTGCCAGATACAATGATATGCGTGAAGCTACATTAATATTCATGCCTTTTAATCGCCAAACCGGCACGAGGGTTATTTGGTTCGATGCAAGAAAATCATTTAACACTTTCAGGGAAAGTATGTTGTTAAACGACACTCAATTCAGTCGGCTCTCATTGCTGGTGGAGGAAAAATGAATCAAACATTTTTGGGTTTTTTTAAATTTTTATAACACATTGCTTTTGATGGTCAGATAACACATCGGTACAAGGTGGCTCTTGTCAAATTGTCAAAGACTGGCGAAGTCAATCATTTCATTGCTGCTGCACAAGTTAGATTAGTTTTTTGAAGAAAGAATTTTTCGGAAAGTGATTGTGATTGTACAGTAAATTGTGATACATTTCGTGTAATTTATGAATATAGAGGATTTAAAAATATACATGTCAATAATAATTAACGTTAGTTTTGATCTGTTGGTGTTATCTTCCGTGATTCCCGACAGAGCGCGGTTCAAACGCGTAGTGTGGGAAGCATCCGATACCGATCGAGCCGAATATTCCTGATCAAAGGCTCAAAGCTCAAAGGCTCCCGAACATTGTGGCTAAGGCAATAACCGAAGCGGTAGCCTGAGTCAAGCGAGTGATTTTTTTGCGTCACAATAAAAGAATTACATAAGACTGCTTTAGAAAACGCTTGTTAATTAATATATAATACTACTACTGGCGAAAGAAAGAGTTCTGTTGCAATAGTTTGCAAAAAATACACATGTGCACAAACAAAACCAATCATGTTGATTATTTCATCGATGAAGCTTGCTTGAAAATAAAACTCAAAGAAAAAAAATCCCCGGCATCGTGGCATAAGAAAGCTGCTTAGGGGCTATTTAGAAAGATCACTTGAACTTTAATGCTGTTTATCTACTGCAAAAGGCGAATTCAAACAGCGATCTTTTGCTAGCCAAGATTTGCTGCTAAAGCAATTTTGAAAATTTGGGTATACCCCAATATTTATATAAAATACTGTTCAAGAACATTATTGTGAAACAAATTTTTGTTCTCTTCCCTTCAAATCTATAATTGTATGTAATTAACAAATTTGCGATGTTTTTTTTCTATGTGCTCTTTTGTTTTTGTTTTATGTGAGAAAATATGATTAATGTACTTTCAAAGTCACAAACAATTTCTCTCTCTCTCTCTCTCTCTCTCTCTCTCTCTCTCTCTCTCTCTCTCTCTCTCTCTCTCTCTCTCTCTGTTGTTGGAGTGCTGACGATAGATCACGTCCGTGTGACATGGCCCGGTCCACAACAATTCTCCATACATACAATTTCTATTATCCTTATTATTAAAATATGATATTTTTCATTTGTTCTCACACGGAAGCTGTGCTAGAAAATATCAGTCAAACACATTTTTTCACTTAGGTAGGGGAAGTCTAGCAGTCTGTGAAGAATTGTTTTCAAGCAATCCAAGCTATCCATCACTGGATGAATAACAAAAATATTTTAATGCAATCTTTCAACCGATGAAGAGAAAAATTGTAATAATTTGAGTTTTAACATAAATTTTCGCTAATTTCCAAGTCCCAAGGGTTTTGGTGGTATATGCATTTCTTATAACAAGATCCCGTATTTAAGTAATAATCTTGTTAAATTAGGATAATTTTATCCGACGAAAATTCTTTATGTGTAAGCGCAAAAAGGTTGGCGAATCTTTTGTTGACACTCGAAGGGGAATGATTCGTGAATTAAGGCATGGATTGTGTGAGCTAACCTATTAATAAGCTATGCATTGCATGGCTTCGGTATTTCGAATGTTTTAATCCCTAATCTAAAGCCTTTTATCTTAAGCGTCATTTCATTTTGGTTTTGGTTTTTGGGCAGGTTGGAAAGCACATTATTTCGTCTTGTAGAATGTGGGGCTCAAATAATTTCAACTTGGCTACAAACACTTTCAATAGGTCATTCATATTGAATATTAACTGATTTTTTTGGTGGCATGATTATGAAAACAACTGAAGTGGCTTCAATCAAACATCAAAGATGTAACATTGTAAGGTCGGAGTCGTGCAGATCCATTTGGAGCAATTCGGAGCCGACTGAAGCCATTTCTTAGCAGTCGGAGGCATTGAGATTGTCAACATCGAAAGGATCGACCGGAGCCATCCCAAGAAACATTTCCCAAATCTTTTACACTTAAACATGTCTTAAAGCATTCTTTACTATGAGTGTACTGAGCCACATAGTTTTAACATGTCTTTTGAAGATGCTTAACAGTCTTTAAAGTTGTTAAACCTTCAAAATGTTCTGAAGACGCTTATAAGACTGTCTGTTAAAACTAAACTTGGAGTTTTTAAGGCTGGCTTTAATCAACCTGTAAACGCATTCTTAAGCACGTTTAAAGACTTGTTACTTCAGACTATTACGCATATAAGACTGTCTGTTAAAACTAAAATTGGAGTTTTTAAGGCTGGCTTTAATCAAACTGTATATGTATTCTTAAGCACGTTTCAAAACTTATTATTCGCGACTAAGGCATCAATATCAATTGATCTTATTAAATGCTTATTAAGTCTTGGACGAAGGAAACTTGAAACAGGCTATACAGATTGTACTTAAAATACGCTATTAACGGAAAACGTTGATAAGCCGAGTATTTCTAACTTCTTCGTTAATTGTATTTTTGGATTTTTAGCCAAACAATATTTAATTTTATTTTCGTTTTGCTTTTAGTGGGTTGTTTTATCCCCTGCAAAGACTATTCGATGTATTTCTAATTTTATAAATAAAAACATTGATAACACTGGGAAAATCACGATTATGTAAATATGCATATACCAGATTCCGCGTATCTCTGACACTGCCTGTACGAGGAGATTCTCAAAACTTATTAGTCTGCACAAGCGATTCCTATAACTATGTGCTGTTTAAAAGATCTTAGCCACACATATTGCATTACAAATCAACTGAACTTTTGATCAGGAAAGTCCTTCTGATCTTAAGCTAATGGAATCCATTTTTATTTATATGATTGTTCATTTGTGTGTGGAATATGTGTCAGCCATGTTGAATTTGTTATAAACAAATTCATAGTTTACATGACAAATAGAAAAAAACGGCAATTTCCAAAAAAAAAACCTTCGCCTCATGTTTATTATGACACTCCTTTTGGTGCAAATTGAGGGTGTTTAAAACGAATCTGTATTTTTCAATAATCTATTTTTAATTTAAAAAGCTGTATATTATTGAGGCGCATTGATATTTTTCAAATAATTATAATGTATTTAAACAGTGAAATTTTCTTGGCATGCATTTTTGCTCGTATACGAGCGAGATCATCAGAAAAAATATCAATACAACATAAAAATTCGCAAATAACTCTCAACCATTATTATGACTTCATATTCAATGCTTCATTGCCATCTCAAGAACATATCCATAGCAATATGTTGAATTTTGATAGGTTATTTGCGCCTCAAGTTTTAAAGGTCTACCAATGGTTTTAACTAGTAGTCTTAACAGAGTTCTGTAGATGGGCCCTTTCAGTCTTAAGTTGGTTTTATTTTAGTCTTATGAGGTCATACACGACTTTCAAATGAAAAAGGAAGGCTTAATGAAATTTTCGTAGCAACATCGTTAAAACTATGATAAGATTTAAAATGTTCCTTGGGATTTCAGACTGTAGACTAGCCGCTCCATGCGACAACTAACGACCTCAACCATATTTTCATTCCTATTTCGTTTCTAGACGGTTGACATTCGGTCTGTTTTTTTCCATATAGAATATATAATCGAGTCTGCACAAAATTGTGTTTATTTTCAGAGTTTAGTCGAAACATAATACGACTGAGTTTACTTTCGACTTAACGTTTCGTAGGGATCTCGGTTACTCAGTACGTACGTTTAGAATAAGTTTGTGAGGTGTTATGGGTACATTTATGTTAGTTTCGAAAAATATAGCGATAAAATTATTATTATTCGCTGTAAAATGAAACAAACTTTGACCAATAGTAATAACAGACTTTTTGGATTGTAGTGTTTTAAGCAATTCTCAAAATATTCGCGCAGGCCGCATTCAAATTCGACGCAGGCCACCAGTTTGACATACCTGATGTAAAATATGCTGCTATAAGAATAAAAAAATACAAACATCAGAGGGATTTTAGATAGCTTATAAAAATATATTTTTATTTCAAAAGAAAAAAATCAAAGAAAATATAAACATATAGAGCATTTAGAATGGAATGAAATATATGCAATATAATCAATTCAAAGAAATGCTTTTGTTCATTATTTGATTTAAGATGGGATGGAAATGAACGTTTATTTAAACGTCCATTGAGAAGTTGAAACAATGCTAAAATTAAATCAAGGCAGCTTACACTTGTCTAAAAAATAATTTAAACATCGGTTGCGATCGAACGAAAAAAAGTTTTTCTTAATTATAATGTTTTAAATGACACGTCATAAAACAATAAATTCTAATCTTATTACGCAAAAGATGTATTATTTCGTCAATATATATCTTATTTTATGCTTCTTATTTTAAAACTGAAGTTTACATGTGACATGTTTACACGTTTACTGGCATTAGTTTTAAATGAAAAAATACCTTCACTTCACCCAAAACTTTTAGCGGAGATTTTTCTTTTCTTGGGAATTAAATTTTAAAATAATAACTCAATAAAACAATTTCGTTTTCGGGTCTCAGTCTCGGGCTACTCTAATCGAGCTAAATGTCAGCGGAACAGTCTGTGTTTGTGTGTATGTGTGAGTCACAGGGGAATGCTAACCGCTCACGAAAGACCCAGCGCCAGAGTCCTTTGAGAAATGTGAAGAATTGAATTTACAATCATTTTTTTCGAACGAAAATAGCGACACCGTCTTTGTCGGTTGCACGCACGTGCTATCCTCAACCTGACCCATCTTCATCAAGCTTGCCGACAGCATATTCACAGTCCTCGAGGACAGTTTTGCATCCTCCGCTGGCAAGGGAAATCAGAGAGATAGGTGAAAAAACTGCTGCTGTTATTAATCGAACATTTCCGTCTACCGAAGCTGGACAACTCCAGGAAGGGATTTGGTAGACACATTTTGTGTAATTATGGTGTAATTGGCGGACGCGAAGAAATTTTCCTACCGAATATTGGAACTTTGCACGAGAGTGCATGACTTTCTGGAGAAAGAAATGACGTCCGGTGCAATGGGTCGTTCGATTAAAATAAATGATTGTGCCTGTTGCTTATCACAGGTCGTTTGTTGTACAGTGTGACATCTTCCTCGGATCATGGCATGCAACGTGGATCAGACATCTCATTCAAAATATTAGCACATTACACACATTGCACGAAACATTACACATTGCGCTGCTTGGTTGGTGATGCTTCTGTGGGTAGGTTGAATATCGGGACAGGAAATCAGATGCTGTTACTGGTGAATGTGGCTTCTCATAGACATGTAACATTTGTCGTATTTGTGTGAATAATCTATGCTCCATATCGAATCCCTTGCCGGTGCAGGCAGCTGTATGTTTCGAGAGCCACTAATAGCATGGCGGTTTGCTCTAATCCAATGCGCCGTTCCGTTGTACAAGGGATGTAAACTTAACATAGTTAAAGCAACTGCATGCAAAAACTGCCAGCAGCAAACCGTGTTACAAAAAGCAAATATGTATGATCACTAGCTGGTTTCGAGCGTATGCTGTTCCCGTAACAGGATCCAATACCCAATGCTATAGGACGGGACAGAAGGCACAGAATCTGTGATTCGGGGAATTCGGCCAGTGCGCGTACAAATTATGCTACGGAAGAACCTTTCAGTGTGTTGAAACATTACGCAGACACAACATAGAGCTTCTGTGGGTTTGTATGTGTGTGTGTGAACAGCGAAAGTGGCGATGGGATATGAATATGGCATTCCAAGCAATCTTTCTTTTACTACAGGCAGCAAATCACAGCTAGTGCAGCCTTTGCAGAACAGTTCACCGAAACCATAACTGTTGACATGATTATGCAAAAACACCAAACATCGGGGCCAGGTTTGCAACCATAGTGCCACTGTTACCGATTCCAGTCGTTGTCTTACAGAGAGTGTAGGGACGGTGAATCTCTGAAAACACTAACTGCAGCAGTTATCTCTCCCGTAGGTCGCGTATTGTTTTGTACGTACCATCAGCAACATGGTGCCCTGGCATAAACACAGAAACGGCTGAAAGTCCCAGCAAGTATCCTACGGTGGAAGGATGGAGGGAAAGTAAAAAACGGGTACAAAATTAAATATATACACACGTTACACCTCTCGGCAAGGCAATATCTGGTTAGAAGAGTTTTCCGTGCGAACGTTACGAGCTCACACCACAAGCTAACTAACACACTTAGCTTTGGAAACCACAGTCAACCTCTCGTCCCAGTGGCACATAGACCACAGTGGCACATAAACCAGAAAGTCACATAGACCCAATGTTGATGCACGGTTTAGTGTGGAAGGTTGTACAAACGATGCACTTGCATACCGTGTTGCATTTACAGAGCGGACGCTGGGGAACGACCGGCATGTTGCGATGAAATGTTTCATACGACGGTGGCATTCGGTGGCTGTTTCGATGATCATAACCATGTGATGTTTACAGAAATGTGCATCTGTGGAAGCTATTGATGAGGTTACAAGTTTAGAGTTTTCTATAATAAGAAGCAAAGCATTGAATTTTTCTCACTTGCTCTAAAATTTGCATGGCATTTTAAATTTCCACTAATTCATGCACTTAAAACTTGTCCTTTCATATTTTTTTGCAGCCGCACTCCCCGTCGTTACAGCTGCTACCATTGCTGTATAGATAGAATTTTTGTTCTGGTGGTTTACTGTTAATGCCGTACCTCAGCTTCACTGTAGCTTTATCATCGCTAGTCCAGTCGGAGCGTAAGCTTGTCGTTCGCAAAGCCCCCACACTTTCGTCTCGAAAACGTCTCCACCTTGCAGGATGGAGATGCAAAACCACATCAACTTTTCACCAACAGCACAATCTAGGTTTCATCTATTCCCCATTTGAGTGTAGGAAAATGTTATAGATATCAACCGTCGAGTTGCTCGGTTTAATGCCAAGTGGCGATGGTACCCAGTGGTCAGATTAGGGAGTGTCATAAGTCATGATTTTTAAAAACCAAATTTCACACCACATCACTACATCAACACACCCGGTACGTAATGACTGAGTTGCATGATGACCGACTTTTGCTGGTGTGACATCCATGCCTGAGACGTTGTCTCTGTTGCTTATTATGTTAACAATTATGCCTAAACTGGAAAATAGCCTTGCCATTATGCCTTGACACTAAATGCGTTACGTTGAATACTATGAAATATCGCTACATTCTAAGCATTCCGGTTAACATGCCACAATCCTGTACAGTCGATCTATGGACTCAAATGAAGTCTGCCATGTGTAGTTGCTTTCTTCTTTAAAGCCTCTTCGAGGAACGATTTAGAATCATGTGAATCAAATTGTAATGCGAAATCGGGTGCAATTATCTACGTCTAAACATTTCATTAACCTGAAACGCCCGCCTTTTCCAGCTTCTGCAGAATGGCCACGATTGTAGAGGAGAAAGACATTTCCTTCTGAAATTGCAGGTCTTTCCAGCCTTTGCTTCATCGCTTACCTGAAACTGAAAATAGACAAAAACACATAATTAATCAAAACTCAATCTCGCAAAGATCAACAATCGACCTGTCCCTAGCTAGTGCTCCCCCTGGCACCACGTCTCAGAAAAACTCAAACCGAGCAATCAATCAATCACACGTGGACCTTTGATAAGCTTTGCCAAATCGATAATGAACGGAAACTACACTGGACGCCCTAATTTTCTTTGCTCTCGAAAATTGTTTGCGCCGCAACCCGAAACACTTTGACAACTGCGAAGTCTTCGAGCATCATTTTGCTCTCATAGCTGCTTCGACACTCTACCGTCTACAATGAGGAAAGAGCAGCGTTTCAATTGGATTTTTCATTCATCCGATGGGAAAACCTTGATTTTCGTCCCGAGAATCGAATTAGCACCGTTGCCGCACGGGATTAAAGCGCACTGTCGGAAATGCTGATTGCAACGTTTGCTGTATGTCGAAGCCGTTTTTTATATCGTCTTAGCTTTTGCCGACGAAAGAACGGCTCCCTTAATGAAACGCATTTGAGAATAACAAACAACACAAAAAATAAAACCAACCCAAAGTCTATGGTACTCGCAATCAAACCCGGAACAACTCGATTAAAAGATTGCTTTCGTTAGGAGTTTGTTCCATGCAAAAATCGATCTCCCACTAAGGTTCAACGTTCTAGAGGCGAGTGTCATAGACTAAGAGAAAAAGTGTGTTCTAGTGTGAGTAGCAAAACCTACTAACATATCTGGTCTTGGTTTTTCGGAGCTCTGGCAAAGAATGAAAAGCCATTGCCTCTGTATACTCTGTGCGTGTGTATTCTATAAGATTTTTCTTTTTTTTTTACTCTAATCCAACTTTTTTTCAAAGGCTGGGGAGCATCTTTGAGGTAACAGAGCTTCTTAATTTAATTTCTATCTTTTCTTGTGCCACTCAACCGAACAAGTGGCTGTGGCAAGCTCTCACAGTTTTTTAAGGGCGTACAGGCACGGTCGGTTTCGATGTTCAACTGATGTTCAGTAGTAACGGGAGGACGTAGCAACGGGAGGACGTAGCAACGGGAGCTGGGGCAAGTTTGCTGGTTTGTTTGATACTTAAAAGCTGGTTGAAGACATCTAATCGGTTGAAAAATGAGCAGAGAAATGAATATCGTGTTTGGCACGACAAACGGCAACCATTTGCCAGCCGATTGTCACTAATCCATCAGAAATGAGCTTTCCTCTGGTTATCTGTGGTTAGCTGAAAAATATTGTAATACCCTTTACCACAAGAAAACCCCCTTATTACAGCTCGTTAGATCTCAGCCTCTTGAGAAGATGCAACTTCAATCCTTCTTAGTTCTTGTTCTGTGATAAACCAGTCGTTTAGTGATCACTCAGTTAAATTAATTTTACCACACGTGAGCTATAAAATCGTTGATCCAGCACAATAACATCCCAATAAACCCAATAACCGCTCTTGTCAGCGTACTGCGTGTTCGATGTGGCTGGAGAGTAAAATCAAGAAAATCAAATTAATGATCCTTGCTGGGAAAATTTTTCTCGCATCACTATTTGCCCGGTGCGGCAGTTTTCCCGATTCGCTTTCGACTGGAGATTTTCAGAGACTCTTGGCCGCTGACGGGCTTAAAAATAAAATGCCTATCTTGCGAAGGTTTTCTTGCTTCCAGCTGTCAATGTTGCGATGGTGGTACATTTGGAGGACCTCAGCGAGCAGCGAGGATGTTGAGTGACTGATACAATCACTTGCCGTGGCTTTTAAGTGCGATCCATTCTTCCGCAACCGCAGCAATACGTGTGACACAACGATGACGTTGACGTTCAGCTTTCACTCCGGGGCAAAAACAGCGCTTTTCCAGTGCACATTGAATTTTTCAAGCCCTTCCTGGAATATGGGGATTTTACTGTTTTAACTTAGGTAACCGGAGTGACCGGGGAAGGGCAAAAATGTTGGGCTGACACGCCGCTGTAGACAGGATGAGTGCAAGAACGTGTAGAACACTCGTTCCTCATTAAATGCCTGGCACACATACAAACACAAATATACTAAAACAAAGATGGCAAGTATCAGTCACTTACTGGTAAGAGATGAAAATGAAGAAGAAGGCGAGAAAAGAACTTCCAAGGTTCTCTTACGTCACACCATCAAACATCAGTTCCTTCTTGTATTCAATACCATTATTCCATAAAATCATTAGATAGGACGGGAATGATGAGACTTCCTCAGTGCGCTCACGGGATAGCGGCGGGGATTACCTTGGCTTTGCGGAACGCCACGGTCAAGGTCAGATTGTGAAGAACCCACAAACACACACAAATATGCTCAGATCAGTAACTGTCGTGGTTAGGTACAAGGTATTGCTTCAGCGCCACCTCTACGCACATCTCGTAGGTTTTAGGCCGCAAATCCGACATAATGCCATCAGACAACATGCGGTTTGGGGATTCAATTTCCCAAAAGCAAAAGCTGATTACTGCCAGACCGACTCACACAAGGTGAATGTGTAAGGAATGGTGAGTAGGTGATGAAAATGCCATTTCCCGGATGTCGTAAACAATATTTTATTGTTTCACGAAACGATCACACCATCGGGGAAGGCGCACGTTCAACGTTCAACGTAAAAATTGTATTGTCAACATGGCTTTTAAAGTGAGCAAATGAGAAATTATAGAAATCGTATGGGGTATCGTTGATCTCCCGCGAACCCGAAAGCGAAAGTTTAAGATAAAATTTTGCTATGTACACGACCCCCAAGGAGTCTTTTTGGATCAAGTCGAATGGTGATTTAACATTATACGATTAGGGTTGTGATGTCAAACTTTAGCGTGTGACATGCTATTTACGTTTGGTTACATAGGATGTTTCTTCGAACAGACAGCGTTGAAAGATATTATGATTAAGGGATGCGATGAGAGTACTGAGATGACAAGCTCATCCCTGCTCAAAACATTTTGCGTTTCAATTGGGCAGAGGATATGATATGGAAGAAGGCCAAGGAACGATTCCTAAAATTTTTACCAACAATTCATCTCACCAACTTCTCCCCCTCCTTAAGTTCCCCATCATCAAACGGATTCTCATCTAAGTGGTTTCCAACGGTTTCGTTCTGTCATCGGGCAAGTGTCAGAGTAACTGATGAACTGACATCACGAAGGAACTTGTGCTCGGTTGAATGATGTACTCCTGAACCTGCAGGACCCTTTGCACCTTCTATTGTTTGGCCGGTCTCATGGTACAGTCATCAACTCGTACGACTTAAGAACATGCCCGTCATGGGTTCAATCCCCAAATAGACCATGCTGCCTATCTTGGGTGCGACATGCGACTGACTATCTTAGTATGGGGGAAACCAATTTGTCATCGAAAGCCAGGCCTAAAAGTGGGAGGCAGGCCTTGATCGACAACGGTTGTTGTACCAAAGAACAAAAAGAAAAAGTGTTTTTTCACCCTTGACTTCATTCCACGCTCTTTTTTTTAAACCTTGTAAAGTCATTATTCTTAAAAAAATTATAGAGTTTCCCACGATTTATTTGTTGGTTCTCATACATTTTTGGAGGGTTCCCATATTTTTTTGGTGCATTTCCACGATTTTTCGGCCGTTTCTCAAAATGCTTTGGTCCAATTGTATTGATATCCAATCGGAAAATACCAATAAATTATGGGAACGAACCAAAAATTTATGGAATACGATCAAAAAATCGTGGGAACGCACCGAAAAATCATGAGTACTGACCAATAAAACGTGGGAAACCCTGTATCACGATTCATTCGTTTTTAAACTTAACGATGCATGCTTGATAACTTAATGAATCGTTCGAGCTGATCAATTTAGCTCATCTTGTGGAATGAGTACTACAAGGTATGTCTTCATGAAAAGACAATCATGCAATACTGATCTTGATATATGCCTAGCTGGTAGCACCGCCACCAGCTAGTAGCAGCTGGCCCAGGCACAGAGAAAATGATAGCTTCATCAATCTTACCCCCATCAAAACACCCGGACACACAAAAAAATATCGTTCAAACGTCATCGGCACTAGAGGTTATTGTCGCCAAGGTGTCAACTTGTTTTTGGCCTGCCCAGTACATGTTTACCGTTAACGGTAGCGATGACAAATCGCCACTGGCGTCCAGAAACAATTGATTGCTGATGCCTTTAAGAACTTACCGTTAGAAACAAATCGGCACAAAAAACCGCATACACATACATACACTCTGACATAAGGAACGAACGAGCGACACATCTCATCGTGCGCTCAAAGGTGGCTGGGCCGCGTAGCGACTGAGACAAAATTGAAGCGCTTATGATCGAATCAATATTTGGCGGTAGTCGAATTGTTTGCGACACGAAATGTCTACACGGATGATTACATTCAAGCCGCATTCGAGTGCGTTTTGTGTGTTTGGTTCAGTGTGTGTCGGCGAGTATTTCTAGTAGGATGTGTTGATTAACTTTGTGCCAATCACTACGAAATGAGCAGGCTCATGACATCAAGACACATTAATTAAACAGTTCTGTTTGAAGTATCACAACAATAGCACATAAGTATTTATTATGAAACGTTTCGTTTGCTGAATTAAGGGTTCCTTCAATTGATGGACACATTATAGTTATTTAAGTTCTTGTTTTAATTCAGTGAGAAGGCCGCATGTTTGACCAATCACTTAAACAATACAATATACAATTATTTTAATATACAATTAAACAGGTAAACTATTAAACAAGTTATCATTTAAATATAATTTCATTACCTTTTTAATACAACAATCAGTTATTTTGTAAAATATTTACTTCCTGTCATGAGTTGTGTAAAAAATATATCCGTATCAACATGTCTCTTCCTTTATTTCATTGACCTGCTCACAAAAAAAAGCATGTCGTCGTGACAGGGCCTGGTCTTATCAACGTAGTTGAAGTTTAAAGCTAAGAGTGTGTGAAATGGAGACGCCTGGTATCTCACGTTAATGCATAAATTGTTACATTGTTTGCAAAATTGTATTTATCCCATAAAGTTATCTTGTAATGTACAATCATGAGTCGTTAAAATGTATTTATTTTAAACACACTTTATTTATCAAACTGTACTGGGTGAAGGTTGAACGCAACGATAGATATCCTATGCTCAACTGGCTATGTAATTCCTCCTGGCATAACGAGTTCGAGCCTGGCAGTCGTGTCAGCTTCGTCATCTTGCTTCTAACTATGGTATCCTTTATGTTAATATAGTATTACCATCATAATTCATTTAATTTTTTAAATTTAAAACAAAACATAAAAAAATATCATGTTAATCGTTGCTCGGTAATTAAATAAATTACAGTGGAACCCCTCATAACGAGATTAATCCGTTCCAATGACTCATCAGTTATGCGGAAAACTCATTATGCGGGAGGCTCTGTTTCAAACAGTATGTATCAAAATTGAATTAATCAGCTCGAGGTCATGAAAAGAGCAGGTATGTAGGGATTATATGTATCACAACCAGAATTCAGCGCACGCCTACATGATACGGCATACGGCATAACCCGTCAGAACGTGGATATCTTCAGACGACTGAGGAAACAGCAAACCCTGCTCTTCCAAGCAGCGCCGTTTTGAATTCGTTTTGAAAAATTGCAAGAATACAAATATATTTGGTCGGAAATTTCATTTAACTTACAAGGCAAGCGAACATCGCCTCTGTATTTAAGGCTTATTGAAAATGTTTGCACTGTGAAAAAAAAATAGCAGCAACTATTGAGAAACGCAATTTTTGTTTCAATACATCATCTTCTTCGTTACTTTAATTCCTAATTTAATTAGAAAGAAAATGGTACACTTCCAATGCACCTTTAATGAAACTTGATGCTCAAATAAAAAGTAAATGGATCATTAACTTCCATAACATCAATAAACTTAAAACATCATTAAACCATAACCCTACAAGCTACCCTACAAGCACCCCAAAAAAACATCATTCGTGACAAAACGTCTTACATTAGATTGAGCGTCGTTTCAAAGCATGCACATGTTCTTATTCTTTGTTCTGGTAAGCAGGATATTTTTCGATTATTTAAGTATCGCTCGAAAACATGCCCCCATCATACTGGCTGTAGCAACGGTCTTTCATGTTCGATCTCTGTGCTCCCATCGAGCAGGACATTGTGTAGCCCCGACGGTTGTGCTTGATTATGACACAGGCATCCGTTGGCAGGCGATGAATAATAACGCGATACGATGGCATCCCTCTCTTTCGGTAGTCGTTTGCTTTTGGTCCACTTTGTGTGGAAACCTCAAGGAAGCTGCTCGTACAATGCAAACCAAATCTGTTATTCACGGTCAGTTTGCAGATACTGTAAATCACCAGCGACAGTTTCCAATCCATAAATTAAATCCTTTCGCACGTCCATGCTGAACGAACGCTACTCCTCAAGCTAAAAATAGTAAACGGAGGGAAAATTTCGGTACGCAGCTTCTTAAAAGCTATCCTATTCCGTGGCACGCTTGCACTCGGTTCGTACGAAGCAATCTACCCGAACAGTAAAGGGGTCTGTAAATGTACCTTCTGTTAATGCATGGCCATTTTGAATGCAACGGGATGAATTTATCTGAATCGTCTGCACAAAATCATAGAGCCAGCACAAAAAAATAAAATCAACAACAACCTTAGCCTTCCCAGTGTCTGCACAGGCTCATGCACACAATTATTTCCAAAGCGTTCCAGTTGGATGACCGACAGCTCCTAGGGCGTTGAGACGTGCTCAATAAAGCTTGCAGTTCGTTACGATCATTGCAACGGCAGCTAATCTGGAGAAAATTATGTCTTCCGCTTCACTACCATCACCTTCAACTCTAACATATCTACAAGCTGTGTGCTCTGCAAAAAAAAAACCGATCGGTGGATATCTGGTTTCACGTCGTCGTTGATGCACTATCATGCATCTTTTTGCCTGTCTGTCATGGTGCGGCTCACAGGTTCTATCGTTTTGTTGTAATGAAACAAAAACGTGTGCTCCCACACCTTTTTTTCTCGTTTACACACATAAATCGTTCGACTAGTTTGTGAGTTTAACAAAAGTTGCACTAAAAGCTGACAATCATTGTCGTCGGTGGACGAAGCCACCGAGAAAACACTAAAACGAGGACGCATGGCTCCGTTTAAGCCGAGTATTTTTTTTAATATCCTTCTATTTGCCGGTTAATTCCGGTGCCAGCATAGCAATAGGCACTTTGGTCGAAACCTTTCTTTTTGTGAGCGTTGCGAGGTTCGATTGCCTTCGGAAATGTGAAGAAAGACCTTTTGAGCTCGGCCGACTGTCTCTCGGAACGAATATGATTAAACAACATAATAATTGAGGGCCCTACGCAAATACACCCAGCGATACGTGTGCAGTAGGAGTACAGTGTATATGGCTATGCAAATTAACGGCGTCTCGAATATTCGTGATATCGACGGTTATGGCAAGCAAATGCAAGGATGGTCGATGGTTTTTGCTGACGTTCCATGCTTCTTCTTTTTATTTTATTTGGCGTAACGTCCAACGCGGACATGCTGGTCTATACAGGCTTTCAAGACTTAATTCATTACCACACAGCCAGCTAGTTAATCCTTGCTTCCAGGCTACTGGTTTAATTGATTGCTCCGATTACTGGGTTGTATATAATGCATAGTAAATGAAATTTTACTCAGCACGAGATGCTATTGGTGGTATGCCTGAAAGAATGGGATATGTTCTGACCTTCAAAAACGAAAAAGGGGGTTGTATCGGTACTGCACGTCCTGTTTCACAAGTATAGCATGTTGGAGCCATTGCCGTGTCGCCTGCAAATCCAATAAATTTAACATTCCATGGATAATGACGTTCATTATGGTGGAATGAAGCTGCACACGCGAGCAATCTACCGGAGATTGGCAAAGCAAAAGGAAACCGAGGGGAATGAAAAGGAAAATATGCCACATACACACATATATCTCTTCCGAGTCAGTAAATATGACTATCAATATCATAAATATCTTCCACTCCGAGAAAAAGCTATTCTTGTGAAATGTTTAAGAAGCTTCCTGGGAATGTAGTCAGTGAACTCCTATTCAGCTTCCCTTAGTCGTCCAACCGTTATGACCGTCTCGTAAAGCACATTGAAAGAATATTTAGATCTGATTCAATTCTGTCTGCTCGAGACGATTAAAAGGACGAAGCAAAGTCGTTGCAAATCTCGTCTGGCTGCTGATGTGCTCACTGGTAGGCAAAAACGATGAAATAAGAGACATTCAGCCACTTCAGAGACCAAACTCGATCGAAGGGGAACGATAGTTACGGTTGCTTAGATACAACGTTTGCTTTAATCTACTTAATGAATATTCTACTTAGTTATACGTATAATAAGGCAAAATGTTCATAACTCATCCAAAGAAACCACCATTTAATGTCATTTTGACGATCGCTACGATCATTCCCGGATTTGAACGATTTTGAGAAAGTAGCAAATTAATTTAATCAGAAGATTATTTCGGCTTCCAAATTATGCCAAGCAGTAATATGAAAATTTTTTGTTCTTCATCGGAAAGGCTTTACAACAAGACCCTCGCCAAACGGAAGATCAAACGAGAAACGAGAATGTTTTCTCTTCTAGTAGTCTAGAGAGTGTATGTTAACACTTTAAGCGCCGCGTCATATGAATTCGCATGACGGCTTTGCTCGCCGCCCAGCTTTGTGTCTGACGCTCAGCAATTCTCTTGAGCACGAATGAGGTAGGAAAGAGAGAACGAGAACGACATGTGCTACGCCGCTTATCGCAATGAAACAAAAGAGTGATAACAATCGTACGAGAAATTGTCGCTCTCATCGCTCTCTTGCCATGCGCTACGTGCTCACTCAAAAACTGTGACGTCAGGCTGGCGGTCAAAGTGTTAAAGATAGACAGAGTGAGAGGAGCACAAACATACCGAGACATCCGGATATGGTGACATTCAATTCTGGTACGCATATCTAAACGTTCTTCCTGAGAATACCGGGAGCCACCTAATGGTACTATACATGACCATGCCGCATGAATAATTAATGTCGCGTAGGATCTTAACAGGTTCGATTTCGGAAACGGGTCCTGGAAGATTATCACACAGAAACCCTCCTCGGCATGTACCGATACCAGGAGAAGCAGCTACCCATTATAATTGAATCTCTTCTTCTTCTTCTTTGGCACAACAACCGCTGTCGGTCAGTCAAGGCCTGCCTGTACCCACTAGTGAAGTGAGCTTGGCTTTCAGTAACTTATTGTTACCATAGCAGGATAGTCAGTCCTACGTGTGGGAGCACGGTCTATTCGGGACTTGAACCCATGACGGGCATGTTGTTACGTCGTACGAGTTGACGACTGTACCACCAGTCCGGCCCAATAATTAAATCTAGAACTCGTTTATTCATATCTCTTTTAACGTATTGGTTAATCAGTCCTTGGTGTATCTTTGAGCACGAAGGAAGGGTTTAGCGTAAAAGCTGCTTTCACGCCGTAATCGAACACTAATCCAATACCATCCATTTATCAAGTCTTCGTTTGGTATCGTGTATATACACGAAATTATGTGTATCTACGATTTTTGCAGTCCATTAAATGCTTACAATAAGTTGTTGTAAGAATGCGGGCACTAGCAAACTGTAAGCCCGTGAGATCTTTACGATTTATCAAACTTTAATCCGATTTTATTCATTATTTATGGCTCGCTGACATGAAACAGTAAGACCGGTATAAACAGTTAAGGTTTTTTTTCTTTTTTTTTTATTTGCTAATGGAGAGCAATATATGTTCCGACGAGAAAAAATACTTTTCTACATCTACATTTACTTAAAGCTTTGAAGGAAATAAAACAATGCAGAAAAAATCTACTGCAGCAAGAATCATGTCATTTTAATATCACTGCTCCAAAAAAATGATGAATGCTGTATGGACGTCTTGAAAAAAACCTATCCTTTTTTAATATTTTTTTGTTTTTGAAATGTCAAAAAAAACGCAGACGCAAGCCACCTGATGCACAAACTAACAACAAACTCACTTTATTTAGCAACCTGCGCTGGGTTGTTCACTTCACAACTATCTTCTTGAAAAATGAAAAGTGCTGCTCTCTTAACTGAATGTTCGACTTTTTTACGCTTTAGTCCTTGAACCTCAACCGTCACTTGCAGCACAAGTCATGGTGGAGCAGATCTGGACAGCGTATGGATTTTTTCACCTTTTGAACTGAATGGTGTGTCACAAGCTAAAACGAGAAACAAAAACTAAATGAGCGTTGGAATACTACGAAGATAGCAAATGATGCAAACAGGCAAAAATAGAAACAAACACCTCTTAGCATAACCAATCCCCTAACCCAGCGTAAAATCTGAGAATTTCGGTAAGTTGTGCTGTTAGAAAACAACGAAGACCAAAGACTGACTGAAAGGCATACACCACTCCACTGACTGAAAGACATATAAAACACACCACGAACCTCTCAACAGATGCCCAAAGCCGTGCACCGGTAGGTGGCCCGTTAAGTAATATAATCCTACGATCAAAGCCCATCCAAGCATCTATCAAGCTGCTTCAGTAAGCGCCTGTTTCGGCTTAAGCTCTCACTCTCAATTTAATTCGATTTTTTTTCTCTAAATTTCATTATATATAAAATGTCTGTGAGGAAGGTTAAAATCAACACTGGCAAACATGCCCATCCTGACCTAGTGATCTTTGGCTTAGTATGCCAGTACGCCAGTAGACAGGCTAAGCAATCAAGAAAAAACTATTATTCGCAAATTAAATCATTTTAATTTGTTTGCTTATTAGCGGAATGATTGTTGGTTTTTCTTTGCCGATTTTTATTTGGGCGTGCGAGCAAACCCGTGCAAATACCGTGATCCGTTTCACTTGAAGAGAACATCAAAGTTTACAAACCAACGAACGCAATACCAATACGAGTGACAGCATGGCTTGAGTAGTTTGATTTCTTTTTATCCATGAAGATTAAGATGCATGCTGTGGGTTTAAGAGAATTATGCTAAGATATGCTTATTTTCAAGTCATTTTTTATAGCTTCGAAGCTTCTAAACGAAACACCTTCTAAACGATTAAGAAGAAAGAAAGTGTTACTCATGATTTAATAACATATACGTGACCCTCTCTCAAAGAGATGTATGCGATGTTTTCGCTTTGTTAAAGTGAACCATTTACTCCGTGACCCTCGGGGTACCTTCGTACCCCTAAAACACCGACCTGCATTTGCTTCTTTGACGAGGGTATCCGATGGGCAATGTTTTTCCACTACACAAGCAGGAACTAAGGAGCCATTGACGGAGGTTGTGGAAACGGCACTCACGGTAGGTGTTATGCCTATTTTTTATTTATTTTTATGGTGTAAAAAGCCGGCAGTAAACCAGTTAGCAGCTGCCTGCACCCGACCCGTTTCCCACGACGCCTTGAGCGACCAGGCGTCTCCATCATGGCGGTGAAGCTTTCACCATGAGTTGGCAACTTCGCTCGCTTGATAATGCTGTTCGGCTATGTATAAAAGATACAGGCCAACTCATTGGTGGAAAACGAAGGAAAAATGCGTGATTTCACTGATTGACTTCAGCTGATTCAACGCCCGTGTTTGAGATTCGGAGGCTGAGCCGCAACTGGCAGTGAGAATATATACATCCTATTTATAAAGCTTATCAATGTGTCCTCTTTTACATAGTTTACCAGTTAAATAAACAACTGTCCAATTGTTTATACCAAATGTCGTTTTGAATAACCACCTCTTGTCTATCACTTCATCACCCGTAAGATCATCGGATGTGCCGTTGTAATATCAAAGTTGAAAATTGTGTTATTAAATTGGACGGAGTACCTTACACCATCTGACGTGTGAACAAGAGGTAGACAGCGGTGTCTTTTTAAACAGCAATTGTTATAAACATCTGGACAGTTGTTTAGATTGGTACACCCTGTATTCATATATTCCCACTGCGCAAAGCGATCGAAAACTTCTCAACCTCTTGCTCAATGTAGCTAGAGAGCAAGAACCAATGATGATATGAAAGAAGCGAGGTGAAAATATGGGGAAAAGGCGAAAGAGGAGAGAAAGAGAACGTGGGTGTGAACTATTTTTCGCCCTTCATAATTTTTGCACCAACATGGTCGCGTAAAGGAGCTTTTTTATCAAAAAAAAGATAAACACATACAGCGCGCTCTCTCGAACGATCGTAAACGCTTCAATCGATTAATAGCTTCGATCGGTTCTTCGGACGTTTCTGCTCGCTTTCTCGATCGGTTTCGGCGGAAAGTGAGCTAAAAACCGAGCTCAAAAACTGATCGATTTGGTTGTGCGGGTTTTACAGTAGTCTCCTAATCCTTCAAATAATGAAGCGCCATTATAGTAAGATAACTTAACATGTATCTTGATTTCATAAAGCACTTGCAATTCATTGTATCACAAATTAACACGATTGATCCTGACAGTTGCCAAGTTGTAGGTGGTCATGTAAATCGATGAGATTCGAAACCGTCAACGGCGAAACGGTCACCGGTTTTGAACAGCATCTTTCGAATGCGTTTCGAAAGATTGCGCTTGCGTTCCGAAACGCACTTTGACCCGATAACCTCGTGTCCCCACGTCAGGTTATCGATACGTCATGTGGGGCGTGCGTGAGAGAGAATTTTGTGCGTAAATTCTCTCTCAGCATCCTGGGGAATCGGCTATCGTGGGCTTCGTGCGATCGATCAGCGGATCGATCGAGCATTCGTATACGTGTAGTTGAGTGGAATAAATCGTATGATTATAACGTTGTAAAGACATTCTACGTTCTAGTGTTTTTTATCCCTTTTGCGACTTCGTGAAAGAACATTTGGTGACCCCGACGTGATACGTTCTACGTGAAAAAGGTTAAATAATAGTGAGTTGTGCTACGTGCTAGTGAAAAGAAGGCAATATGCCGACGGAGGATCAAACAGCAGACGAAAACCAGCGGATCAAGTTGGAAGCGACTCGCCAACTGACAGGCCTAGAAAGCGCGCTGCAAAACATTTTATCGCAAGTGCGCGAAGGTAGATTGAGCCAGCAAATGGCTAAGAGTAAGGATGAGATCGCAGCGTTATTGTGGAGCGAAGGCAATAAAGCGCTGTTGCAGCTGGAAGCAATATCGGGTCCGCAACCGCGACGCGATACGTTCGTTGAGGCCTACGCGCAAGTGAAAACCGAACTGAGGAAAGTGTATGCGGTGGAAGTGCCGCCTACTCCGCAGTTAGATGTAATACTTGCATCAACCCCTTCCCGCTCCGATCACCTTCCGCGCATCGAACTTCCGAAGTTTAACGGTGATCCTTCGGAATGGCCAGCGTTCGCGGGACGGTTCGAAAAGCGGATTGTCGGTTTGACAGGTGATGCGGAGCGGTACGCGTTCCTTATAAAGTGTTTCGATCGGTGCGATATTGCGCGGAACAGTTGCGAAGCCTTCGAAAACGCTGGTATGCCCTTCGAAAGGGCATGGAGTAAGTTGGAGGAAAGGTTCTACAAGAAACGGGTAGCTTTCCTCAGCCACTTTAACTATCTCAGAGACCTTCCAAAAATGACTGTGGCGTCTTCCAACGGGCTTATGCGGATAATAGATGTGGTCGAAACATCAACCTCCGCAGCGAAGCAAATTGCAGGCGCAAGCGGACAACGGCCTAGCGTGGTGGAGGATGGAATGCTGGTGAGCCTGGTTATGTCCAAGCTAGACGATGAAACCATAACCAGAATATCCCGTAGGCTGGACGTCCACACCATTCCGACGTGGAAGGAACTGCGCGACGAGCTCGATAGGTTGTCGAGTTCGCTATACTATGAGCCGCGGAAAAGCGCCGCGTCCCGTCCTGACCGCGCTTCTACTAGTAGCAAGCGCCCAATACGTGCGGCATTCGTAGCCACGGTGGATACAGTAAGTACCAGTCAGACGCCAACCCCGCAAACCCAGCGAACTAGATACAGCTCGGTGGATCACCAGCCAGGCACGCGACGCTGCTATGCGTGCGACAAGCCGGGCCACACGGGCCCGCTGTGTCCAGAGCTGCAGGTTCGGTCGGAATGTGAACGCATCAACTACGTGATGAGCAAAGGCAAGTGCGTGAATTGCCTTTCCAGCCAGCACCCCGCTTCGCAGTGCCCCAGCAACAAAAGATGCCAAGTGTGTAGACAAAAGCATCATACTCTTTTGCACGTGAAATCTTCCGAAGCTGCGAAGTGACAACCACATTCCGTTTCGCCACCACGTGGTGTCCGGCGTCCCTGCTCCGTGCTTCCGTCGCCGCGTTCCCGCTCCGTGCCGCCATCCACAAGCACTAGTGCCGTGCTTTCAGCGATGGCCGATCCACGTGGTGTCCGGCGTTCCTGCTCCGTGCTGCCATCCACAAGCACTACTGCCGTGCTTTCAGCGATGGCCGATCCACGTGGTGTCCGGCGTTCCTGCTCCGTGCCTCCGTCGCCGCGTTCCCGCTCCGTGCCGCCATCCACAAGCATTAGTGCCGTGCTTTCAGCGATGGCCGATCCACGTGGTGTCCGGCGTTCCTGCTCCGTGCCTCCGTCGCCGCGTTCCCGCTCCGTGCCGCCATCCATAAGCATTAGTGCCGTGCTTTCAGCGATGACCGATCCACGTGGTGTCCGGCGTTCCTGCTCCGTGCTGCCGTCCCCGCGTTCCCACTCCGTGCCGCCATCCACAAGCACTAGTGCCGTGCTTTCAGCGATGGCCGATCCACGTGGTGTCCTGCGTTCCTGCTCCGTGCTTCCGTCGCCGCGTTCCCGCTCCGTGCCGCCTTCCAAAAGCATTAGTGCCGTGCTTTCAGCGATGACCGATCCACGCGCTCGGTCCGTTTCGCCGCCGCGTGGTGTCCTGCGTTCCTGCTCCGTGCTGCCGTCCCCGCGTTCCCGCTCCGTGCTGCCATCCACAAGCACTAGTGCCGTGCTTTCAGCGATGGCCGATCCACGCGCTCGGTCCGTTTCGTCGCCGCGTGGTGTCTTGCATTCCCGCTCTGCTCAGCCATTGCTAAGTGTGCGCGCATCTTCCCCTGCAATGGATGATGGTGGTATCGTATCCTCCTGTTCCAATCTAAGCCATTCCCTAGCAGTGAGGATGGCTCCAGCTGCCCAGCATTCCGCTACGTGTGGTTCAATGCATCTGTCTGGTGTATCATCTCGTGACGTCTCTAACCTTGCCAACCACGTTTTGCTAGCAACTGTTGCGGTGCTTATTCAAGACGGCCTGGGGGAGTGGCAACGAATCCGTTGCCTGCTAGATTCTGGGTGCCAAATCCAAGCCATCACGGCGTCCGCGGTGAAACGGTTGAGGTTACCGTTACTGTCTGAGAAAATTACGCTAATGGGGATAAGTGGTAAACTCCCTGTATCGAATAAAATTCGTACAAAAGTCATAGCAATTAATGGATCCTACCGTTTCAGCTCCAATTTCTACGTCATACCGGAACTCAGTGCGCAACCCTATCGCACAATCAAGCAGGACGAACTGAGCCTCCCACTTGGCAAGCGACTCGCCGATGAAAACTTCAGTCATACAGGGCCAGTTGATGCGATATTAGGGGCCGGAATATGCTATGACTCGCTCGGTGCAGGACTTCATCGCTTACCTAATGGACTCACTTTACAAAACACCAAATTCGGTTGGATAGTTGGAGGGTTGCTATGCAATATGACCTCCACTAATCTCCACTCACGGAGTTGTCATAAGGCGACCTATATTGACGACCTGGAAGTGAGCCTTGAGCGATTTTGGAAGGTGGAAGAACTGCCACCTGACGTCCCAGACCGGTTAGCTTTACAAGACCATGAGCTCGAGGAACATTTCAGAGCTCACACGAAGATTGCTGAGGATGGTCGATACGTCGTCCGGATTCCCCTACGGGGGGAGTTGACGCAACTGGGAGACTCCATCGAACAGGCTCAACGACGATTATTATCACTCGAGCGGAAGCTGTCTCGGCATGAAGATACTTATGAGGAGTACCGAAAGTTCATGCGCGAATATCTTGAGCTAAGACACATGACCCCTGTACCGGCAGACGAACTACATAAGGTTCGATACGTAATCCCACATTCGTGTGTGATAAAACCAGATTTTACAACCACGAAGCTGCGAGTAGTCTTCGACGCGAGTGCGAAGTCCACCACTGGAATTTCGCTTAACGACCTACAAGCCATCGGGCCAGTGATACAACCGGATCTCCTTCACTTATGGTTGCATTTTCGGACGCAAACAGTGGTGGTTACAGCGGACATTGCGAAGATGTATCGCCAAATCTGGGTAGCTGACTCGGACACCTGGATGCAGTGCATATTATGGCGCGAAGATGCAAGAGATACCGCTCAAATGTATAGGCTCCGTACCATCATTTACGGCGAGGCCTCCTCGTCGTATCTTGCGTGTAGAGCGTTATATGAGGCGGGCGAGGAAGTGCGTTCATCCAATCCGGAAATCGCTGACGCCATTCAGCGCTCATTCTACGTGGATAACCTGTCCTTGGGTGCTGCGACTCCGGACGAATTACGTGTGCTTAGCTGCGGGATTGAATGGGCACTTATGAATAGAGGAATGCCCTTACGGAAATGGGCATCCAATGTCCCTGCAGTAGTACATGATGTGCCAGAAGAACACCTTGACTCTCCGGTGCAAATCGGCGACAGACAGGCTATCAAAATGCTGGGTCTAGCGTGGTGTCCTTCAGAAGACACATTCCAGCTTATCATTGACAATGATTGCCACCTGCCCGTAAACTCCATGACCAAACGATGCTTAGTGGCAAGAATTGCCAAACTTTACGATCCAGTTGGAATCCTGCAACCCGTGATCATCACCGCAAAAATCCTCATGCAAAATCTATGGCGCGACAATCTTACATGGGACGAAACTGTACCACCTCATGCCCTTGCTAAGTGGAACGAGTTTGCGGCTCAACTACCAGTCCTTCGGCAGCTACACATCCCAAGAATGGCGCTGCCAAGTGAAGCAGAAAATAGTACCATCTATGGTTTTTGTGATGCCTCAACAAAAGCATATGGGTGTGCAATATACGTTCGCTACTTGGATGGTAATGGAGAAAGACGATCGCGACTCCTATGTGCCAAGTCAAGAGTTGCACCGCTGAAGGAACTGACTTTGCCCAGACTAGAACTCCAAGCAGCACTCTTGCTAGCTGAACTCTACGTGAAAATAAAGGACGTATTCGGCACCCGAGTCCAACAAACTAGATGGTGGACTGACTCGCAAGTCGTATTAGCCTGGATACGTTCCGATAATTCGAAATTAGACGTCTTTGTAAAAAATCGAGTATCCAAGATATGCGCTGCGACCAATGCATGTGATTGGCACTATGTGCCAACAAAGCTAAACCCGGCAGATATCGTATCCAGGGGACTTCCAGCTAGCAAATTGGTGAGAGGGGAAAATATGAAATTCTGGTTAAACGGTCCGAATTTTATCATTACAGATTCCTGCCCACAAACCAATAATGGTTACGAGACCATATCAGAAGAGGTTGCAGCCCCACCACAAGCTTTAGCGGCAACCGTAGGCCCCGCTTGTGAAGATTTGATAGCTCAATATAAGTACCACAATTCCTTCATTAAGACGAGGCGACATTTCGCATGGCTTAGCAGAATCATCCACAACTTCAAAGTTAATTCTGCCAGGCTCCGTGTGACCTCTTCTACGGTGGAAAGAAAAACCGGTCCCTTGCTGCTGGACGAATTGGAATCCGGACTTCAATTGTTGCTACGGGTAATGCAGGCCACAGCATTCCCCAATGAGTACGAGAAATGCACGAATCTGGACAGGTTAGCTCAAAAGGTCTCTTCAGCACCTTAACCCGATCGTTCGAGACAACCTGATACGCGTGAAGGGACGATTGGAGAACGCAGAAATGACGGATGATGCGAGAGTGCCGATCTTAGTGCCGAAATCACATCCCTTTTCTCGCACTATTGTACGGTACCTTCATGAATACAATCACCACGCCGGTACGGACCTAGTTATGGCAGAATTTCGGGCAAGGTTCTGGATGCGAGATCTTCGACGCACAGTTATCGGTGTGACATCGCGATGTATCGTATGTATACGAGCCAGACCTAAACAATTCGTGCAGCAAATGGGCCAATTGCCTGCTGCCCGGGTAACTGTGTCACCCGCTTTCACCCACACGGGGGTGGACTTATGTGGACCTTTCTACGTCATCCCTCACACCAGATCGACACGGCGGATAGAAGTCTACGCGTGCATATTCGTCTGCTTTGCTACCAAGGCAATTCATCTGGAAGTGGTGGAAAACCTTTCAACGTCTGTTTTCATCTCAGCACTGATTCGTTTCGTATCCCTTCGTGGCAGACCAGACACGATATATTCAGATAACGGCCGAAACTTCGTTGGAGCAGCCAAAGAGTTGCGCCTGCTACGTGAAGCCTACAACAACCGCGCCTTCCAGGACGAGATAGTGAATCTAGCTGCCGAAAAGGGGATACGGTTCTCCTTCATTCCGCCGCGGAGCTCGAATTTCGGCGGCCTTTGGGAGGCCAACATTAAAGTGGCCAAACGCCTTTTCAAGGCTGCAGCGAGGGGCGCCCATCTCAAATTGGTTGAGTTGCAAACGTTACTCTATCAAATTTCATCAATTCTCAATTCCAGGCCACTTACTGCTGTCCATGCCAATCCTGGCTCCGTCGAAGCGCTCACTCCAGCACACTTTTTGATCGCGCGGGCCTCATTCTCTATTCCTGCTACCATCCAAAACGATGATACGGACGGTGTCAAGACGAGATGGAAGCGCGTGCAAAAATTGTCCCAGCAATTTTGGTCTCGCTGGCAAGCCGATTACCTGTCCCAGCTACGATGCCACGCCAAATGGACAAAACGAACTTCGAACGTGCAAGTTGGGCAGGTTGTACTGGTTGGAGACGACAACCTTCCGGTCGGTCGATGGCCCATGGGGATAGTTACGAGAACTTATGTGGGACCTGACGATATGGTACGCGTTGCTGACATTCGGACAAGCAGCGGTACTTACAAGCGAAACGTGAGGCTGTTGGCTCCGCTTCCGATAGACGCCACAGAGAAGGACGCCGACGAGACACCGGCTGACCTGCTGGCCCTATCCACCGAGAAAACAGATGAAATTGGCCAGCGTGGATCCCAGCATACGATGCATAATGCGATCTCTGAACTTGAGGATGACCAACCACCTTCGTGCAGCGTTTGGGACGGCCGACTGCGTCCCAAAGGGGGGAGAAAATGGTCATGTAAATCGATGAGATTCGAAACCGTCAACGGCGAAACGGTCACCGGTTTTGAACAGCATCTTTCGAATGCGTTTCGAAAGATTGCGCTTGCGTTCCGAAACGCACTTTGACCCGATAACCTCGTGTCCCCACGTCAGGTTATCGATACGTCATGTGGGAGCGTGCGTGAGAGAGAATTTTGTGCGTAAATTCTCTCTCAGCTTCCTGGGGAATCGGCTATCGTGGGCTTCGTGCGATCGATCAGCGGATCGATCGAGCATTCGTATACGTGTAGTTGAGTGGAATAAATCGTATGATTATAACGTTGTAAAGACATTCTACGTTCTAGTGTTTTTTATCCCTTTTGCGACTTCGTGAAAGAACAGTAGGTTAAGCAAATCCTTTGCTCCACTCTCCCGGGAAACAAGATTACAAATAATGAACTTTTTACCGAATCATTATTTTCTCATCTTTTGCCTGAAATGACTTACTTCGCAATTCCACTGTAATGGGAAATAGATGACAAAAAATAAACTTTAGTCCGAATCATTCTATTTTCATCTATTGCCTAAAATGACTTACTTTGCAATCCTCCATGTGCCCTATGTAAATTGAGAAAACAGATAGTTTCCGCTTTATGCCCCGGGAACGTTACGGTCTGTTAGGTTTACAAGTAGCTTTATCACGATGAAAGCATTCCCACCACAAAGTGGGAAACGTTCCTATTTCCCAACGATCGATTGTTTTTTCTGCTTTTATGGCACCCCAAAATGAGTTGACCCGGTTGATCATTTAACATTAACACTTCTGATCGGAAGCTAGCTCTGTATTTGCTCGTTCGTTGCACCTCTCCTCGTGATGCCAACATGCAGCACATTGTACACGAGCGGTGGCAGAACTCCGGTTGTGTCAATATTTTTATTAACATGCCATTATTTCTTCCTGTCTGGTTATTACTGCCTGCATGTGTAGCTTTTGTCTGATGATTAATTATCCCGGGGCCGAAAGAATTCCCGGTCAAATCTTGAAAGCCGGGACCGTGCGATGCTTGGGAGTGAAAGTTTTGTTTTCTTTTACTCCATCTAATGGGGTTGAAACGCTGACAAGCAAATTCTCGATAATTATTTAGCTACTGGTACTTTGCGTTAATAAAAATTGCTGTCCGGTTCCGATCGATCCGCCATGTGACCAGGATGTGGCCCTCGTAAAAAGTTATCTGTGTCCGGACACAGATGCGTTGCTATGTGGTGGTAGTGGAATTTATTTTCAAATGAGTCCCCTGCGGTAAATATGTGTGATTAAAGTGGTGACAAAAAACAAACAAAATACAAACGTAAACAGTGGTTTAATTTTTGGTCTGGTTTAATTTGCGCGTTCCCGATAGCTTAAGCTGTCACCAGAAAATCTCTCGAATGCACCTTTCCATACAAAAAATGCGGTACCGATTTCTTACGTCAACTTGTATAAGCCAACGGGTTGCTCAGACGGGGACATTACTAATAAAACGATACCAATGAACAAAATGAACAAGTGTTTTTTTTTTCGAATGCCGAACACAATAGAATAGGCTTGAATAACTTCAAATATATCTCGCTTTGCGGCGCGAATTCAATTCTACGTAACTGGCACCCCATTTCCTTTCGTTTTCCCGTTTAAGACCGTTGGCTAAAATTTCAGAAAGTCAGCTGTTTACATTGTATAGCAGTGTTCGAGCAGCTATCAATTTGGGAATAGTATACAAGTGAGCTTATCCCAAGGTATGTATTAAAAAAAAAATTATTACCGCTTCTACCGGGAGACATTGTGGGAGACAACTGTCAATCCCTGTATGTATTTTTATAAGTTTTACATCACTTTATTACAGGACGCATGAAAACTTTTGCTCGAATAGTGTTTCTGGTAACTTGACTAATACACAAAACACTCTTAAAATCTCCATTCTATTCAAGTTCTCGAAAAACATGAAATAATGCTAATTGTTAGCAAGCTCAAATCTTTATTTCGATTCAACATCTTCGATTTGGAGACCAATGTCAAAGTGTTGTCTAAAGCCCGGGGACTATACGGACACTGTTCATACTCGCTAGTGTAATTTCGATTTTCATAGCGCATTTGGCGGCAGCTGGTAGAAGATTGTTTTGGTGATCGAGGGAATGGTCATGCCGGATCTCAAAATTAAGTAGTTTTTCCATCGTTTTTTGTCATGAAAATGGATACAATTTCCAACGTTTTTTTAGCATGAAAATTGATGCAATGCGTGCGTGGACATGTGCATCTACCTTTTACAAAACTTTTCTCGTCCAAATTTAGAGAAAAACATAGAAAAAACATATTTTTTTAAGTGGCTCCAAATTGTTTGCAAATTGCTTCGGTCAGCCGCCGCCAGATGCTCTAGTGAAAATTGAAATTACACTAGCGAGTACGGACAGTGTCCTCCGGCCTTAATGTGTGTGTTGCTCGGTAGCTGCGTTGCTGGATCAAAAATCGGAAGGAATACAAATAAAACGGTATGTCTGGACACTCTGCGCGTGCGTCTCGCCCTCACCTAAGTAAGTACTGTCCGTCAATATCCAAAATGTTTGTATTGGATCTATGATTACGCCGATTTGTTGCAGTATCGGTAATCAAATCACAACTCGTACTCACTACAGATGGTTTGAGCGACGCACTACGCTCACACTGTTCGGGATGCTTTTTCTCGGTTACAGTTTTCATTCTCGATCAAGAAACTTTTTTCAATTTTAATTTTATTTTTTATTATACACAGTAACCGCTCATCAGTATAAAAATACTTTTTAGCGCAAACCCTCAAATGTTCTGCCTATTAGATCCCCTGTAGAACCAACTAACTGCAGAGTAAAACCATATCCTGTCTCCTAGAGAAATGTGCGAGCAGAATAGACCACACTATCGTATTTCGTCTCATTACTTTTTTGGATGGCAAAGAACAGTTTTCTTACTGCCAGACACACATACGCTTTCGGCTATAACCAAAACATATTCATAGCAAGCAAAGAATACCATGTGGATCATCCTCACCAGACAAACACTGCGACACCAAGCGGCTTTATTTTTCTATTGTGGCATGGTAATGCAGCTTTAATTGGATTACTTTCTCCGATTCTTCCCTTTCCCATCAATACGGTAACAAGATAAGTGTAACATCACTACACAGCCTCCCTCCCATCGCCATAGTGTGTGTACTGTTTGCACATACCTTTTTCACCAGCGCTCCCATTCCAAAACACACACAAAGCAAACGTTGACGTCGATGCATTGCGGTGCAATTATTTGGTAGATTTTGCAGGTTCCCATTTATCCGCTTTGCTGTTGCTAGTAGCTTTCCGCTCGTTCACTGAGTACTTGTTTATCACGCAGCAAAACACACCATCGTGGCTGGGCGCTCTTTGGTCGCGCCTGACTTTCACGCCTCCATGATGCCACGTTTCGGTGTGTCAGTGTGTAAATGATAAATGTTACTTTTTCTCTCACCAAAGCGGCACCAGAAGGTTGCGCCGGGGCATCGTGCAAACTGTGCTTGTTGGGAGCGCATCCTGAGCTCGTGGCGCTTTTTTCCAAAGGTTCTATGCAACACATTCGCGTTACAGCACTGGCGTTATGGAAGGCTTGTTCTATACATTTACACTATCACGGGCTACAGCCTACTTTCCAGAGAGTTTAATTCCAAATCACTATTTAAAGAAAACCTCCGTGGTAGGTTAAATCGAAACACACATACGTAATGATTTACTTTAAAAAAATATAAACAAGGTGAAGGTAAAACTATGTTTCGCACTTTTTCCTGCCCTTTATTGCCACTGCAGAAAGTCACTCCCCACAGAACGTTGCCAGCACACCTTGATGGTTGTGGACTATTTTTTGCTACGTTAATCCAACTCACCTTTCTTACGCATTGGATAAACGAACTTGTTGTGAAGTGTTGTACTCCGTTCGTGCCATGAAACGCTTGTGGGTATGATGGTTCGAGCTGTAGTCGCAGCCCGCCAGGCTGGTCTTTTGGCGCCTTTATTGTGTATGTGTGTAAAAGAAGGCCTTTCTTTTGAACATATACCCCAGTCTTCCTTAAAGCGTCAAGTGAAACCGTTCCGCGAAACGTTGAAGCCATTTTTGCTTTTGCTTTCTCCGCTGTACACGTTAGAGCTTTTTATCCTCCAAACATGAAAGGTGAGTACATACTTCTTGGGCTTCGGCTTGATACTTACACACACTTTGCTTGATACACACACAAACGTACTGAGACACACTCATATGCACGCTCTTAGAGTACAAGCGATATGCAGAAAGCTGTAAAATTGCTCCATTATGCTTGATGTAGTGAATTTACAAACTTGCATGAGCATGTTATCGTGCAAAGATTAAAGTCCTTTTATATAATCCGATAAGAAACCGAATAAGTTTTCATTATATTACACCAGGACACTTTTCAAATATTATACTTTTTGTAATCCTCTAAATACGGTTTAATTTTTATGAAATAACATAAAATCATCGCACTTTCGTTAAATGCATTCATATTATCACGGAATAAAGTCTCACCTTATCACTTTCTGTGAGAAGGATGTCTCAGTGAGTGCTCTTTTATTTTTACGACGCAGTTAACATCGTAAAAGCGATCACCTTTAGACACCACATAGCCTAGAACCAGTCTTGACTGCGGTCAAAGATAAACTGACGAGTAGTAACGATCACCGGGCCATAACCCGAATCGCAAAGTTCATTTCATTCCGTTGTATTGTTAGACGCAACGTTCAATCGTGTGAATGAACAAATCCCGAGCAAAAGCTCCGAACTGAAGTGCTGTGAGACATTTTCTTGCTTCCCTCGTTAGCGTTTTTTTCGTTATTTATTTATCTTTTGCGTTTTCGGGTTTGAATTATTAAAAAAAAAGACTTATTTGGTTTCCCAGTGATGTGTTTTATCTAAATCGCATTCATTCTCAATCAAGATGAAATAATTTATTTAAACTACAAAAAAGACAAACGCAGCTTTTGCAAAGAAATCTATATCTTTTGATGCTCAATCACGTTTTTGCATTCTTCATGAATCTAAGAGAAAATACAAATTGATATAAAAACTTTTAAGAAAACTGTTTGATTCGCGATAAATAGTTTGTTGTACATAATTGACAGTCAGACTTTGTTTTCTTAGGCTCAACAATCGTTGTCGGCCAAAGCCTGCCTGTTGCGTACGACCTCATTATGAAGTAAAAGCATATATGCGGATGTATCGAAGTAAAACACTTCAAGTTAAAACAAAGTTCAAGCAAAACACGCCTCAAGCAATAGCGCGCGCTTCAGAAACGCAACAAACATAAACAGGTAGTCAACCATTCTTACGGTTCAAACGAGGAAGTGACTTACGCAATTCATAAACCATAGGTACATGTCGCATTAAGTATAAATAAAACTTGTTATCAAAATAGTCATAGTTACAGTTAGCGGTATGCGGTCAGCAACTAAATAGCATATAAGAGATGAAAACCTAAGTAAAGTAGGCGCATTCGAACACAAACCTCAGAATCGCTCGTTTCTTAATAGCCGGAGGCACTCTCCGGTCGACGAAGAAAAAATATACCCGACTCGGTGTAAAGCACCGGCGTTGGGCGCTGCGACGGAGCAACACATCCGCCAGCAGCATTGCTGCCTGTACCACTTGTGGGGTTGGCCCCGTTACCCCATTGTGGGGTTGGTTGATTACCCTCACATACCAGGATAGTCAGTCCTACGTATGGTGGCACGGTCCATTTTGGGCTGCAACCCATGACGGGCATGGTGTCAAGTCGTACGAGTTGACAACTGCACCAAGGCGTTACATGGCGTTTTATTTCATCTTGCTAATTGTTTTTGTTTTTTTTTTTTTCGTTTACTTATCGGGATGAGAAGAAATGTAAAAACTATACACTACTGTATATTTTTTTTCTTTTCAGAGCGTCTCAGCCACTTCCTATAGTGGGTTAATGTTTGGCGTTGAACCTTTTTGCTTGTTTGGCTGCAGCTTGTTTTCGGCCCATTAGACAGCGAAGCAATACGGATTGACTCTTGATGCCACACAGATTATGCAACGACAGTGCGTATTGTCAGCTGGTGTAACTTATCTGATTTAAGCTCTGTAATGGTGTTGAGGGAAGTTTAAACAGCCAAAAACCAATGTCGACCGACCGAGAATAAATGGAGTCCTTTCGGGCGGTCAAACACAAAGTCCCAAATCTGATGACAAATTGTAAGCGGACTTAAAAGAATTGCCACATTGATTCATCCAAGGCCCTGCTTTAGACAAAGTTAGGATCAATCGTGTTGTGCAGTTAATTTTGTGTATGTAAAATGTTACTTAACAGAAAAACATGAAGTAGCTTTCAATCCATGTTTTATTTTAGTTTTAGCATCGTTAATGCTAAGATACATATTTCCATTTTCCTTTTTCATATGTCTATTAATTTGTCTGGAAACTGTTGTTTAAATTGTTATTATGAATACCAATTGTTTATAAAAAGTATTTGTTCCTCTTTACATCGATTGAATTATCCACGATTGCAAAAAGTTATTGCTCTTCGTTAAATACCATGTGCACTTTATGTTTAACTCTATTGGCAAATACAGGGTTTTTCAAGGCTTTTTGATTGATTCTCAAATATTTTTGGTTGATTCCTAGGTGCCTAGATAGACTACAGGTGGATTCTTAGCTCAGATGTTGGTAGCCATGAAGGATTGAGATTTCTATGGAGATTTGCAGAAAGGGAGTTAGGGTTGCTAAGGAATTTGTATGAGTAGCTAAACAACTTTGACCTCCCTAGCTGTCAAATGAAAATTTGTCAAGGTAAACTGGACGGTCTGAGCGGTATTAAAGCATGGGCTGCTTCCCATTTTTTGCATTCCCACGATTTTTTTTATTGTTTCCAGAATGTTGTTTTTTTTCAATTTTACTGAAGACCAACAGGACGATAAAAATGAATCGTGGGACTAAACCAAACATTTACCAGCGACTGTTCCCATAAATTATGGGAATCAACCAACCATTGTGGGAAACGCTGTAAATTGATGCATTTATTCAACCATCATTTGACTGTTTTGCTGCTACATTTCATAATTCTTTGAATTGTAGACAATCTTCCAATAGCCAGCACTGTTCCTCCAGGGAAATGTTAGTTTATTGTCTTTTGTTCTACCTCGAAGCATGAGGTATGACGCATTGTAGAGTACGATTCCGAGTATTGGTTCGATTTGGACAGCTGTAAGGATTTTTTTATGGCACACTAGACTTTGAATGAGGGAAGGTTTTGTGTGCATTTAATCATTATTGAACTAGGTAGCTGATTTTTTGAATGATACTTAAAAACCGACTGGGGTCGTTCTTGTTTCAAGTTTAGACTTTTTGGAAGGTCGAACAAACATAATGAATGATTTCGATTGACAGGTGAAGTACATCGCCGTACCATTAAAAGAAGAATGCATGGTCATAAAAAGGTAAATTGATTGATACCAAGTCCTACAGGACCCGTGTCTAACATTATTTGTTTAAAATACCGAAAAGACGGTATGTTTTTTGCGCAGGACGAACCATTCATTGAAATTACTTTGCAGTTTTACGTGTTGTTGAAATTACTACAGGTGGTATGAAGAAGATTTTCAATTGGAGCAAATCGTGCTTTGGTTTCATTGAAGGATGATCGCCATAAAATGTGTTATTTTATCGTTTACTATATAATCCAGCATTATTCACTTAATCTTTAAGTAAACTTGCATGCCCATATGTCAAGTACATGCGGAAATGGATAAGAAAGTAGATAGGATAAAAGGGGTAATATGTCATAATTCCTTCGTATCATGGACTTTGAACCGTCCTGTGTAAAGATTAAAGAATAAATCCTGAACGCAGCAAAACTGGTCACCCGAGTATATAATTGCATGTTTTCATATTTTCTCAAAGAAATTTTCCATTTTCTCACATATTTTGTCATGAGTACCTAAAATCTCACCTTTGCGTTGACATATTTTTGGCCATAAGTACAGATTTTTTTTTACAATTGTCAGCTCAGTGCCACCGTGTCCAGTGACACGTTTGGCCTGACGCTAGTATCCTTCAAAATCATAAAAAAATCAATGCCCGAGAGAGTAAACGAATAGCCGTAATAAGCAAAGTAAAATGGAACCTAATTTCAATCAGAAAAAAGTAATTTTAGACTTCCGCAAACCATTGCCGCCGATGGTGTTTTTCGATTTCTTTGGTCAAAGTTACTGGAACCTTGGAAAGAATGCTAATAAGTGAAGAACGAGCAGCACATTCCACAGCTCCAACATAAAGCTAAATGTTTGTTGATAAGGAACAACTTAATAAGAAATGTTTAATAGGGATACCGTCTACATTGTGAAAAAGTATCCATTGTGGAATTGTTTTTTTTTTCACTTGTTGCTGGTTGTTTTTTGTGAAAGCAAGTAGCATTTCTAAGAAATTAGTTGGCGTGAGAAGAAAACTAATCTTATTTTGTGCTAGTCCTAGAACAAGGAACGTTGCGTAGTATTACCTTTTGAACATTTGAAGCAGGGGCCTCCAAACAAAATATTTGCTCCAAATTCAGCTCGTGGGCTGCTTTGCTTAAGAATTAACGATTTTGAGGGCCAATTTGACGCTAGTTGTAACTGATGAGTGAACGTTTAAATCTCGTTTTTATTACAAAATACTAACGAGGTTTGTACAGCTTCTTATTACTAAAGCTTGATATTGCTCAAAATTTCTCAAATACAATTTTATTTTAGTGAAAATAATGTCATATAAATATGTAATATAACCTTTGCAAAGTCATTGTGGGCCACTTTGAAAGCTCTCGACTCCTGATTTAAAGTATTACCATGGTCTTCTGAATGTTGGTGATTTATTTAAGTTATAAAGTAACCGATTGCATCGAATTAAAGAGAAACTTTCTGCTTCGATATGCCATGATGTGGACTGGCCAATTCATCGAAACAAAATAAAAAATCGGTCAACATAATAGAAATGCTCTAAACTTTCAACAACCGCTGTGAAATGTGCTTCCAATTATAAATCGCATACTTTCACAGTGTGATAGGAAGATTTATAATTCCTTCTAACCCACCTCTTGTAACAAAATACAATATGCAAATAAACAACCGACACTTTGGTTCTATTTGCCCAGAAGCTCAAATCGTTTAGTAATTTGAACATTCTTCTGAGACTTTCGGCAAAAATTTTGAACGGAAAGTGTGAGGAAAAGAATTGTTTGCGAAATCAATTAGACCTTTCCCTCGTTGGTGCTGGGACCGGGACCGCATCGTTGGTGCTGGAAAGAACAGAAACCGATTCGCTATTTTCCAACCTGAAAATCTACCAGCAGAACAGTGGACGAGTACTGAATGCCTCCTGTCTATTGTTATATCCCAAATCGTTTTTGAAGGGATGTCGGTCCCAGTGGCATGATTGCAATTTTTATAGCTTTGTTTTACTACCACGGGTGAAATCACACGTCCAAGGGAAAGCGGAAATGGGAAAAAAGGAATGGTGGTTGAATGATTTAATTTAATTTTCTTGCCCTTTACCGCGCACCATGCGGTCCGCCCGTCCGTGCTCTTAATGCTTGCTTGTTTGCTTATTAACTCTAGAACCGCTCATGGGTTTTTTCCCATCGCACTCGTGCAAAAAGGTGAGCAATTCCGCTTACTGTAGTGACAATTCATTAAAAATTTCTAGCTTTTATTTATTTTTAACGAGCTTTCGAAAGTGCCCGTAATAAATTGTGTATCCCACATAGTCTTCTTTAAAATAATTATTTCTAACCTAGAACCGCCATATGGGACATTTTTGTCCCATAAGGAAAAAAACGTTGTGATGGCTGGTATCCCTGCTGTCTACGAATGCTGGAAGTGCTTCTACAAGTCTGGCAGCACTGGGTGGAAAGTATGCGTAGACAGTACTCCGTGAAAAGAGCTAGTAGAAGATGGGCTGTTAATTCATTTTTTTAATATTCTGTTTGGCGAGAATCAATTCTTGGGTCTTGTACAAATAAAAGATATTTATTTTCTTTTCAAGCTAGGTGAAGAACTTGCCAAATAATACGTTGAAAATAAGAACATCAACGCTAACTTCCCTGTGTCAAGTGCTGGAGGTTCTCGACAGCACTGCCAGATTTGAATGTCTTATTACGAGGGAAAAAGTACTAAGCTTCATATACAATAGACCAGATTTTCATAAATGTACTTTAAGAGTTTCGTACGTATGTGTTTCATGTGAGCCAATTTGTGATGAAGTAATGTAATATTTTGTCCTGATGCCAAGTTATAGATGCTTGAAATAATTAATGTATGTATTTTTTTTAATTTTGAAAAAGAGCTTTGTCCTCATTTTTTCGACATTTAAAGCTGTATTAAAATTGAATTTTTATAATGTTTCTTAAAGGAGTCAGATACGTTTACGTAGACTCAAACAACTTAGAACAAAAGATTGTTTTTTAATCATAAAACCCCTACTCATGATTTGATTGTTTTAATAATTTATAGCAATAAGCCTAGATTTACTGTCGATCAACCCTGTATGGAATAATAATAAGCATTTATCACTAGAAGCCCCGTCATGTTATTGTGGGGATTGAGAGCTCTAAGGAAAACTAAAATATATCACAATATATTCAAAAACTTTCAAAACTCGATCGAATTTGGGAACGATTGTAGCGATTGTCAAAATGACATAAATGGTAGTTTTCGTAGATGTTTTTTGAACTTTCTGCAATTTTGTACATACAACTGAACAGGATACTCTCGAAATAAAGTAAAGCAACCGTTGTATCTAGACAATTGCAACTATCGGTCCTGTTCGATAGAGTTTGAGAAAGTGGCTAAATGTAAGTAACATCAGATAATCAGATCATCAGAATAGAACATACAAATATAGGTTTTTACGTAGATAAAATGTAAACAGTCAAAATAGAATAGCGATTATCGAAAAATATCAGCAAATTCAAAATAAAAATCAGGTAAATTGCAGATATAGTGAGATAGCGAGAGGCAATACATCCCATCGTACGGAAGTGTCAAAATAGGAGGCTTTACAAAAAGAGGAATAAAATTAGTAGTCTTGTAATTGATCTTAGCAAGGATAAACGCAAGTATTCGATTGGATGTTTTTTTATTAGTACTAAAGTGTCGAAAGTTACGGCAATATATCAATGTAAAAAAACTGGTCTTGATATCCTTGGTAAACGGTTGATTTGATCTAAATTTGATTTTTTTGAATTTGCTAAGTATGCTTTATTATAATACCTAACTATGATGTTAAATAATTATTTCACCACAAGAAACCTTTATGTAAAAGTAAAAATGGCTATTTATGTAAACGCAACGAATGGGACAAAATTGTCAAATATGGCAGTTCTAGTAAGGTTGAAAAATCCGGTGGTTTTAGTGTTCAACGATTTTAACACCATCATATTGTATAGGAACAGGGTTTGCAGCCAGTCCTCTCCCGCAACCATCCTTGAACCAGGTTGTGTTATTTGTTATCTTCATTAACCATTTGTGCAAGAATCGAACATGAAGCGGCTGTTTGGGAAGAGGATAGAGCCATTTTCCTACCTGTTCACTCTCTCCAGCAGTGCTTCGGACCTGCCTGTTTAGATCTCTGTTTCGATTTGATCATATTCCCAACAGTCCGCTGTCTTATGTGTCGAGTGCCATTAAACCTATTAAGCGAACTGATAATTATGTAATTAGAGTAATCTTGAGTGCAATTGGTGTTTTTCACGTCTTTTATACATCCAATTTTCCCTCTAGTGTAAACCAAAAAAAAAGCTTCATTTTCATGCGAATTTCACGTACAGGCAGGACAGGGCCGTACCGTTTCGATGTGCTAATTCGTGGAACCGACACAAACTACGTCAAATCATTACGAGTAATATGAAACAGGGCTCAATTTGTTTATGTCGAGTACGATTTTGTTTCGCCCGAGAAAAATGTAGAGGCTGGGTACATAAAATGACTTTTTTTCTGTAATTGATACAGACGGTGGGGTGCTAATGATACGGGCAGCGTTGGTTGTCTTTTTCCTTAACGTTCAGTAATTAACATCACCATGTCAATGACTAGTTCTACACGATACGGCTGATAACGCGGGCCAGTGATTTAATTGGAACTGTAAACGTTTGTTTCCTGTTGAGTTTGTTGCAAAATATCCTGCTATGATCATTTTATTTACATTTGTGAAGTAGCTCAAACATGGCAGATGTGATATAAACATTGAAAAATATTTTGAATTGACATGTAACACAAAACAAACAACAACAACTCTATTTCTATTGAAGGCTTGTTTTAGGATTTTTATTATATAATATGTTCTATATTTTTAAAAACTATTCGTTGCTAAAAAATAGACTTATGCATTCAATAGTAAAATCAGGTGATTATTTTGATTTTAGTTTTTCGATCAAACATGACAATTACTCTTTCCGCAATAAACATTAAAAAATTAAATTAGTCAAACACTTTAATATGCCAAATTATATTTTATTACATATTTTTTAAAAGCAACAATGTTGTCTAATATTTCGTTAGAAAGATTTATCTTTTTACACATACAGTATCGGACAAAATGAAAGGGCCTTTTTTTTTCATCGCACCGTGCACTTGTTTTACCACGTTACTTGTGTGTGTGTGTGTGTGTGTGTGTGTGTGTGTGTGTGTGTGTGTGTGTGTGTGTGTGTGTGTGTGTGTGTGTGTGTGTGTGTGTGTGTGTGTGTGTGTGTGTGTGTGTGTGTGTGTGTGTGTGTGTGTGTGTGTGTGTGTGTGTGTGTGTGTGTGTGTGTGTGTGTGTGTGTGTGTGTGTGTGTGTGTGTACTAGTAGTAGTAGTAGCTATAGTAGTAGTAGTAGTAGTAGTAGTAGTAGTAGTAGTAGTAGTAGTAGTAGTAGTAGTAGTAGTAGAAAGAGAGTGTGCTTTTTAATGTGTATTTGCGACTGCGCGGGTTTGTGTCTGAAAAACGTAGCTTGCCATGATGTCATATTGCGTTGAAAGTTTTTGATTATGTTATCATGTGAAACAGCGTGCGTTCACACTTGGATAAAAGCTAAAGTTTGCATCGACAGCGGAGCGCTTGTTCCTCTCAGGTGTTCAACCCTCTCAGGTGTTTTCTCCAGTGCACGCCATTGAAAGGCCTGCGTGCATCTCTGCGTTGAAACTCGTGTGTGCATGGGAAACTTTGTGTGTGCATTGAGCAAACGCGCAGGTGTTCTTTGCAATGGGCGTTTTGTTTCATGAGCGCGGCAGTATTCTGTTCTCGATTTAAATGAGTAGACGCTCATTCGCTTACTCATAGTTTTTATCCTTTACGCTTTTTTCGCTGCTCTACAACGATGTAATTCATCACGTATAGAAGCAGAACGCAGGCAGAGCACGGGATCAGTCGTGTCCAACTTTGAGCAGTGCGTTCTTGACGGTCCAAGCAAGCAATGTAAGTAACAATGGGTCGAGGTAAACATTGTACCGATTATCAGCGCCATATCATGAAGCGAATGGCGGCTGCTGGCATCAAGCGCAAAACGATCGAGTTCGTGATGGAACGATCGCGCACTTTTGTGGCAAACGCGCTTCGGACAACCGAAACGTGCTTGGGCAACCGAAACGCGCTTGGACAACCATAACGCGCAAGTCACCCGGACGTCCTCGGAAGACCACGGCGAAGGAAGACCGAAAGATTGTTAATATTTCGAAGAAACACTGATCGCGAGGGCGGTGGTCCTGCTAATTACAAAAAAAAAGCTAACCCAAAACACAAACAAACCACTAACAAATCTAACCGAATCGACATACTTGTGACACACACACACACACCAATACGCACTTAAACATACACACACACACATTCACACACACACATACACATACACACACATGCACACACACAAGCAAAAAATGTTGGCTCCTGTCCCACATTTGTAAGGAATAGCAGAACTTCCATTATAGACCTTACGTTCTGTAGTCCAGCATTGGCTTCTTCCATGAACTGGAGGGTAAGCAACGCCTACACCCTTAGCGACCATCGAGTGATACGCTACACGGCAGGAAGCAAGTGCCACAGGGTTGCCCAGGACTCCGGTTTTCCAGCCTGGAAAACACAATGCTTCAACGAAGAACTGTTTATTGAGGCATTGAGGTTTAGTGATTTCTCAAACACCTCGTCAGCATTGGAGCTAGCGTCAGTGATCGCCAACGCCTGTGACACCTCTATGCCACGAAGGAAAGGGGACCTTACCCACGACGGAGAGCTTACTGGTGGACTACCGAAATAGCCCAGTGCCGAAGCCATTGCATCAAAGCACGCAGAAAGATGAATCGAGCCAAATCCTCAGAACAAAGGGATCTGAGACGTTGGTACATCCTGGCACGATCAAATCTAAAACGGAAGATCAAGGCAAGTAAAAGGAGATGCTTTTTGGCCCTATGCGATGAGGTTGAAAACAACCCGTTTGGTGCTTACCGAACGCTAATGGGTAAGATGGTCGGCCAAGACCTACCTAGGGAAAGGAACCCAACCGTGTTCAAGACTATCATTGAACAGTTGTTTCCTATCCATGAGCCACAAACTCCACGTGATATACCCCGCAATCCTGATGTTGAACCTGTGTCATTATCCGATGATGAACTACAGAAGGCTGGAGACCATCTCAAACTGGGGAAGGCACCTGGTCCGGACGGTATCCCCATTGAAGCGATGAAAGCAGCTATCAAAGCGTACCCAGAAGCTTTTTTATCAGTGTTCCAGAACTGCTTCGATACTGGTTTTTCCGATACCCTTGAAGCGACAAAAACTCGTTCTTCTACCAAAGCCTGGGAAGCCCCCCGGCGATGCATCAGCACTAAGGCCTTTAGGATTGATAGACAATTTCGCCAAGATACTAGAAATCCTAATACTCAACCGATTAGTTGTCTATACAGAAGGCGAACACGGACTGTCGGACAGACAGTTTGGCTTTAGAAAGGGGCGGTCTACTGGTGAAGCGATCGCAGCTGTTTTAAAGAAAGGACGAAGCGCCTTGCTAAAAAAGAGGACAGGAAACAATCGTTACGATTGACGTAAAGAATGCTTTCAACAGTGCCAACTGGGAGGCCATACATGCAGCTCTCTCCAAAATGATGGTTCCACCGTATCTCTGTAGGCTGTTGAAAAGCTATTTGGATCACCGTATGCTTTTATACGACACAGATCTGGGAGTCAAAAAATGAGCATCACCGCTGGCGTTCCTCAAGGTTCTATTTTGGGTCCAACTCTCTGGAATGTTATGTACAACGGAGTTTTGACCCTAGGGCTTCCTCCAGGAGCTGAAGTGATAGGTTTTGCTGATGATATTGCTCTTACTGTCCTTGGTGAGTCAATAGAAGAGATTGAACACCTCACATCCGACTCCGTAAGCAGAATCGAGTCGTGGATGTAACAAATGAGGCTAGAAATCGCCCATAAAAAGACGGAATTCCTCATCATAAGTAGCCACAAGACAGTGCAGTCAGGTAGCATCCAGGTCGGTGATGAGCGTATTGAGTCGATACGTCATCTAAAATATCTTGGTGTGATCATCGATGACCGCTTAAGTTTCCGGAAGCATGTCGAGTACGCCTGTAGCAGCAGAAAACTCCGAACATTGGAGGGCCCAAGAGTAGCTGCAGGCGACATCTAGCTGACGTAGCCATCTCACGGTTGCGTTATAACGCTGCGGTCTGGGCACATGTTCTGGTGCTTAAGGAAAACCGACAGTTGGTGAACAGAGTGCACCGATTGCTAGCTATAAGAGTTGTTTGTGCCTACAAAACAATATCGCACGCGGCAGTTTGTGTTATCGCAAGCATGGTTCCCATCTGCCTCATATTAGCAGAGGATTCTGAGTGTTGCAGTTTCTCCGGAGTTTCAAACGCGGGATTATCCAGATCCTCAGCAAAACAGCTCTCTATGAGAAAGTGGCAGTCTGAATGGGATTGTTCAACAAAGGGGCGTACGACACATGCACTGATCTCGAACATCGCTGCATGGACGAGCAGAAAACACGGCGAAGTGAACTTCTACATAACTCAGTTCCTCTCCGGCCATGGGTGTTTCCGGAGTTATCTTCACAAGTACCGTCACGCAAGCTCACCAGACTGCAAAGCGTGTGTGAGCATCGTGTGAGAACACGTGCTTTTTCATTGCCCTCGTTTTGCTGAGGAACGTCATGAAATCACCGTGAAGTGCGGAACAACAATCAACCTGACCGAGGTGATGTTAAAGAATGCTGAAACATGGGAAGTCATAGCAAACGGCATGCGATCAATACTGATGAAGCTGCTGGCCTAATGGAAAGCGGATCAACGACTTGGGCGTTCGTAAATAGTGTTCTGCGTATTGTGAAAGTGTTTAGTGTATCTGTGCACGAATTGAAGTGAGCCTGTAACTCAAGTGCATGCGTACTTTCTGTGCTTTTGTGTGGTGTTACGAGTGTCTCCAGGACTGTCATTCTGTATCGCGAATGTGGTCCATGTTGCAATAGCAATGCTAATGCATAGCCCTTTCCCAAGAAGCATACCGAAATGTTAACCCATGGGGAAGGGTAGATGGCCCAAGGAGGGGGTTTACTGGGTAAAAATCCTATGTCAACACCCGTGCGACAACGGGAGTCTCTCGAAGATTCCTCCTCTTTGTAAAAAAAACACACACACACACACAAACAAATACAAACCACACATAAACCTGTCCCAACGGGTGCATGGTGCGTTGAAAAAACCAATGCCCTATCATTTTGTCCGATATTGTACCACCAACCAGATTGTATCATTGGTAACATTTATAGTTTTCGGATGGTTATTTGAATCATTGCAAGTACATTTTGCCAAATCTAACGTGCAAAGAGAAATAAAAAATGCAACAGAAAAATATAAATCACTCATGGAGATATAAGAAGAAGTTATTTGAGTCCACTCTGTATTAAGAAACATTGATAGACTTTTTCATTGTTTGCCATTTTGTAACCATCAATCATTACCGTTTGCAACGATTTTGCCGTAGGAACCAAAAGCATAGTAGTCATAAAACTGCACAGTACATGCTCCAACTCGATATAAGAAGTCCTTTTAATTTCAATTAAGCACTGAGAGTAAAACAAAACATCTACAATACACATTGGGTATGTCCCAGTGACGAATAATAAATTATATCCTTATATAGTATCAAACAGGCAACATTTTAATTGCTCTAAATAGTTATAGAACATGTGTGCAAGTGTGCAAAGTATGCAAAAACTCCCATTCACTGTTGCTATGTCCATCGCTAAACATAAACAATGTTCCTTTAATATGGCAATATTTTCTCATGAGTTTCTGTCAATTTACTCCAAACACATTGACCTGCTCTGTTTCAAAGACATTGTATTGATTTATGTTAAATACAATAATAATTTATGCCAGGGTTGGCTACGCGCAATGATATATTTTTTTGACAAAACTAAAATAACTGAGATTGCGCATCGTTTAACGATAATGTTCGCAAAACACGGCGATGTGACGAGCATTACGTTTTCTTATAAAAAGTGAGCGAGTTCAGTAAAAAATTGTTTCAAAGATTGTTTTAAAAAATGCTAAGATCTTTTGAAGGTCGGACAAAGGAGTTCGATTATGAGATGGATAGATTTTCACAGTATATATCAGGATATATTATTATTATTTATTTAACAAAGTTATCAAGCCATGCTGGCCTCCATAACTTACTAGATTCCTAACTAATATTAGTTAGATAATGAGCAAATCAATAAAAGCTGACCACTAAAATTAATTGATACAAATAATAAGAATTTCACTCGTGAGTAAAGGCTTATTAAACGTAATTAACGTATTTAAACGTCTGCATTAAGGACAACAATTGTAAGTTTTTAAACGGTTAACACTTTTGATGACAAACCTCATTTGTTTTCCGTAGACCAAATACTTGTGCTTACGTTTTGGAGGGCTATCATATACGATAGCCATGGCCTCCTCAGAAGTGTATTTGAATAAAAACAAACTGTTAAGTGACAAATATAATGAAATATTAAATAGTTTTAGCTCTAGAAATGGAAATATTGATATTGTCAACATTAAAAATATATTTGCGATAATATTTGCTATCCATTGGATGCTTTGAAACTTGAAAATTTAACCATAATATATGTGGCTACAATATATTAACAAAGGAATCAAAGATAACTAGATCAATTTTATCTATTTTTTCTTCTTCTTCTTTTTGGTTTAACGACCTACGTAGCTATATTATTAGATATTTTATTCTTCTAATTTCTAATTTTCTAATCTAACTAAAATTGACCGTTTTTTTCATTTTATTCTTCTAATTAATGATTTAAATTAGAAATGTTTTGCAACGCACACTACACTTACTGAATTAATATTTATCAAAAGAAGCAACTAGCATCGAATCATCGGTCTATAACAAAGACATAGAGTGTTAAGTTGTTTCCGTAGGGTTGACATTATACTGTACGGTGCACTAACGGAATTTCCAATTTCCGGTAGTGCACTTTAATTGGGTATAGGAATAGCGCTATTCCACGGGTCGATAAACGGTGTTGAATAAATTATTGCGGAAGGCTAAGCGTGTCGTGCACCCTAAGTTTTTAGTTGCACAAAGAAGATCACAGGTAAACATTCAAGTGAGTTTATTGAATGCGCAACGAACCAGCTTAACACCAAACACACAGCGATTCATTGATTACCACAATCCAGTCCAAATAATGCACCTATACTAATAACATCCATATGGCAAAAGAGAAGCAATTCATTGATTGCATTTACCGCAAGCGCTGGATTGTCTCTTTAAATTTTAGCAATTAGCTTCCCACTTCTTCACAAATCTCTATCCAGGTGTTGTACCGTTATCTCTGTGCTTGTGAGAATATGGCTTGCGCTGTTATCAATCACATAGACAGAATGTGTATGTGTATCCATACTAGAACTCAAAAGAACGCTGAGAGAAACAGGTACAGATTTTACCTGCTTCCTTTGTACGTACAAAATCGGCCCACCGTATGAAAGAGAGCAAATGATCGAGCGTACCAGATCGGATCGAAAAGAACGCTGAAAAAAACAGGTTCAAAATTATCTTGGATGCTTTGTTTACAGCAAATCGGCCCACCAAATCAAAGAGCAACTCTCTCCGTCGAACGTTCTTGGCCGGATCGCAAAGAGCACTGCCAGCAACCGACCCAGCACAAATCACAAAGAACGCTGAGAGTAGCCGGTTCAGATCGAATAGATAAGAACGTTGACAGCAGTCGGTTCAGGTCGGATCGCAAAGAACGGTGGGAGCAACAGGTTCAGTTTGAACCTGGCTGGGTTAAAAATAAGGATCGCGGTTCGGATGCTTTTATGTTGGAATGGATCGCACCTGGCAGGTTCGGAACGCAACGCGCGTCACTAAACTGAACTTATAACATGGGATACGGAAAAGCAGTAACACGTGTCTTATGTAGGCTATAGCGGCGGTCGAAAAATTTTTGAGGTATAAGGCCAAATTTATTTAATGATCGAGATCCACTGGCCAGGAGTAAGATTGTTTATGCACTTGAACTATTAAATTATAAAATTGTAGAAACAAGATAATTCATTGATGGTATCGGACACTGCGATGGTTGATAGAGTTTTTTTTGTAATTATATAGGCCAAACAAAATTCAAAACTGCTAGCTCCATTATTAAATCGTAATTTAAAGATTCATAAGTTAAGGATCTGTTCTGAAAAATTGTCGAGACAAACGCACACTTCGTTACTATCAAAATACTTGTCGTACAAGTAATGCCATTTCAGGCAAATTGATAACTGATTCCTTATAAAAATGCACCTTGACAATTGTTGTACTCGTAAAAAGCAACAGTGTTGAATCGCCGAACTCGTAAAAAACAAGAATGGGTTTTTAATATTAGTTTTTGTTTACAAATACGATCGAAAATAGACATATAAAAATGAAACCAAGTGATTTGCGAAGTGTAAAATAACGAATGGAAGAGTTTTGGATAGAAATTTTTCGAAAAATTTGTATACGAATGGTTTCCTTCCATATTTCAAAATCAGTCAGATCCATTCGCAGGCCGGATTGAATGTTGCGGCGGACCACATTTGGCCCGCGGACCGGACTTTTATTATTTATTATATTTCATATTTATCATATCATATTTCCAAGCACATTTTGAACATTGATGTGAAAAACATTTTCTTAATTTAATTAGAAGTGCTAACAGGTTCCATTGATCATAGTATTGATCTTTTGTTAGTGCACATTTAACAGTTTCAGAGAAAAATTTCACAAATCAAATAAAAACCCAAATCATTAACTTATGAGTATTGTTGATGAGTAATTCCCTGCGCCGATATTTGCTGAATGATGATTCTACGAAGCATATGTCACCCATTATCATAAAGAGCATGTTTTATTTGACATCAAACCACCTCGCTCACTTGCCGATGGGCGCTTCAGATCACTGTGGATGGGTGATGATTTATTAAATTGATTTGCGTGCAAAATATGTAAAGGTTCACTAAACGATATTTGTCCCACTTTCATAGCTCGCTGTAAATACCATTTCCCGTTCATTATGGTTTTGCGATAACGGAAACTGCAGCCTAATTGATGAATCAGTACTATGTGATTAAGTCCAGATTGCACCATTTTGTCAATCATAAATACTTTCTTACATTCAGCAGTGAATTATGCGTAAAAAACGGAAAAACATTCCACGCTCAACGTATTTTTGGTTTTGTTTATGTGAGATTACAATTTCGATAAGACCATACAAAAGCGTTTTGGTTAAATTGTACTGCCCAGTGCTGAAATGGAACATTTCACATCGTTTTAAGGCATAAATTACAAATTGTGAAGATTAAAAATTATTGATATACCTCAGCAAAACGCACGTGCTAAAATTTTCGGTATGGAAGCTTTTGGCGTTCGCATAACGGCCCTGTAGATTACTCGTGCAGTTGCTTACGAAGCGTTTATCTTTTTCTCTCTTCGTTTTATTTTAGATGCTTTTCTCTATACCCTTTAAAGTTCATTTGAAGAAGGAATACATATATACATGTGAAGTTAGCTGTGCTATGAGAAGTAAATAAGGACACCGGAAAATAGAGTTCTACACGATTTATTTGCACTCGTTTCACGTTTTGTAGTTCACATTTCACCGCTCCCGTATCGTTCCCCAAACTGACTCCCCGTCCCCAAAGCGCGCACCGCTTTTATAGTTTCTGCCCATCTTCCCTCTCGTTCCGCGTTACCCGCCGTAACCGAATTTCCTCCTCGCTCATCCTCGCCCGTTCTTTTTATTCCTTACTTCTCGCGCACATTCCGTCGCTCGCGAACACTTCTTTACTCTTCCCCTTTTCACATAGGGGAAAGCGGGGCAAAATGGGCAAAATGGGCACCTTATATTGAAGCATTATTTGACTACAAAGATACTTTAAAAAGCTGAAAATGTATTCATTAGAGTGTTCTGTAAACACCATGTAACTTTCAACAAACTTACATAACAAATAACCAAGAAAAATGCAAAATAAGTTTTAGTAGCATATTGTTGTAATTTTTGCCACTTCGAAAATAAGCTTAAACCAGTGTCACAGGGATGTCTTGAAGTTTTAGATGATATATTTTTAAATGTATGATATTTCTATACAATTTGTCTGAAGAAAGCAAGGCGATTTAACGCGTATTTTTACTAATAAAACAAAAAATACAAAAATGCTTCTCGTGGAGCAAAAGGGGCAGTTACGCTTTGGCAAAATGGGCAGATGGTTTTGACATACAGCGCTTGGTGAGGCTATAGTGTTGTATTTGTCGCCTCAATAATGATAACAGACACAGCTTCAACACATTCGATTTTGTAGATTTAAACGTGTAAAAACTGTTTGAATTTTGATAAAATACTTTTAGAATAATTTTAGGGCTTTCCTGACCAGCAAAACAAAAGATAGAACGAAAATAAATTTCACGAAACGTGCGCAAAATCATAGACCATTACCTAAGCGCAGTTGTTGTGGCCCATTTTGCCCCAGAGTTTTGACGTTTCACAGTTTGTTTACATACGCACATTTCGCCCCAGGGCTCTGCCCATATTACCCCGCGTGTCAAAATAGTTTAAACTTTTAATTTATACTGTTTTCGTGATTTTAAGTTGTTTTCGTTCTATTAGGCAATTTTAATCCACAGATAAAGAGTGGAGGCATACAATAATGAAAGAAAAATTGTGTTTTGTGGCATAATCAAAGGAATATTCAGTAAACTGCTTAACATGCCCATTTTGCCCCGCTTTTCCCTACATCTACATACATTCAAACTCATTGTGGTGGAAAGGATTAATAAATCGGAGCTGGCAAATAAAGGGTACAAATCACCCATAACCAACCTTACAGAGGAAAAATAGAAAAAAGCACAAGCTTGGAGAGCATTTGTACATTGTACTTTCAAACAATTACAACGAAATATAAATATTTAAAAAAATATTATAAATTTAAAATATTTTATATATAAAAATATACATGTATAAACACATAATTTAAATGAAAAAGCACCAGAATAAACAAGAAAATTCACCTTTTATCATTTTGGTAATAATACTGTTGTATTTTTTTTCTTGGACTTGTTCTTCATTGTTTTTTTATGTCAACTATTATTGAACTTATTAGAAGTCTCTACATCTTGTTTTCAACCTTTTTGTGAATTTATCTCAAAGTAAATTACGAGAGACGTATGCTAAAAAGCCTCGTAAAAAAACAATAACAACAACACGCAAACTTACACGATCGATAGGAAAATCTTAGACACTGTTAGCTTATCGTAAAAGTATTGACCGTAGAAGGCGCCTTTATAGCTATAACGAACCTTTGTTGTATATGTCTCGCAGTTTTAACTCATCTTATCCACACTTTGACTATTATATTTCGGTTGATACGTTTAAAATCATCTATTGGCTTTGTTTAACACTCTGCACTCCAATTAATGTTAGATCAATAAGTAGCACATAGGGGAAGTCAGGGTTGGTTCGACACTGCGGGTAAGTTCGACATCTTGCCGTTTTTGTATTCATAGAACTTTTTGAAGAAAAAAACTAGTACAAATTATTTATGTCAACTGTTTCAAATATTTGAGTCACATTTCACTGATCAGAAACCTGTCAATTGTCAAAAAACAACAAAATAAACACATGATGGTTCTGATTGACAGCCGATGTAATTTTTTACTGCTGGGACTTAAGGAATTGTGACGTTCATTCAACAAAATTATAGTTTCTGTATTAAAAGTTTTGTTTTAGAATCACTTTTGATTATTTCTGAATTAAAGTGCGTATTTTTTAGATTAAACTATAAAGCATAAAATGTCACTAAGACTTGTGTGGCCAATGGGGGTAAAATCGACACCACACTTGGTAGTAGTGCAATGCTTATTTGCAGCATGTTAACTTTTCTGCCAGGTAATTTTTAACAGGAATCTTAACCATTCATTCCGTAAACCAGATGCTATCGCCGCAGCTTCTACTTTATGGAGTCTGGTCCGATGCTATTTGTAATGAAATTTTTGTTCTTGCTTGTAACTTCATTTCTTTCGCATATTTCAATAAAAGCTAAACCAATGTGTCGAAATCACCCCACAAGGTGACGATTTTACCTCATCATGGTGTCAATCTTACCCGCACTGCAGTCGTGATGTGACAAAAAACACACTTTTTTATTTTTATCAAAATTTTATCAACATCAATCCAGAAACCATAGTTTCTCGTAAGATGGTACATAATGAATCAAAAAAGCTTTTTCGATGTCTACTAGTAAGTTTACATTGGCAAAAGTATTGCAATCAGGGGAAAACCTTAAGGTGTCGAAATTACCCCCAGTTCCCCTAATGTTAAGATTGTTGATTTAAGTTGCTTAGACCACTGTGAAGGCCATGCAAATATTTTACTAAATAAAAAAAAAACAAATAATGGGGCCCTTCACGATTCTAGTCAGTTTTTTGTATGGAGTTTGACAGTTGGAGGCTGAAAAACTCCATACAAAACCACACATAAAACTTGCCTACAATTTTCAGTCTAGATTATTCTAGCCTCAAAGCTAGAATAAGATTCGAGTAGCTGATGTTTACATATATCCCAAGTGCGTTCAAGAGGTCTGGTGATGGACAAAATTACAAAGGAGCAATAAAAAATTGTCAACCATTGTCGTTAAAGGATTCGGAATATACTGACGCCAAACGGTCACCTTAAAACCCTGAGCAATTTTCACTGCACTTTAACATAAAATATCACATTGTAGGGCCGATCACGAACAACACGTTTGAAGGGATGGCAGGAAAAAAAAACCTGCCAACCGTGAAACATGATGTATTCAAATAATAAGCAGAAATGCTCACTCCAATTTCCACTGCAAATGCGTACAGGAAAGAAAAAGGGTACTAAGTCCATTCTCATTGCTGGAACGGTACGAAATGAAAACGATTCATTCAAATCGACCGATACCATTTTACCGCTGCAAATGATTCCCATGCCCCAGGTTGCTCTAGCCCACCTGTGGTCCCAAAACCGATGAACAGTGAGCAAGAGGCACTTAAAACCATGGACAACAACCGTTCCATGTTCCAATTGTTCCAATTGTTTTTATTTTAAACCACACTTGCCCTAGTCCACACCAACCGAACGGAGAACGGCGCGCGTCAAAATTAAAGAAATTGGCAAGAAATGGATACTATTCCTGCTCTCGAAAACAAAATGAGCAAGCGGGCGGTGACATAACAAATACAAAACCTTGACTGAAATAAATTTTGCTGTTGGTCAAGAAAGATGTTCCGTGGAACCTATTTTTGCGCGGCGTCCGTGTTTTATGGCCTCACTAGTAATAAAAATGGCGAATTTTCCGAGGGGACAGAAATGTAGGGAATAAACATCCCTTTTCATCCCAGCGCTCAATTGATGACGGCCAATGACTGCGATGTAGCGCTTTCGGCAAAGGTGGCATGGCGCTCTGCGTGTGTTTGTGTTTCTCGCGGGGTTTTATATGGGAGCTTTATGGAGCGGTAATTTTGATGATCCGCACTCTAGTTAGAATAAATTGGCCGGTCATTGGTATGATCCTTTGGTTTGCTTGTGGGCAGTTTTGGTGTGTCGGCGAGCGTTTGAATTATATTTCACGGCAGAACGGTGTGCGAACAATCACACGTAGCTGAAATGGAGATTTAAAGTAACGAATGACCGTTTTATAGCTTCGCAAAGATATATTTGCTTCGCCTAGATTTAAAACTAAGGCGTGACTCAACAAAATATAGTGTTTTATTCTTTATTTGAAACATTTAAAGTGATTGGGTAGGTAAACATGTGAATTCAATAAAACATTTTTTTATTATTCCATAAATTCTTAACACAACGTGTGCAACACAAGTCTATGAATCACATGTACAGCCGATTGCAATTCATCTTAAAACACAATGCTGCTAACCCATAATTTAATTGAAAAATGGTTTTAGTTTGATGATGATGACAACAGTGCTTGAAGTAAAGATAAATGATAAATGTTGGATGTCTTTTTCATCGTCGAATATTTTCGTATTTCGTAATTATGTTTTTAAACGAAACTGTCTCAATCACTTATATAACTTCAGTTCCGGACGTGTCGTTTACACGTGTGATGGGACCGAGAACGTGCCCACATACAGCCGCTTACATGAGCTCTGCCATTTTCATATTGTCGATTTCTCGATCCCTTACTTTCATATAACAATAAATTCGTTGGAAAATTGGATACGCCAGGAAAGTTTTTTCCTGTCATATGTACTGTTGTCTAATGTCTTTTTTCTAGACCAACTATCGCTCATTGCACTCAAGATAGTGCTCTCAGATTACTTTTTCTAGGTTTTTTTTTCGGGACGTTAGTAACTTTTACGTTAATACTTTACCTTACCTTTTTTAACACCCGTAACCGCAACACGTTTGTGATCTTATATGGGCGACATTGTATGTCGCGAATAAACTCTCTCTTCAATTTTGCTGCACAACGAATAACTGCTGGTAAATATTAAAGGTTTGAAAGTTACACCGAAACGCGGAAAATAAATTATCCGAAATAGTGAGATTAAACATTGGTGCCGTGACCAGGATTCGAACCTGGGTTACTACGGCCACAACGTAGGGTCCTAACCACTAGACGATCACGATATCGTCCCACGTTGGGCGCCACAATGTTTAATCTCACTATTTCGGATAATTTATTTTCCGCGTTTCGGTGTAACTTTCAAACCTTTAATATTTACCAGCAGTTATTCGTTGTGCAGCAAAATTGAAGAGAGAGTTTAATCGCGACATACACTGTTATTTATAAACTACTCGATCGAGCCGAACACTCGAAATTGAACGAAGAATGTTCGTGTTTCGTTAAGCACGATATGAAGTGACAGGGCTGTGCCTGAACAAAGAGGGTGATTTGCTCGCTTTCCCATAGGTCGAAGTAAATCGGTCGGAGAGGTGCGATTGAGATTTAACTGCACTGTTATAAAAACGTAGAAAAACTAGCGCCAATAGCTGGACACAGGCTGTAAGAATTGTGAGGCGCGATTAAGATACAAAGAATATGTAAGCTTTCGGTGAGTGAGTGTTGGCCTGGGTCCTCGGTTTGCCTCTACCTACCCTTTATGAAAAGCGCGCTACATTCTGTTAGCGGTTTGACTTTCATTCCGGGTTTTGAATTTTACCGAACGAAATAATTTGCTTCATTTCGTAATCATTCGGTATCGGAGTAATGGTGTTTGAAAAATTAGGCCTCTCAATTATTTTTGCCCTCATCACCACTGTTTGGCTGGTGCACTCGCGCTTCGGTTGACTTGCGGTGTCGCTACTGTGCCCATGTGAAATAAGATTCGTGTTTGCCTTCGATGTTAGTGGGGCCACGGTGTGGATATGGCTGCGGGATGATACAGGGTTTTCCACGATGTATTGGTCAATTCCCATGATTTTTTAGTGCGCTTCCACGATTTTTTATCGCATCTCATAGATTTTTGGATCATTCCCATAATTTATTGGTATTTTCCGATTGGATATCAATACAATTGGACCAACAAATTCTGGAAAACGGCAAAAAATCGTGGGAACGCACCAAAAAACTATGGGAACCCATCAAAAATTGATGGAAACCAACCAATAAATCGTGGGAAACCCTGTAAGAGGATTTTTTCGGGTTTGTTATACAGTCAACCCTCTCTTATTTGAGAGGTGAAGGGACTGTCGAATAAGAGGGGTTTTCAAATTACAGAGGTTGAAAGTGAATGAAAGGTCCATACAAACAAGAAAGAGACAGAACATTAAGTATGCAGCTTTAACTGTTGCTATAGGAAACTGCGAACACGATTGCCAATTTGAGCATACAACATTCAATAACCATCTTCCGCTCTCCTCGTGCAATGCGTGAACAAGTGTGCGTAAAACGTGAACAAGTGTCGTCGTGACCGACACATCTGTAGGCGATGTCCATCGTAAGATAACTGGTGTTGGTGTAGATAATTACACAACAAATACTACCGTGAAAGGTATCGTAGTGCATGCTACAAACACGAGTGATTTTCGTTAAATAATCGAATAGTTCAAAAAAACTTCGACGCACTTCTACACACATCAGCTTGATGACGATACAACAACAAAAGTTGTTATCTTTGGCCTCCCAGATTATCCTATGGAAGAGGTGCATGTAAAATCAACGGCGATAAAAAAAATTGCAGATTCATAGAAAAAATTTCGACAATCAGATGATATATGTATTACATTTCGTCAAGGGTTCAATAACCCATAGCGAACTCAAAAATATTTGAGCATTGTACCATCATCACGTATTTTTTTAATATTATACATCTACAAGCGGGCCAATGCAGTGTAAACATTGCCAGCGCTATGGTCACGGTAACGCAAACTGCCATCGCCCACCTGTGTGCGTGAAATGCGCTGGTTCACACCCAGACTGTAAAATAGCGGCGACAAAGCTGCGCTGCGCTAATTGCGGTGACCACCATAAAGCCAATTATTCAAACTGTCCTACACGTGTAAGCGTAACTAAAGCAACTAAAGCGCCACCTAGGGCAAAATAATTTAAAAACAACGAAAACAGTTTCCTCTCAACAGGAAATTCGCCCAACCCAAGCCAAGTGCCGATTGACTCTTCAAATGTATTCAATTCAAAGAAAAACACTCCTGCAGGAGGTTTCGACACCAATTCGGAAGAAATAGGCCGAATTGTTGAAGTCATATTTACACATTTAAGCGAATGTCGCAACAAAAAAGATTTAATTTCCGTAAAAGTACAGATAACAGCTAAATATTGTTTCTCCAATGGGTAATAAAAAGGCTTTAAAAATTATGTATTGGAGTGCCAATGGCATAGCCAGCAAAGAACATGAACTTTTCAATTTTCTGGATTCAAATAAGATAAAAATAGCACCTCTGAATGAAACATTCATTAAATGTAAAATGCGTTTTTCGCATTAAAATTATATTATACAAAGTGTTGGCACGATATCGGCCTCGTGTGGATTAGCCAAACAAATAGCAAATCAAAACAACGAGCTGTCAAGGACAGCTCGAACAATTGAAGGTTACCCCATGGCGCTGTCGAGAGTGATAAGGACGAAAAGATGCGTCAAGATATGAGACAACTAGCTGATTATAAATAGGGCCAATTGGATGAAAGTTCACTAAGCGGGGTCAGGAAGGTCAGGGCTGATCAGCTGAGGAATAATAGGCGCCATCGCAAACCGCGGCAGTAGCAAAAGTTTAGACAGAAAGGACGGACGAATTTTTAAACTGCGCAATAAATATAAAACACACAAAGCCAGTTCTAAAAACGTCTATCGAGCTACTCAAAATAAATAGATAGCTACATCCGTAGCAACACATAGACAAGATAGAGAAACTACAACAAAAGGTGTAGCTATAGTAGTCAGTAAAATTATCATCCATAAATTACTTCCGTCATTCAAATTAAAATCATTAGAAGCCATAGACATACAGTTACAATCTGATGGAGGAAAAATAAGTGTAATATCAGTATATAATCCTGGAGCAAACCGAGATTGAGAGAGTTTTAAAGCAGACGTTAACCTATTGAGTGTTATCCCAAACAGTTATTTCCTTTGTGGCGACTTTAACGCTAGACACAGGCTAAGGAATTGCCAAAGTGCAAATCGGGTGGGGAAAACCCTTTTTGAAACTTTACAAAGAGGAAATTTTTCGATTCACCTTCCACATAACCCTACATACTTTCCCAGTGATGAAAATCGAAACTCATCCACTATTGATCTCGTTCCCACAAACAATTTACACTAGATAACATCACCACGAACAATAACCGAATTTACATCCGACCCTCTTCCTGTGATATTTTAAATTTCCTTTACCAATAGCTAAAAACCATGTGGCAACAATATTTCAAACTACTCCAAAGCAAATTGGACAGGGTCTCAAAAATACATTTCCCAACACATACAGCTATAAAACTTGGATTTATCTAAAATTAACAATGAAAAACAAATTGATCTCATGTTAGCCTATTTTTCTAAATGGATCAGCACTGCACATAGCAAATTTGTACCACTAACTAAAATAGACTAATATAAATTAATTGTCCCTGAGGCTACACTAAACAAGATGAAGCAGAGAAACCAATTAAGACGCCGATGGCAAAGAAATGGATGGAACCATGCTTTAAAAAATGTGTACAAAACATTAGCAAAACTAGTTGAAAAGGAAATATCCCTTATCAGAAACAATGCTTTGTCTACCAAATTAGAAAGAATGAACAAAACACGTAATAATTCTAGGCTATGGAGATTTGTTCAGATCATGAATGGAGACAGTAAAACTATTTCCCCTCTATCAAATTTAAGATCCAAGTTATCTTAAATGCTTCCTTAAAATTATGCTACATCTCTGATGACTGGAAAAAAGCAAACATAATTCCTATTCCTAAACCAAACAAAGATCCCAGCGATACTAAAAGTATAGACCGATAAGCCTATTGAGTTGCCTGGAAAAATCTTTGAAAAACAAATTGCTGACCGAATAAAAAAAACAGATTGACATTCACAACATTATCCAAAAGTACCAATTTGGTTTCCAAGCTGAACTATCCATTACTCACCAATTACACAGATTACCAAACAATATAAAATCAACAAGAGAAAATAAGAAATCAACAAGATTAGCATAACTAGACCTAGAAAAGGCCTTTGATAAGGTTTGGCATGAAGGGTTGTTATTCAAACTTGTACTCTTCAATTTTCCACCAAATTTAATTCGACTTATCACTTCATTTCTCAAAACACGAACAGGCTCGATTCACATAAATAATTTTTCCTCCCCACCGTTCTACCCATTTGCAGGCCTTCCCCAAGGAAGCGTACTTTCACCGATTCTGTTTAATATTTACACATGCGATATTCCAAAAATGAAAAATGTCAAACAATACTCTTTTGCCGATGACTTTGCGATTAGTTCCTCTGCTAAATGTCCAAAAACAATTCTAAAAGCCTAAATAAAGGACTTAATGAGTATGCAAGATATTGGAAAACATGGAAGCTGAAAGTAAATGAATCTAAAACTGAAGCTATTTATTTCTCGCGTTGTACAAGTAGAAGTAAATTGCCAGATAGAAAATTAATGAAATTAAATATTTGAGGGTAACAGTCGACAAAAGGTCAACATTCAAAAAACATATTGAATATAGAATACTCTCAGCAACAAAAACCTCATAATCTCTATATAGCTTTACTAGTAGAAAATCAAAATTAAGCTTAAAAAAATATTTTGCCTTATAAATTATTATATGCATACCCAATTTGGAAAAAAGTGCCCCAACACACTTAAAGAAAATAAAAGTATTCCAAAACAAATTTCTTAAACGACTCCTTAATTTACCACTTTGGCATAGTACTAGTGTCATTCACCTAAGAACAAATATGATAAAAATAATACAATATGCTGATCTACTATTACAAAGTATAAAACAAATTGCACGTCCTGCCAGTGGTGGTTAGTAAATAGGCTATAATAATGCAAATAGACTAGATTATAAATTTATGTAGTTGAAGAAATATTAGTGTAGATAAGGTTGAGTCCTTAATGCGACCAGGGTTTTTACTGAATAAAAAATGTGACCAGGTTTTTTTTTCAAAAAACTTTTCCCTGCAGAAGAATTACACTCTAATGCGATGGCTGAAACATGATCCTATCATGACGTGTAAAATTTATCCAGTATATTGTGTAAAAGGCACAAAAGGTCTAATATCAATCAGAGCTCCATTATGTTGTAGTTAAAAATAGTAAACAATAAAAATAAATATAGTAAAGTAACACCATAAAAAGTTTTTTTTTTTGTTTTTTGGGTAAAATGATTATTGCGTAACTCGAAGAAAGGCCGTTCTGTTTCACGTTGGTAATGTATCTCTCTATCCCATGTCACATTTGAGAAATAACCATACTTGTTTGAGGTTAGTTCACATTGTTCGAAGTACAACCTCTGACGCATTGCGTTCTACAGAACTGTAATTTATCAACACGATGCTACTTCCAATCGCCCATTATCCTTGTTTGCGCAGCGCTGTTTACAGAGCGCATCATTGACACCAATCAACAAGCAATACTAAGGTCAAAATATGGTTTATAATTACGCTTCAGACGAAATTGATATTCTTTGGCTCGTTCGATGGTTATCTGATTGAGCTGCAAACATTGCATAATCAACGCTCGGCTTTGGTTGGACCCGTATCCGTAAACTATCCCACATTCCCCTGCGTAATTGTTGATTTGAATAAACTTAATATAATCCGATCGCTCGTCCCGCACATTCTCACCTCACCAATCATCATTAAATTTACCGCCCCAGCACAGAATAATTAAATATTCTCGACCGAATAGCATTTTCCTCACAGCGCTTCTCACTACCACATTCCAGAGCAAAACTATTGAAACAAAATATTCACTGAAGCTATGGTAAAAAAGTCCAAACATTCATGGAAAGGACTAAAAACGATATGAATAAAGTAAGCGTAAGCATTAGCCTTTTGCGCGAGTTTGGTTTCATTTCTGTAAACACACATAGACTCACCCTTTTTCGCAACGGGAACCTGGTGGTTATCTCCAATTGACACTTATGAATATTGAATCGTTCGACACAGGTCATTAAGCGGCTAGGAAAATAAATTATTATCCCATGCACACCATTACTGCAAACCCTCTTCGACCTTCATTATCAAAATTGATTCTATATAAATTGCTTCACTTGTTTTCTTTTCTACTCTATAACCACCTTTCAACACCTCACCTGCTGTACTGCAGTGCATTGGATCAAGCTGCAGCCCGCAACATGGAAACATAATACAGGTGGAATCGTATAAGGTAAGCTCTTGCTCGTTCGCATTGTTTAATGCACGTGGCAGTGGATTTAAATTGCACTTCACTGTTTCAATCACAGTACCCAGGATGCCACAAGGCATGCGATGACAACGCAGCACAGTTTCATCTCATGAACTTGTGAGGTGAACCTTCTTGAAGGCGAGATTGTCTCGTCGAACAGGAAAAGCTGTTACCGGATCCAATCAATAATCAAACATAATGCAATGAATAATGTTCCAGGGTGTACAGCACTTAAAAAATGTGCAGTGTGAAAAAGCTAACGGTAGTAGCCTGCCTTATTGTTTATTGCTTTAGTTTCTGGTGAAATAAAATTCTATGCTTGTAAAACTCTCTGTGGAGAGAACATTAAAAACATTTTTGTTAAGATATTGCAGGCTAGAAATATGTTATCATGATCCGATTTCAATCAAAAGCATTGGATGGTAGGTTTTATAGATATCCACCATATTCCACCACCATACAAAGATATCAATATAACGTTAATAGGGCAAACCAACAACACCGTTCAAATTGAAATACAGACAGTAAAGCTGCAGGATCCAGAGTGTCTACCGCAAAGACAGTGTCTTCAGCTTCACTTCTCTCTTTTGGAATATCTTTCCATGTGCTAAGTTCCAGGAAAGCGAGCAGGTAAAAGTAAAATAAATGCTGTACTATATAATAAATTCTATGCCGTCCTGGACTCACTGCTACCCATATACGCTGAACTTATACACTCTTTTTCAAAGGAACAAAAATATCCCCTTCTAGCAGATGGACAAATTTCATGACCATGTTCACTGCTGTGCAGTGAGACCGAGAAAGTGTAAGGACAAAATGTTGCTCCGTAAAACTACAGTCCCAGATCACCTAGTCACTGACAGTCCCTTCCCTAAGCCAACCACCTAATAATAACCAGGCGTCCGGTAGCGCGTTAGTGTTTTATTTGTACGCCTTACTGCTGCTGCATACCAATTCATTTCATGTTCAGCACATATAGCAAGTGCAAAGCATAACAATTAGTTTACATCCGGGAAATGGTCTGGAAGCCAGTGGGAAATTACAGTGGCAGAAAAAAAAGATTCTACGTCCAGTCGTCCGAACCTCGTGTGAAACAGTTTGCAAACGAATGATATTTTATCATGGCACGTTCTACATCTAAACCTGGTCACAGTGTTCTAGTGACTTTGACATTTCCTGATGTGTGTTGATAGAAAGCCGTGCGGTATTTCGGACAAACTTTCCCAGTCCAGAAGCAAAATTTCAAAAATGGTGATGCTTACGTGCATTAACGTTGATCATGGTTATGAATCGAGAAAATAGAGCGGGTAAAAGACCAGCACTGGGACAAGGGTTAAACTGTAAATAGAATGGTGTTTTATTGTGAATGGTGGATGCAATGTCATACCCTACGTGTAACCAATCCAGTACTGATCACTGTAGAAACCATATCCTCTCCTAAGCTCCTATCCTCTTGAAAGGATTGGATCCCGTTTGTAGTATTTGAATCCCTAAAAGATTCCTTTGCGATTGGGCTTTGATTGCGATTCGATTGGGATTGGGATTCGTATGCGATTCGATATGGATTCGATCGGAATTCTTATTGGGATTGCATTTCGATTGGGATTTCGATTCGATTGGGATTCGAATTGCGATTTGATTGTGATTCAATTGGGATTGGGATTCTGTTTGGAATTTGGATTGCGAATCGATTGGGATTTGATTGGGATTGGGATTCTGTTTGGGATTCGGAATGCGGTTCGATTGAGATTCGTTTGGGATTGGGATTCTGATTGTGATTGCGTTCAGATTGGGTTTGGGATTGCGATTGGAATTCTGATTGGGATTGTGATTGGGATTGGGATTGCTATTGTAATTAGAGGCTGTCTCCAAGATACGCTTTTAATGGGGGTTGAGAGAAACCACGTATCTATAATTTCGGAAGTCGAATCACGCAGTTTTCAGTCAAAGTATAGCAAATGTTCGTGTAATGTTGCATTTACAGGGTTTTCCATTCCAATTAACAACTGTCTACAGTCAACTAGCAATCCTCGATTTGAAAAACACGATTGTCTACCACTTACAAACAAGTCAAGCCGTTTTTGGTACACTGTCCATTTCAATTTCACAATTGTCGTCTTCGAAAACACACGTCAGATGCGGCACGGTTTTGGCTGGAACGTGTATCACTTGTCTGTAAGAATTGAACCATGTTGTAAACAGGTCTTGATTGAATATCAGAACATGGGAAAGCTGAGCAATTTGGACATGTTAAACAGTTTTATCATTTGGTTTTAGTTATTCTTGGATCGTTACAGTTTTTAGGTTATTTTGGGACGTTGTAATTTTTTTTCACTGGCTACAAGTAAAAGCACCGATAAATGTCAAAATTTCTGCATTGTGTTGAAAGATTAAAGTATACATACAGGGTTTTCCATTCCAATTAACAACTGTCCACAGTCAACTAGCAATCCTCTATTTGAAAAACACGATTGTCTACCACTTACAAACAAGTCAAGCCGTTTTTGGTACACTGTCCATTTCAATTTCACAATTGTCGTCTTCGAAAACACACGTCAGATGCGGCACGGGTTGTTTTGGTTTTGGCTGGAACGTGTATCACTTGATGCTAGGACAGCTGAGCGAAATGGACATGCTAGGCATTTTATGTATACTTTAATCTTTCAACACAATGCAGAAATTTTGACATTTATCGGTGCTTTTACTTGTAGCCAGTGAAAAAAAATTACAACGTCCCAAAATAACCTAAAAACTGTAACGATCCAAGAATAACTAAAACCAAATGATAAAACTGTTTAACATGTCCAAATTGCTCAGCTTTCCCATGTTCTGATATTCAATCAAGACCTGTTTACAACATGGTTCAATTCTTACAGACAAGTGATACACGTTCCAGCCAAAACCGTGCCGCATCTGACGTGTGTTTTCGAAGACGACAATTGTGACCATATTAATACACGATGCGCAATCTCAGATTGCGCATATATTCGTTTTATCAAAACATAAGTCATTTCGCGTAGCCAACCCTGAGCTATAAACGTCATTTCCATACATTTTCAGATTGCGCCAAGATTGCGCATAAATTTTCAAGATTATATGTCCGAGATATATGATTTTTTTTGACAGATAAATATATCAAACCGACCCGTTTGACAGATAAATATATGTGCAATCTGAGATTGCGCATCGTCTATTGCTACGGTGAAATTGAAATGGACAGTGTACCAAAAACGGCTTGACTTGTTTGTAAGTGGTAGACAATCGTGTTTTTCAAATAGAGGATTGCTAGTTGACTGTGGACAGTTGTTAATTGGAATGGAAAACCCTGTAAAGTATACATAAAATGCCTAGCATGTCCATTTCGCTCAGCTGTCCTAGCATCAAGTGATACACGTTCCAGCCAAAACCAAAACAACCCGTGCCGCATCTGACGTGTGTTTTCGAAGACGACAATTGTGAAATTGAAATGGACAGTGTACCAAAAACGGCTTGACTTGTTTGTAAGTGGTAGACAATCGTGTTTTTCAAATAGAGGATTGCTAGTTGACTGTGGACAGTTGTTAATTGGAATGGAAAACCCTGTAACGAGAACTTATATACACTAAATAAATAATTTGATTTGATGTTGATTAAAGGTCCGTGTATCTCGGGGACCTGTATTAATTATGATGTATGTACTGAAATGTTGAATAATTAGGAGTAAAACAGAATTACCTCTTATTCCAGCTTTAACTAATCCCCCCCCCTCTCACCCCCTGCAAACTAGAATAAAACGCTATACCACATTGGGATTGCGATTGGGATCCAAAGATCCGAATCCCAACCAGAATTAGGATTCGAAGATTCGAATCCCTTCTGAGATTCATTTTTCCCATCACTAGTATCGACGTCGAGTTGATGAATTTTAAATGTTCATTTGTATGGAAAAATTCACTTTGGAGTTCATTTTCAACATGTAAGTACTGAAAGGATAAATAATTAGGAGTAAAACAGACTGACCGCTTATTCCAGCTAAAACTAATCCCCCCTCCCCCCCCACCCCCGCTGCAAACTAGAAAAAAACACTATACCACATTGGGATTGCGATTGGGATTCGAAGATTCGAATCCCTTCTGAGATTCATTTTTCCCATCACTAGTATCGACGTCGAGTTGATGAATTTTAAATGTTCATTTGTATGGAAAAATTCACTTTGGAGTTCATTTTCAACACACGGATCGAATCGAGTTCAGAATAGAATAAGCCTGATAGTAGTCAGGCGTGTAGAAACAGTGAAATGAATGTTATTTGAATAGCTTTTTGTACTGAAGGGAGCAGATCGTGTACGAACGGTGGAAATAATATCATGTAGCAGTTGAAAAACATACATAATCTTTTAAAAGGAAGTTGTCTTAGGCCGTTTCTCAACGGTCATTTGTTGTGTACGATATCGTTCCAAGCAGCCTTACCCGGGGACCGACTAATTTGCTTGCTTGCTGTTGTCATTTTACCCTATTCCATTTTACTATCTTGCAATGTCAACTGCACAACGGTGAAATTAAATCGTTTCTGGAGTAGAGCTTTATTTGAAAACCTCCGGTTTTTAGCATAATGCTAGAGCAATTATTTCTCGGTATTGGTCATAGATTTTGACATTGCTGCTGAATCTCACATCCAAATTTAGCAAATACAATTATAGTGTCTTCCTGATAATACTATAGGCCTGTTAAATTTGCAATTTATTTGAAAAATAGAGGAACTTTACATTGGTACATTAGTTTGAGTTTACTCTATGCATCTTATTCCTTGCCATAACCCTACACTAGATAGTTAAAATTCTTGACTCAATTTTTCTATGGGAGCAAAAATCAGCACAGTTACCATATTCACCGGAGAATGCTAGCAAGTATTAAGCAAAAGCTACCCGCCAAGGACTCTTTTAGAAAACGAGGCAGAAAATAATTAAGTGCCGAACACGTTAAAGGTTTTTTGTTATAATTTAGCTGTTGCCAAAAAATTAGTCTGTTTATTCCGCCGGTTCGTTTACGATAATGCCAGAATTTGTCCTTTGAGACCGTTTTATCGTTTTTCGCATAGTTTTTCACCCTTTTTTCCTATCTCTTTTTCTCCTAAAAAATTTCTAACGCTAATGTCGACAGGTCGTTGGAACCCTTCTATCATGCTGTTGTAAGGTTCCAACAGACTCTATGCACGATTTGCGAGCAAAGTGATATGAAGATAGGAATTATAGTAACTCGACTTAAAAATCTGTGCTGTAAACTAAATTACATATATTTTCCATATATAAATTTTATATGTCATACAAATGTTTGCATTTCCTTTCCAGTACCAGAACCCTTTTAACCCATGGTTTGCATAATTATTGTGTAGATGGAGCTACTTTATAAATCTCAATTGTTAAATCATTCCTAGATGACACCATTAACTTTAGATTTCGAATAGACCATGGTGTAATTCGAATTGCCTATGCATTAGGAACATTTCAATCCTAAACAATGTCTTAAAAGCAGATCCCAATTATTATAGGCGAAATAAAAACGCGATTCAACAACCTTTTTCTTCTTTGCGCTACATTCTTCGATATTCATACAGGCTTCCAAGACTTATAGGTTCCGTGTAGAAAGAAAATAAGTCCTTAGGCTACTAGGACAGTTTTCGAGTACGGAGGTTACGAGAATCGACTTCGTTCAACATTGCTGCAGCCGACGTCATTTTAACTACCAGGCGGCCCCGAAAGTCATATTTATCAAGACTTGTCATTAAAATAGCTTGCTAGGAATTAAAATGTGTATTAGTCGCCATATCAGGTCCGGTCTGGTGGACCAGTCGTCAGCTCGTACAACTTAACAACATGCCCATTTTGAGTTCAAGCCTCGAATGGCCACTAACCCCATTTGTAGAACTCACACTCATACTATAGTGCCGATTATGTGACTCAACTGCTTGAGAAAAAGTATCAAAAATGCTCATTTTCTATTATGATCCGTGTTAGAGAACTCGATTTGTCTCAGGTTTGATATATCGAACTGAACGAAGGTCATTTGCATTACCTGACTCAAACGGAGACCGTTTTTTGTCAAACAGCTTTCCGTCAGGTTAAAGCTACGGAAAGCGTTTTGTTTTACGGTTTAACTACTAAATACATATATTTAAACCACATGAATTGCATGTAATTAAATTCAAAAGGGATTTTTTGTAATTATTCACTACAAAAAGGGTGGGAATTACAAAATACACAGAAATTAGAAAATCATACCACAAGCGCTACATTTCATGACATTGCCAAACACATTTAAAGAACAATAATATGCCACTCGTAGAAATAATTATAAATTGATACGATACTTCCTGCGTTACGCGTTGCAGTTTGTTTTGACAAACAAATCCATTTCAGATCAATTTGGTAGCAATCTCTCGAGTCAACGAAAGAAGTCTCTAACAAGCTTGTATAATACCGATTTCGTTTCAGTTCGTGTAGCGCGATTTTGTTTGACACATTTCCGTTTGAATCAGATAATCCACACTTATGTGTAAATTATCAAGTCACTGAAAGCCAAGCCCACTAGTAGTACAGGCGGGCCTTAACCGACAACGTTTGTTGTGCCAAAGAAGAAAGAATGAAAGTCACAACATTGTGCTCGAATTGGTTCTATTATTGTACAGCCATTTTTTCGTATTTTGCAAATTGATATAGCATTTTTCAAGTCAGAATTGAATGTCAGCGAAACAATTTCAGTTGCTCAAGATTCAGTTTAGCTGTCAAAAGTTGTTGTTTCGCCACACCGATGCTATTTTCATAAGTGCTATATGATTTGATAATCGCACAACTTAACTTTTTAATGGCCTTTTGCATGGTTTACATTAAGTTTGAGCTTATTAGATTAAAATCAATGTTGTTATGCGTTTTAGCCAGCATATTTGCGAAATATTACGAGTTTCCTGTAAAATTGAGGAATTTCTGGGCAAAAAGCGAACGTTTGTTCGCATTCGAAAAGATGCGTTCCTGAATGGAACAGTGGAGTGTTGGGGTGTGTATGGAGTGCACTACCTGCTAGTTACAGTCATTGCTTAATAGATCAACATTTGGCTTGTTCAATAAGCCAGCGGTTCTATCTCTCTCTCTCTCTCTCTCTCTCTCTCTCTCTCTCTCTTTCTCGCTATCTCTGTATTTCTCTCTGTCTCATTTGGCTTTAGCCACTAACCCATGGAAATTGTTTGTCTCTTACTTCATTCACCTATGCTCTAACGACCGCAACCATACTAACGTTTTTATTTCTGGCGCAATGTTGGAGGATTAAAACACTTGTTTAAGGCTCTCCGTTCTGGCTCACACTCATACGAGAATGATAATATGAGGTACAGCAATCAAAGGCATACCGGTTTCGTTTACGATCCCTCATTATACCTGCAAGTGTTCACTTGTTTCATATAATGTTAGCCTACGCACAAAAGTTACAAGCTCCAGCATGCACGTAGAATTCAACGTAGATTCCACGTAGAATGAGACTGAGATTTGCTGGTAAAAGTTGGAAGCTGGAATACCCTGCTGTTGCCTCGGTTCGCGGGAGCAATATCGGCCGCTATAAAATGATAATTTCTATATTCTCATCCGGTGTTGTGGTGTGCTTTTCAACAGGATGTATATCATAGCATCATCTGCCATTGACCAAGTTTTGCTCCTATTTCAAATTCAAACCCCTCGAACGTGGTTTACTCATTTGCCAACCCCTAACGGCATCGCATACTCCCGGATACGACGCGTATCGTACTATCGCGACCACATTACCGTACACCGTACGTTTCGTGGCATTATAGCACGATAGAAGCAGCGGTACAGTGCTCAGCATATTTGATAGCTTGGCTCGCGTACTATTAGTCCTTCGAAACCGAACCACCCGACCCCTGGTTCATACATTCATTAGGCGTTGGGGTGAAATATTTATCTTAAAATCAATAAATTTTCATTATCATGCTTTTCATCACAATCACACCAACCAAAACGAAAAGCACTCAGCCTGCTGGCTGTGTGTGTTGAAGATGGTGGCACAAAATTATCCCTATAGGCTCAAGAATATTACCGACCGTGGTGCTGGTTTCCTAACCAATTGCACCATATTTTCTGACGATCGTAGCTCACTTTTCAATCATGCAGACGCTTGCTGTTCGCTGTTGGAAATGCTTGCATAGTGCGCATCTACGTTTTTGAAGGCGAAATTCCAAATTCGGTGGAGAACGTTCTAAATGATTCGCAATTACCAAAAAGGTATCACGCGAATGCTTTCCGCGTGCAGCGAGCTTCGTATTTTTTATTATTTTATTCAGGTCTTCCGCTTAAGTATCATGAACAGCGCGCCCCAGCCAGGAGTTTTTTATATGGTACAATCGTATTGAACTAAACTTTTATACTCATAAGTATCGTTAATATAAGCTATAAGTCTTACAGAAGCAATTTGTATTTCGTCTGGAAAAATATAAACTATGTGGAAAAATAGTATTATGAATTAAGCGTTTTTATATCAAATTATATACAAAAGAGAAGTTCAAATATTTTAAGGTCAAATTGACATAATGTTAAAAATATATTTAAGAACTTTTTACAAAGGGAGTTAAAGTTAAAAAATGACCTTACAAAGGCACAGTTAAACGATTTGTAATTTATAGTGCAATAATTTTAATTTAACTATATGTTACTAAATTTTTCAATGATATTGTTATAAAATTTAATCACATTATAAGGTACACACTTGACTAGGTTTTAATCTTTAGAACAATTTATTTTAAAGATGTCAAAAATGTACCCAACATTCGGTAGTTTTCGAATTGCGTTTCTTCTGAAAAACGCTCTTGTTTCATTATTAAATATAAAGCTTTGAACTGAGTTATGCATAACAATAGCCACGGTACTTCAACACACTACAAACATGCAACCGCAATGCTACCGTTTATCAAGCAATGTTACAATGCTATTCATATGCACAATCCAATCCAATACAGCGTCGTAAGTGAACTATTTATTAATCACCTGCTCATGCGATGAAATGGCTTTATCGGGTTGACTTGTGACATCGGGATTTATTGTGTAATCTATCGCCTTCTCAAGGGCCACCTGTCGCAAGCCAATCATCGATGAATTGAATATTACATCACTAACCCAGTCTCTATCTGTTTATGCTAATGACATCGTGATAGCTACGGTGCATACACTGTTGCATGTAGCGTGCACGGCAGCAACCATGGTCATCTCTTGTCCGTATCCTACCCTTCTCCTCCTTCTGCATGGTTGTCACAAGGCCCACGTTGGCTGTGATTTGTCTGCAATTTCCATCGTCAATAATTGATGCATCTAGGAAGAATAACACGAACCACCAGTGAGCAGCACACCGATCATTATCCAAGCCGTACGTATGCTCTTTGTCTTCTTGCGAGATGCATACCCGGTCCGTAGGGATCATTACCGCTCGAGAGACGGCTGTTCAGACGATGCCAAAATTGACAACTGCTGCAGTACATCTGCAGAAATCAACTTTCGACTCGTCAGCACCAGATGTAGTGCTTCCGTAAACCAATCTTCGTCCCCGAATCCAGATGCACATTAATCTTCTGCATCGAAAGCGCCTTCTGCTGATTGCCCTGAACGACCGAAACATTGATGGCAGCAAGGAGTGTATGGAGGGAATTTCATAATCACAACGCCATCATTTGTCAGCGCTTACGGACTCGCATATCTGAAGACGTAGCAAAACATTTTGCATCAGGATGCTTTCATGGGGTGTGCAAGCCTTTCATTGAGCCACAGCATCCAATAGAAGATGAATTGTATGTAGTGCAATCGTTCTATCCGGCTTTTAGTTCGATATAAATCTGCCACCTTATTCCTGTAACATTTCAAAAGAGTTGATGTTTGAACTTTTAATCTGGTACGTGCGTAAAAACTATTCAAAAGTTCACCCTCCACTACGTTTTGTAATAAGAAAAACCACATCTATTTAATAATACAAACCATTGCAATCATCCATCCAGACATATTAAATTTTATAATTGTGCCACAAATCAAGCGCAGAAAATGACCCTTTTCCCACAAAGTATTATTATGTAGCTAACATTTTACCATCACGGCAGCAAAGGCATAATAAAATTTTCAATATCCCAAAAAACATTGTAATTTTTTGTTGTCTCGCTCTTATAAATGCGCATATACGCACTATGTACTGGGTATTTGAGATTAAGCCCTCTTAAACATTTGATAAATTATTCTTCACAAAAACAACGCGAAAAAACGTAGAAAATAAGACGGGAATATCATGAAGAAAAAAACATTACAATGCATCGTGCGAGGATAGTGAAAATGAGTGTAAAAAGGATACCTTTTTTTATTTACGGTGGCGATTCCCACCAGCTACCATCGGTGGAGAGGCGGGAGGATAAAATATTTGATCAATTAGTCTTTCCGTGGAATCCCAATCATTTTTATACCCTAGCGGTCCCATTGGATGATGCAATATTATATTCCGTGTTAACGAAAATGCGTAGCAGTGGGGATACAAATGTTAAATGAACAGGTATGCAGTAAATTTTTAACAGAATGTTTTGTATCGATTACGGCTATTTTTAAAATAGCTGGAAATCAGGAGCACATTACTTATTTTTACAGTGTCAGTCCAAGACGGTTACCTTCATTTTAATTCCGTAAAATAGGTATTCAATAATTTCTATAGTATAACGAACATATAGCAAGCATTTACTGACAAATCATATGAGTTTTCATTGGTATTGTTGAAAAGTATTTTGTAGGATTGCATTGTTTACTAACGGTGTTAATCTGCTTGGAAAAATTTATTTAGCTTTTTTCGTTTATTTTTACATATTTAACAATATCGAATTCGTGTAATGGTTGAAATAATAATTTTTGTTTTGCAATTTTTATGTTTCATTTTTATTTTTATGCAATGTTTTATTTTGTGAAGGGTTTAATCTTTTGGATGGTGGTTTCCTCATATTCTTTTTTGTGAAATTTAAATAAAGCTTTATGTTTGTTATCTGCCATGAAACAATGCATCTTAACATTTTCACCATCCTATTATTTATTTTGTAAAAAAATGGAACCCCTCATAACGAGTACTCCTTTCAACGAGTACCCATAACGAGAAAATCTAAATGCTTTACAAATAACCGAGTAAAATCTCGCATAACGAGCAATTTCATTTTTCTCCTCGATAAGAAATCGAGATCACGTTTATCACGACGCCATCGGCAAACATTTGACTTTTCTTTATTTTTGGATGGGCACATCCAAAGGTAGAAGAGAGTTTCAATACCGAGCATCGTTTATTATAAAACTATTACCAATAGGAGCAGTGTATAATTGTGCAGGAGAAGTGTAAGGAAGGTGACACACAAAACGTCCACTGCCGGTTCAAATCTCTCGAAGTTACACACGCATCGAAAAAATGGGGCGGGCGAGACCAATCCACGTCCTGATAACTCTTTGCAGATCAGTTAGCAGGTCTAAGAGTTTTGCTGCGTTTATCGACAGATGGAGTGAGTGAGGTACTGTCTCCGTTTTTATTGTACCAGTTTTGTTTTCGTCTTATTTTACAATATATATTTGAATCTATTCGACTTCGAGCGAGAAAGTGGACAGGAAATGGACTTTTGTGTGTCACCTCCCTAAGAAACATATGTTGCACAAGTGTGTGACGCATTGATGAGTGTGTTCTTGCATGCATTCTTGATCTACTAGCTCGTGAAGGCAAGAATTTCGATACTAAGAATTGATCAATTGATGCTGGTGCCACTTGGAGGTGTTTCGTATGGTTGTATTTTTCATTTTTTTTAACTACATATAAAACCCATACCATATTCTTGACCAGGAAAAAAATATGTCTCTTTTCATAGCAATTGTATGTAAAAGAGACTCCCGCGTAACGAGTATTTCGCATAACGAGTTAGTGAATCATTAGAACAAATTAAACTCGGCATGACGGGTTCCACTGCAACTAATTTGCAGAAGCATACATAAGCATTACATAAGTCTTTTTACTCTACTAGTAATATCGAGCTGTCGCAGTGACTGTAAGGTTAGTTAAATGCATTATGTAGTGCACTACATCCCACAGTCGTTTGCAGTGCATCATCAATGATTACAGTAAACATAAAAACAACTCAAATCCTTTGCAGTCAACAATTTATCAACAGCAACACAGTCAATATACCTTTGCTTCATCCTCACGCCGTACAAACAATTAAGACCCCATCTCACCCGTAGTATACTATTTTGATCAATGACGCGTATTTACTCGGCGGTCATTTTCAAATCCATTTTAAGCCCTACGCAAAAAGCAGCGTGCTTGATAGCACTAAGCACTCACACGATTTGTGATAGGACCATGAGTGGATTATTTATTTGAATTTGTTCAAATAATCGGTTGCACTGTAGTTGACAAACTGGACGCGTGTGAACAGGCATTAATTATTTGCTTATCGTGGCACGCATTTTTTGCAATGCTTAATTGCCGCACATCGTGTCCCCAAAACAAATACAATTAACAATGGACAATTTATTGCATCAAGTGTGTTACATACGAATGCATCGAGCTAGCGTCGCAGTCTGTACACGCAACGATGGATGAATGTTTACAATCTGTTGAACTCGTCCATAAAGAAAGAGCGCCGGTATTCTACTGGTGTGCATGAAGCGATATGGTGCTGAACGAGATAAGGACTGTTGAGCGTTCTCGAGTTGGGTTAGTAGCTTTTTTCCATTGTAATGTTCTACTCAAGTGCCGCAAAACAAACGTCAAAATTTGTAACTTCTCAAGGACATGCCTTGCTCCATCGGTCATAGTACTATCATTATCGTCATATGACACAAGAAATACATAAACTTACCTTCACTCTTTCCGGGAGTTTATTCATTGTGCGTTTCCTTGCCAACCGATGCGGTCCGGTCGGAGTACGTGCTGTAGACTTCCGCAACACGACTGCGTGACGCTGCCCGTGATGGCCATCGAGCCAGTTCCATACCAGTACCATACAGAGTAGTATGATATAGCAGTGCCATAGGCCCCCTCAACAACGGCCCCCCTCTCTCCCGGAAATTGCTTACTTTGCTTACCTTTAAAGTCGTCGCTGTCAACCGAAACTATCAGATTCATTACACCAGCACGCGTTGGTACGACCCGTTCTGATTGCCGGCGATGAAGTGATCGTCGTCCCAATAACAGAGCAACGTCTGTACCGTAATGCCGCGGCCCAGGGTAGCCAGCTCGCCGGTCGAATGCTAGATGCCGCTTTGCTGTGGCTCCACTTTCTGAGTGGTAATGTTCGGTGCTTCCCCATCCGCGATGAATTGCACCGTATCGATGACGGTGCTGTCGAACGTTCGGGTCGATTTCAGGCTCTTAAGAATACTGCAGTAGTATACTGAAATAGAATAAATGTTCCTCCTCGACAAACTCGATTGCAGCTCGAGAGCTCTGAGAATGCCGCTCTACCGGGAACTAATTAAATAAGAAATTATCAACTTCGAGCTTCTCATTTAGCATTTATTAATTTATTTATTTAATTATATAAATTGTCCGCCTAAGGCTTAACAATATAGTTATGTTACACACATAGGGTGTAGCTCCAGCCAAACGGAAGCAAAACAGACATCTATTTCCTCTCACGGGAACCACAAAGATCATGGTAGCACCCTCCCATGGTTCGGTACAGCGAAACATCGCACAACACATTTTATGCTGAGCTAGCATAAAATGTGCCATGCTCGTTGGAGCAGCGATCACCAGCATCTACCCGAAGTGGAGCATTCGCCCGAAGATGACATCGTGAAACATCGGCGCAATAGTCTTAGGCTCGAGCTAGTTTGGACTAGGAAGTTTAGGCCAGTGCAGAATTGTACCTCACCAGCGATAGACGCAGTAGGTTAATTAAGAAAAATAAATGTTTTTTTTTATAAGACTTAATATGTCCCTCGCATAACTATATGTTGCTTAAAAACTAAGGAGAGGAAGGAATGTATGGGTTAACGAATTATGGAGTGGAAAAGGTGATAGTGTTGCGAAGGAGGGTTGTCATTGAGTTTTAATTTTTAAGAAACGTGTTGGCAAATGTTTTAGTACCAATTGGGATAGTGTTTAAGTCTTCCTAGTTTGATTTAATGTCCACTACTTACATTTTTTTATATTTTCTGAAATTTGGTAAGTTTGGGGTGTTTTTCATTCTTATGCATTTATACTAATTGCACTTTGTGTATCATATAAACCAACATGAAAATGCATTACACCACATTTTAAGGATTGCAAATAGTTTAAAAAAATCAACAACATATTCATAGTTTAAAGAAAAAACTACCACTACGAACCGATTAGGCTATACAGCTAACAACTATTTTAAGTAACCGATCCATACTGCAAATGTAACATAAAAATGGTTGCATCGAAGCTCTAATTAATCTAATGAAGACAGGTGAAATATTCTCATTGGTGAAAAATTCGAAAAAATCCGCAAAATATAATCACGTATGAGCTGATACCAACATCAATAATCTCTCATCCATCCATCCATCGTAAAGATGACTTTTTAATGCGGCTTCAAATTGTTGCATCAATTAATTAAAAATGTACATTCCCATAGTCATTAAACTCATCCACAGAACAGTTCCTGTAAATGAGTGCAAGGAAGTTGTAATTGTTACTGAATCCCATTGCATGTACACGGTATATGGTTGAAAACCTACGCCATTAAGCTAACATAAAAAATCGATTACAGTCACTACTACCTTTGTAACCGTCATGCTAAAAAATCCTCACTTAATTGTTTTTACAATTTTAAGTTAACCACTGGATTTTCCCTTTTCAAAAAAGGAACATTTAAAAGTTTTTTTTCACTGCTCCTTTACTACCAAAGTTTGAGCGCAGAAAAACTCCAGCGAAACCGGTTCAGCAAATGAGTTGTTTAATTACAATTTAATTTTGCGTTTCGCTCCATCACTGCACACGTTTTGCTGTATCGCATCAACAGTCCAACATGTCGTTGACAGTCCTGGTAACCGGTTTCACTGGTGTTCCCATAATGATCCCTTTCGACACAGCGCTGTGGGGAATCGAGTAAATTTTCAAATCTGCAAATTACTTCTCACCCCTCTCAAGTATGCCCCTTCCTCAGTACTTACCAACTTCTGGGACATCATCATCTCCATCTTTGCTCGGCGAATGTAACTGATCTGCTCGCTCAGCGTACACCGATGCTCCTTGAGCGCCGCCACATACACGTTCGTGCACCTCCTAATGCACCGCCTCACAGCGGCTGTTGATCCGTACGCGTCAAGTCGTTCAACCTACACACCAACTGCAGCGAGTCCGCCAGGGGACGCGTTTGTTCGAAGGCACTCCGCACACGTCGTCCGTACACCTTGCCCACCCGGTTCACCATCGAGCAGCGGTGGTACCTGTGCAGCAGCGTGCTGCACTCTCCACCGATCGCTTAGTGGCAAGTGGTGCAAAATAGTTTTAAGTGATGTTTCGGATGCGTCGGACATTTAATCGAGCGTGGCACCGATTTGACCTCCCCCGGGACGGGCAACGTCCGTCAGGGCCGCACTTTCGCCAACTCGCTTAGTCCAAGTCAAACGAAGTCGTGTGACACGATGCAACGTTGCCGCCGGTGTGCTTCCCTGCAAATGTTGCAAAACGTCAGTTCACACGTTTGACAGGACACGGTTGTTGCTTACAGTGAAAGAGAAATGTGCATGTTGTTGTTTTTTTTCGCCCAAAACAGGGATTCGAGGGTTCGTGGTCGTCGGATCCCAAAGAGGGTTTGTGGCGTTAAAATGAATAAAATTAAATTAGATTTTCACCTTAAACAAGGCACGTGAAAACAAAGTTGAACTCGGTTGGTGGTGTTAGAATGGTAATATTACTAAGTGGAACTTGGTCAGATGAAGTTTGAAAAGCGAGAAAAATAATTCCATAACATTCCATATCATCCAAGAGCCGGACAAACATCGTAACTAGAAATACAGTAAGGCGGTGCGCTGGCGGGAATGTTAATGGGACAGTGTGGCGGTTGAGAATATTTACGCTGACCCTGTTTTAATAAAATTGGGTTGCCAGTACAATTATGTAGAAAAATTAGTGGTTTGAAAATTTTAAAATAAAGCTAAAGATATGCATTTTACGATTGGTTAATTGGCGTTTCAATATTGGCATTGGCTGAACACTGTAATTTTTTTTGCTATGTTTCATGTTGCTAGCATTGACTTATTTGATGTTTAATTATTTTCTAAAAAAAGAACTATTTTCACAGCTCAAATTTTATGCTGTACAAATCTGACCTGAATGAATTGATTGGTGGAGTGAATTACAAAGAGTGAAAGTTTATTGCTACACACGTCTTGATTTACCGTGACAATCACATTCAGATGTATTCGGGGTTAAAGTAGCTAGTTATTATTTGGGAGTTATCGATGTTTTACCTATCCATTTCCATCCAAGAAATTAAAAATTATGATGATGGAAATTAAACAACAGAGTAATGTGGCATAATATTTTGCACGCGGTGAACTACAATTTTTATATTTAAAAGTGACTTTAAACCCGCTATAAAGATCATATTAACAGTTGTTTGTGTTGTTTTGAAAATAATGTGGACTGCAGTGTATTAGAGTGTAGTCATTATTCTAGTGTTAGTGATAGGATTAGAATAAATATTAGTAGTAAGTGTTATTGATAGGGCATGTTAGTGGTAATGTAGGGATAAGCTATTAGCTATGTTATAAATCAGTGTAAGGAGCACCGGCAGTCGAAAATAAAGAGTTAGTCAAGTGAGTCATGTAATGAATCAATTACATGGATGAATTGAAAATTTACTGTGATATAAATAACAGGTTGGCTGATGAGTCCCCGGTCTGACACATAGATGGCACCGCTAGTATTAAATGCATATTATTTTTATATATTACCAACCTTCAAATGATTCGCGTCAAAATTTGACGTCTGTATGTCAATTAGTTTGTAAGACAGAGCGTCTTTTGTCAAGCCACTTTTGTTATTTTGTTGTTCCACCAAGACAACGCTCCGTGCCACAAGTCATTGAGAACGATGGCAAAATTTCATGAATTGGGCTTCGAATTGCTTCCCCAACCACCGTATTCTCCAGATCTGGCCCCCAGCGACTTTTTTCTTGTTCTCAGACCTCAAAAAGATGCTCGCAGGGAAAAAATTTGGCTGCAATGAAGATGTGGTCGCCGAAACTGAGGCCTATTTTGAGGCAAAACCGAAGGAGTACTACCAAAATGGTATCAAAAAATTGAAAGGTCGTTATAATCGTTGTATCGCTCTTGAAGGGAACTTTGTTGAATAATAAAAACGAATTTTGACAAAAAAATGTGTTTTTCTTTGTTCGACCGGGGACTTATCAGCCAACCTGTTATATAGCGTGACAGCTATTGAAAATCATCTTGGAAGCTATGAATATGGATGCGCATTGCAGATTAGATACGAAAACCCTGTAAATGTAAGATGCATTTCATATGGCATTGTGTTAAAAGCAAAAATATTGATATTTGAAAAATATCAAAATTAGCCGGTCTCGTAGTACAGTCGTCAACTCGTACGACTAAACAACATACCCGTCATGGGTACAAGCCCCAAATAGACCGTGCCGCCATACGTAGGATTTGACTATCCTGCTATGGGGGGAAATCAATTAGTCACTGAAAGCCAAACCCACAAGAAGGTACAGGCAGGCCTTGACCGACAACGGTTGTTGAGCCAAAGAGGAAGAAGAAGAATAATATCAAAATTCTTAAGACATAAAAACAAACAAATACTTTCAACGTCGTAACACACACTTTCTTTTGAATATTTTAAAAGGTCATTTAAAACCATTTTCTAACAAAAAAATCTTGCGTCATACGTAGAACCGCAAATCAAATACCAAAGAAATTTGTTTCCTACCATCTACATCATTTTGACAAAACAATCTTTGATAATCAGCAAGACCTACATATTCGAACGTTACACATTTCTACTTCCCATCCAATCCAATTCAATCCCATACCGTCTCCTTCCACTCTCTCTGCCCCTCAAACGCACCATGGGCTCGAACAAGGTGTAAAATTTATATTCTTTTTCTCTCACAGAAATATTACTCACTCACTCTGCCCACTTTTCATCCTTCCGTGTCATGTATGACTTACCGTAACTTCGTCAGAACATAACTCGCACAGTGCTTGATGACGTTGCACAGTTTGTGGCCAAGCCCGGCCACGACACATGCTGCGAAATGATGTACTCGATTTTCCTTGCCAGAATAAAATGCTGAGAAAGCTGGTCAATACCGCACGGTCCAACTGGAAGCACCATCGGATGGTTACAGGTGGGACAGATGAGAACTTTTTCCCTGTTAAAAAATTGGAATCAAAATTGAGAAGACGTTTGTGCTCTGCGAATAAGACATAATCTCGAGACTGTAGTGTTCGTTGAACAGCATTTATCCACACCCCTGGTATTATTCGTATAAGGATACTTTTCAATGATGCGGCTGGTACCAGTAACACCTGCGTGGAGTGCTCTTCTTAGAAATATGTTCTTCGGAATGTGTGTCTTCTTTGCATGACGACAACTATGCAACGCCGCATAAAATGTAGCGCAAATTGTGAACGACTTACTTTGAATAGATAGGCTTTAAAGGGAACGTTAAAGATACCGTTACTCAACCAAGTACAATACGATGTATTTTCCGTTCTCTGTCACATTGTCCATTACAGTTTTGGAGCAGTTAAGAGCTAAGGATGTGAATACTTTTGATACTAAACTCTTTGAACTCCTGTTATTGATTCTGCAATAGAATGCAAATATATATAAAGAGGTTGCTATCGTTCAAGGACAATGACGAGCATACTTTACCTTGTCTGTCTTTATCGGCTATCGGAAATAGTTCTGCTTACGAAAGCTTTGAAAGGAGGCACACAACTGATCGAAGCAAGATTTGCTGATGGTACCCAACTTGCAAGAAAGATTATCATTTACCGCTTTGCTGCTTTTCGTATCTTGATAGCCTGCGTGCACTGATGGTTGATGGGACAGAAAAACTGAATCTTGTATTGTTAATTTTGTTGTAAAAATATTAGAAAAGCAATAAAGCAGGTTGTTTTTTCTAGAATAAAAAATAAATGAACACTTAATTTTTTATAAAAATATAGCTAAAATTATTGTTTCACTGTTTTAAATTATAAATTTTGAACTGTAAAGATTGAAACTTACAACGAATTAAGGATTCAGCATATTTAGGCTAGCTTATTAGATGTAGCTTAAGAACCTTTGATGCGATGAATAATTCTCAGGCTTTCATTGCTTTAGATGCTACAAACAGCAGAATAACAACGAACTCACACAACAACATTAGATTGCTCCATGACAAACCAAGTGAGGGACCGAAGCTTATACAAAGGAAAACACAAAACGTGGCCCACATCTGGCCCCAATAAATCTTTGTATATCGAAGTCATACATCACCAGACACACTGATATGCACTGCACAGCAACCAAACACACGATAAAAAACACACTCCGGATGCTGCTTGAGGGCGAGTTGCTTATCCATCTGCGATTGATTGCTGTACACTGAGTTGCACCGCAGGTTACTTTTTCGCAGACATTTCTCCCCAGTGCTGGCGTCCGGCGAGAACAGGTATTCGCCCGCGGCAATGGAACGTCTAGTTCGGGCCGCCCGCTCTACCATTTTGCGCGCTCCCAGTTGCTCAAGGGTAAGATTAAAAGTCAATTTCTTACTGCCTTTGGGCAATGATTAAAGTGTTGTACCTGTGCCAACGGCGCCGATCCATTCGTTAGCACAACGACGGGCGCCTCGACGTGCTCTTCCTGCAAACGGCCGTACCGTTGCAGCGTATCGGGCGCTTCGATCGCGGCTGTGTAAGGAATTGGCAGTCTGTGTGACGCAGGACGACCCTTGACCGATGGTGCCCGTTTCTCAGTGCAATCATTTTCCTTGCCTTTGGAATCTTTGCTAGCCCATTGAGCATTGACCGTCACGGCTCGTCCATTAGAGCAGCGTGCTCGCGGAAATTTTCGTCGTTCATCCACCGAGTTCACGGCACCGATTCGAATTGACATGGTCGTGCAGTGTGTTAGATTCAACACACTCAAATTGTTTCAGTGAATCAATGCGCGGAGCGCAGCGAAAAACTGTAGAAACAGAAGGGGAATCAAACGGACCGATGTATAAGCAATTCGTCGCGTATTGGTTACCGCACTCGTTCACACAGCGTTTTGGATACGGGTTGGGTTGACCTTGCGCTGATGACCGAGGTAGAATCAAACCCGTGGGAGGAGTTTTTGAAAAAAGAGTGCGTTCCGGTTTTAGGTTTTTACAAACGGTTGCTTACTTAATTTGACTTGCGCGTGTTTTAACAAAAATCTGTGAACCGTGGTCTTTTCCTGTTGATGGTTTAGTTTCGGAGGTGGTTTCCTATTAATGTTTTGATTTCAGAAGTTCTTTCGTATGCATGGTTTCTGAGTAAAACACATCAACTTGTGCGCTACCGGATTCAATGTAAGCTGTTAGTAGTAAATCTGCTACAGCAGGAGGGATCGGGTGCACCAAATCGGAACGTTCGATGTATTATGATCCATTAGCCCTTCGCTTCGGCAATGTTACGAAAGTGGAGGTGATCGGGTGCGTTCACCGAGCAAAATGCTCGCATGAAACAGTTTACCGATGAAAGCCACACTAAAAAAGCAAACAGATGGACATCCACCGGTAGTGATGGACATTACCGAGCTGAAGTGCAGCCAAGGAACTAACGAACAAACAATTTGCTGATTTTTCAATTTGTAATACTACATATCACCCGTGACCACGGTCATATGCTTTGATAGTATGGCAGATTGTTTATTAAGCAAGTTGGTATAGATTTAAAAAGATTCTAATGCGTTTCAGGATGCCGGGAAAGGATGAATATCGTCTCTTCTTATAACAGCAGTTTAAACTTTAAGCAACTGATGTAAAGCGAACTGTGTTTATGATAACATTATTAATATATTATGATAATTATAATTAATATTTAAGGTACCTAAGAGTACCAGAAGAAAATTAATCATCGATCAGTTTTACGAAACATAATACATATTATGAAACAGAATTGTACACATTTTATCAGAATATTTTGCTAAACGCCTCCTCAGTTCACCATTAAAGCATAAAGTTCAGTTTGTAATATGAAATCTTCCATCCTACTAAAACAACTACATACAACTACAATGTTTTGTGCGCTTCAAAGTTCAAATTATGAAAGCCATAGCTTGAGGATGATACGGACTAGTAAATTGGAAAATAATGTATTAATAAGCATAGGGATTATGTGCAAGCAGTTTTGCTTTGCACGACTTTGACTTGAACATCAGTCAAACATATCTTTGCAATTAGTCTTTTATTTAGCTCTAGAGCGAAATTGATTGAAGTTTTTCCTATCACAGATCATGTATACGGTGGGATACTTTTCTATTGTTCAGATTTAATGAAAAGTAAAATGTATGCCATATCTCAGCTATTGAGCTGACATAATAATACTTAGGTTTACAACAAAACATATATTTGATAGCTTACATACCATAAACAAACCATTCATCATAATGTGTTTGATGTGTGTGATTAGGGCGGTCTAGTGTAACACTAATTTTATTGCAAGACATATACAGTGGCCGGCAGAATAAAGAGGCCACTACTTACAATTTTACATTTTTTACATTCTTTCCGTGAAAATTGAATTTATTGTACTGCTTTATTTTTTGAAACATTGTTCGTGATATGCTTAAGAATGCGCAGTACCATAGCATGACAAAAATGAGAAGCCCACTTTATTCATTCTACAGAAAATATTTTTCTGAACAAATATAACATCAAACTTATAATTTATTAGCGTTCCACTTATCACCCACTGAACTATCTGATTGAACATTTTAATCATTAGCACTATCTGTCACAAATCTATATCTCAAGCGCGAGAACGGTGATTAAATCACCCTCAATCATTTGACTGAGCTTAACAACTGCTATGTCGTAGGTACAAATAACAGATGCGTTAGAATCTGGCATTAGAATATGTACACCCTGACTGAGACCTCACATTTGACTTTTGTGCTAACGCATTTCACTCTTGGATCATCTTATCACGTACAAAATCAATGCAAAACGTCAGGCACGTTTTGGAATCACCAAATGCAGCGCATAATTAAGCCATCATACTCACAAGACAGCTGATCCGAGCGAATTCACGGGCAGGAAATCCGTCTTGTGTGAAAGCTCAACTATCAAAGCAAATACATCACCTCCTCTACTCACCATTACTGTACAGCTTCGCCAACTCATGCGCACCTTCATGCCGTGGTCCCCAGCGTGCCAGCTTCTCCATGGTTTATCAGCGTTCTACGCTCATCTCACTACTGATGACTATTGTGTTAGAATTTGGGTAAACTTTCAGCATCGAGTTTTGGAGTATTTCCTGATAAGTCTTCACAGGCGCCCGAAAACAGATATATGAATTCAATGACAGTCGGTTAGGCAAGGAAACAGAGATAGAGCTTGTAGAAAGTGTGCTATTCCGTACAATGAAGTGCAGCAAGGAGCAAGCTTACCGACAGCGCAACGAATTAAACTCTTCAGCTACAATGATTATTTTCCGTCCCTTAGGTTTGCTGAGTCCTGTCTCGGTCAACGCGCCGGGGAGACATTGGCCGATTGGTGTCAACATTCTTGGCGTCAGCGTTCTTAACAACGCTCATGATAGACATACACATAGCTTGGCGCCATTGAATTGCAACCTGTTCCATATTGCTAATGCGACAATGGCGCTACACTGCGAGAAAGAAAAAAGTCTGCAAATTGTGAAATGACGATCCAGGAAGCAGAGTTCAATGGAATGACACAAAACGAGACAACAGCTATTCCCTATTCCCAACTTGTCTTTCTCACACTAATTTTCTCTGCCTAATGAAGCGAGTCATCGGAAAATTATTGTATTCCTATTCAAACAAAGCCCACACCTCGATATGCTGAGCGCAGAAGTTTTGTAAATTATGATGATGATGATGATGACAATCATGCCTATTCATGGTTGTCCGATGCATCGAAAGCAGCTGCAGCAGATGTGTGAATGTGCAAATGTATGCATGAAATGTTCCAAATGGCAGCACTCGTATTTGCTGGATCTCGGAAGCGTACTGGGAAGCATCTTAATGCGTTCGGGAATTTTCTTTGGACGCGATGCGATGCTCGAGTAAATAGTATTTGCATTAGTAATCAATCAACAATAACATTCCGTCACCGGTTCAGCTATACGCATTCTATTTAATTTGTGAACTATCGTGTCGTCAATAACATTATCGACAGCCTGTTTGGCATTAATTATGCGTGCAATTATGGTCCGTCAGGCGTTTAATTGAGCCCTTCAATGTGGTATCTGTGCGGGCTGAGGCCTAAATTGCCTCGGAAATTTTGGGCATATATTGAAAATGAGTTGCAATATTTTTTTATCCAGCGAAGAATACTGATTCTTTTTTTCCATCATCATACGTTTAAATGCAAAAAGAAATTAAACTTCAAAGCTATATGACTGTACTGTAGTAGAACGAACCTTGAGTCGATAAGCGAGTGTTGGTACGTCAAAATTGACGGTATGGTGCGAATGAGGAAGAGAGCTAAAATGAAAGAGGGAGAGAGAGGATAAGTGAGAACTTATTCGGCGTAAGTGTGTGTGTGTTTTTCCCACACCACTCAAGCAGGTGCACGGCGCTCAATTAACAGTTGCGATATTTGAGTTATATATAGCACACGTGAATTTTTTACTAGTCTTAAATCCCCTCTGTGTAAGGTAAATTTATGTTCAAAAAACATCCCATCGTAAGTCAAATTGCCAACGATCACGGGACATAACAAATTATATATTTAAACCTTTACAAAGTCATTTATGACTAGTATTTAGATCCCAATCAATAATCTTAATCTTAATCTTAATCTTAAAGCACTTAATCAAAGTAATGATTAAGATATAAAAGCTGAAGTGCCACAAAAACTTTGCTCATACTCAAACAACTTCTCCTTACAATCCAATTTACATACAAGGTGAACAAATCGGTCATCTTCCCCAAAATAGCAAAATGTGTTTGATAATCCTCGTCCTTCTTGGAATTTCTATTTTATTTTCTGCATCAAATTTTACTACAAACGGATCATGCCCAATTGCGCCTGGAAGTGGAAAAGGCAAACAAAACATAAACCATCGATGCTACTCTTTGCGCCACAATAGTAACAAAGGTTTCACACGAAACCTTACAGGAAACACTGAAACAAGCATTGGAGGCAAACGTATAACTTTGAAATGGAATTAAAAAACAAAAACAAAATTTATAAAAAGGCTGGCCAATCGGGCCCATGTACTTTTAAAAATATCGTTGAGCTCCTTATCGCCATGTTAAACGTCGTGGACAATGTCATCGTTTACTTATTTGCCATTGCCGACAACTCCGTTCGTCTCGAGCAGGATGGTATGTCCATGGTATGGTATCCTAGTAGAACCCAAACCGACTGAAAGGTTATTGACTAAAATAAGTACACGAATTAAGAGCTGAAGCAAAGGAGTCCCTCCGGTTTGCTGCCTAGACTTTGATTTTCACTCGACAGGTCACAAACACATTCACAACATACAATACGTATAAAACAACACATGAGTAGATATATCTTCCACTGGTGTACACTTTCTCAACACACTTTTACTTTATCATCAAGCTTATTATCACTCTGTGGGAACAAAAGCAAGCATACACTTTCATACCTACACATATATACGTCAACAACGCAGGTCATTCTATGGTCCTAATCAGCGTAGTCAAGCGGAATAGCCCTAATGGGTCAGCCTTTACTTTCCCTTGTATGTTTCTGTTAATCCAGTTCGATGTTATTTATAACATTGAGGAACAGATTGTAATAAAATTCGTCGTCTGTAAGGATTAAGGCCGGGGGACATTGTCCGTACTCGCTAGTGTAATTTCGATTTTCAATAGTGCATTTGGCGGTGGCTGGCCGTAGCATTTTGCCAAACAATTTGCAGCCGCTTCAGAAAATATGTTATTTTTCTATGTTTTTCAATTAAATTGGACTGAATAAGCTTTGCAATTGGTAGCTAACTATGTTGTGCAAGTATTTCAGCCATTTCGTATCCCAAGGCCTTTATCTTTTTCCAATTTTTATTAAAACAAAAGCACCACGCTTTATGCACTTTTCCCGCCGAGAAATTTGTCCCTTTTCCGGTTTCTTTTTATATTTTCTGTGCCTTTTCTAGAGCCCTTCTAGATTTTAACTGCTCAAGCAATCCATATTGAAAAAGAAAAAAACATACATAAATAACTGGTTGTATAGGCGCGAAGGTGGAAACGAGGAATGGCGAGAACAGTGCAACTGCCAAGAAGATGACTTCATTTTACGCCCAGCGGTTAACACTGCAGTAATCCACTCAATAACCTCCAAAGGTGTGTTTTGTTTTATTCTTTATTTCCTTGTCATCTTGAACCCTCTTTATTCAGTGGGAATGAAGCAGCAAACCACCTGTTGGTGCCCTGCTTACCACGGTACTGAAGTGAATAAAAAGGAGAAGTTTGATGACCTCAGGGTTATATTAAGGGGTTTTTGTGGATTGATTATCTCCATGCTTGAGAATCCCAAATCTCATTTTATTTTTTCACTGTTTGAAGTGAATATAGCTAGAATAGTTTACAAAAAATACTAGATTTCGCTGTTGTATTAGATATAAGGACGTACAGATATCCCAAATTTGAAAAAGCACGCTAAGTCGCCAAAGAACGCCAATAAGGAAAAAACTCGAGCTCGAAAGATCGCTAAGCGAGATCAAATAGAGTTAAGTAGATCTGACGTGCAAGAATAGCCGCCATAAAGTCAGTTGTGAACAATAATCAAGGAAAAGCTATATTTTAAACAGACCGGTGAAACCCAAAAACATATTTTTCTCCCACATTTCTTCTGTGCTTGTTTGTACCACTCGAACGTTGCTTACAGTAGGTAATGCGGAAGCATCTTCACTGCGTCTGAAAGATTTGTTGAAAAAACTACAAATAACACCAAAAAATCAAAACAAATACATCCAAAAACATTTCATTCTGACTAAAAACTAAACCCAAATCGGTTGGCGAGAAAGGTGTCGAAGCCGCCTTTGCTTCTCAATGAAGAGGGAGTCAAACAATTTTAAGATGATGGGATGGTGGACTTGACTAAGTAAGATGATATAGATAAGGTAAACTAAAACCTCCAAAATAAAAGAACAGTAAATGAATATCAACTTTAAAAAGTGAGACTGAAAAGCCTTAACACGATATGTATAGGCTTTAACAAGGTGTAGCTGTCGATCGTTGCATCAACTGACCCGACAGTGGAATAGTTACATAATCTACGTGTTGACTAGTCATATTTTATGTTATTGGGTAGTATGCTGCATTGTTATTAGATTTTAATAAAATAACTACCCATCAGCAATGATTGGCATCGTGGATGGTCGAATAATGTAAGTATTTTTTTTTAAATAATGTACTTTGTTTTGTAGCTGTTTGCAAAGTTTCATTGAAAGTGTTTAGGATTTTTGTTTAGATCAGCTTATAGTTCGTGTTCATGAAATATTTCATTTTCGTTTCGTCCTGTGTTTTACCGAACTATGAGGCAATTGAAAGATCTATAATATGTGTGAATGTATTGGCAGGGAAAAGACCACGCGCAGATTACATTGCACAAATTGTAACGACATGATCAGGAGCTGCGGAACAGAACAGCGCACGTTTTAATGTTGTGAAAGTAATAATAAAATAAATCCAACTTATCGAATATAATAAAAACACAACTTGGAGTTTGCGCGATCAGAAAGTCGTTTCCCGGTCAATTGCTTGAAAATAGATAACTCCAGCTACCGAAGTGTTGAAGGTTCAAATACAGTTTGAGCGCCAAAATCAGTTCCTGAATGTGAAACACCAGACAATTGCCTCTGCATCAAACTATAATAATTGTCTCAAATATAGCATGTAAGCTATATTTAAGTACATCTGCACTCGACACATTTTATATGGATGGAATTGCGTGAAATACTCGGCTCTATTGTTTAAAGAGTAAGAACATATTGTCAAGCATATGTTTGACTACTTGTTTGAATGTTGACATCCATAACTTAATGCTACGCAAACGTTAAGAAAAAAATATGTTTCAAGTTTATGATTATGGTAACTATGTGTATTCATCAAGGGACTGAAATCCATCACGAAATTGCTTAAATTAAGTTATAAATACAAGTTTATATTCAATCAGACTGACAAGGCAGGCACAACAATCATATTTATTTTATACTCGACGCATTTCTAATATATTTTGGTGTCCTTAATTCCACTTTGATGGTTTCTGGCTCATAAATTTCGTCTTATATAATAAGAACATATTACGAAGAAGGTTAAGTACCATACGTCTCCATCAGTAGGTAACATGGTTGGTAAGGCACCATGCACCTCCATCGTAATGAAATGCAGAGTTACCTGAAACTCTATTGTTCGATACACGTTACAGGTACTAAAATAAAGTTACTAGTGTCTAAAAAACTGCATTGTTGTAGTAATATCCTAAGATGTGTGTAAGATTCGATTATACGATCTACATATAATGTTTTGTTGCGTTAAGCCCTAGGCTATTTAACACTCTGGGCGCTGGCGTTTTGCATTAGCTTTCTGCGGAGAACACAGTACAAGATAAGAGAGCGATGAGAGCGTTTCATTGGCTTACGATCGTTCACTCTCTTTCCGATCCTCACGTACGATGCCGCTTCTACAATATGCGCTCTCTCTCTCTTTCTTTCCACTACATAACGCTCTGCTGAGAGTTACTGAGAGACAAACAACAGAGAAGGAGAGTGAACAAAGCTGTGATTCTAAAACGAGCCGCACAGCGCTCAGAGTGTTAATCTTTTTAACACTCTGAGCACGGTGTGATTTGGATTCGATTCAAAGCTTTTTTCACTCTCCTTCACTGTGATTGGTCTCTCAGCAACTCTCAGCAGAACGTATTGCAGCGAGAAGAAAGGGAGAGCGCATATTGCCGAAGCGGCATCGTCTCTGAGGATCGTAAAGAGAGTGAACGATCGTTAGCCAATTAAAAACTCTCACCCCTTTTTTATCTTGTACTGGTGTTCTCCGCAGAAAGCTAATGCAAAATGCCAACGCCCAGAGTATGAAACACTGTCAACGTTATTCAGTTCTTAGATATAAGAACGTTGGAAGCTGTGAATAGATCAAACTCATTTTTATAGATTTCATTGAACATGTAATTAATAGACATTTTTTCCATCTTGATAATAAAGTGAGAACAAAATGAAATTATTATTATTTTTTTTTTTGAAGGAGGTAGCGGGCTACTCCGTATGATGCACTGTACACTATGGAAGGGATGCTCCTTAAGCAAAAGCCTTGCCAAAAACTGGCACTTGCAATGGACCTTTGATAATTGCGAATTTCTTTTCAAACATCGTGCAACGCTTTAAAACGTTTCAAGGCTTGTCTCAAGGGCAATGAAAGATCAAACCCAACATGAAAAATCGAAATTTACACAGTGTTGGAATTCTAACTTGAATTCTATGCACTTTTTGAGGTAGCACCATCATTCCGCTGCTGGCGTTTGTTATCGTACCTCGGACAGCATAACATAACGTTTTTCGCCGTCTCCTCTTCTTGCAGACACATTTGACATGTTGAAACCTGTGCAGGTTGTTCCTGAAGCAGTCGTGGTCCGACAAAAACTGCTTTAGGAAGAAATTCGCCTTACCACGAATTCACCCCAACCATGCAGTAGTAGTGAAAACGATTCCTTTCCGTTTGATGCTTACTCCAGATGTCCACTTCCTTGACGATACCATCTGCGATGCATTCTTTCCCGCACGTGCTTTTTGGAAATTCGAATGATATTTTTCAATGGTGATGCAAATAGGCACCATACCCGCAATAACACATACAGATACGTCCTAGTAACGTTTATAGCCAATCAGCTGTGTGTCTTGTACAATGCCCGTTGATTTTGCTTTTCAGAAAGTATGTGTGCCCAATAGATACGGGGCTCACAATACCACTTTGGTTTTGCTCGATTTGAAAACTTTTATTTTTGGAAAGTTACGCATGGTGGCTGTGCGGAGGCGCATAATGTACTTTCACAACTAGTTTCTTCCAAATACAAAGTGATACTTGAATAGTACTAGATCTCAGGCACAGCTTTGCGAAAACCGCTGCCTTATTGCTACTGCTGCTGCAGCTACTACATTCAATGAAAAGGAGCAGAACCACTGTCTGGGAACAGAAGCTGTGATGCAATGTGATCTGCATCCTATTTGTTCGTGCCGGGGCCAGTTTTGAGTTGCTCTGAATACAGAGCTGGAAAATAAATATTCAGTTGTTGCTGCGGGAAAAGGAGAGTCATCTGGTTTCATTTGCTACCCAGAGGAAAGTCAGCGTGGTGTTCTTACCCTAAAATTCGCACTCCTGAAACTCGTTGCCCGGCGTTCGTGTCTGGGCTGACTAAACAACCAATGACACCATCATCCCGGAAGCAAAGTGACAGGTTGACTATGAGGAAGTTATTGCGCTTCCGTCTGTTCGCAGCAATTTCGTAGTTCTAGCTTGCCAGAACGGTAGGTCAGAACAGTGGGAGGATAGTTTATCATGCTGTATTTATTTATGTATTTATATTGTTATCCAAAGAGTGCTCAGACGATGGATAGATAGATGAGTTACTTAAAATCAACCCAGATACCTGATAAATCATTGCATGGTGGAAGCTGCCCATACAAACATAGGGAAAAAAATATGTTCTTATTAAATTAAAATATTATTTTATGGAAGGAAGACGATATATTCCATTTAAAATTGATAAATATTATAATTTCACATAATTGGGGTTTTTTTTTTGATAGAGTAATACTTTTCTCACAGTTTCCTTGTTCTGATACAGTAAATTAGCTGCCCAGGACGTACATTACAACAGAAATCCAATACATAATTTTTTTTAAATTTCAACGTAAAGTGAATTTATACTGTTATTTACATGTTGTAAGACCTTGATTAGACTAATATTTATCTAAAATTAGTTCCAACCATTATCATGAGCAAAAAAAAGCCGTTTCAATGTAAAAACGAACAAAGTTATTACAATGAAAGTGACTAGTATTTTATGCTAAATGACAGGTCGAATCTTTATTGTAGGTTTTAGAATCTTAATTTACAATGTGCATTTCTGGGAAAAACATGAATTTACTAGAACTTTTTCACCGAGTTAATCAAATACATTAGATTTTTTTTTAATTTTATTTTTATATTTTTTGCCACTACTCTTTTTAATGTTAAATAATTTATTTTAAAGGCATTCAATATAAAGGTTAACATAAATCTTCTAAAATACTTTTTACCATCAAAATCAAAGTAGTTCTTTTGAAATATTGTAGTTGAAAGACCCTCCTTTTGTTTACTTTAATGTGAAATAAAAACATTTTTAAAGTTTAATTTTTTCTTTGCACGGGGTTTAAAAGTCTTCAATATTTTTCTTTCTTAGTGTAATAATATCTTCTTCAAAGAAAATATACTCCTGGCATAGAAATAAAAATATAAAAAATTATGTTCATCCCAGTCTTCTTCCACAGTGCGTTGGGTGGACACAAAAGGGCTTATCACTTCCTGAGGGATATGCTCTCCAATTTCTGTATCCACCGTTACCCATGTGACCATGGAACACATGTGTGGTCTTGATTTTTTGCACCCGGTTTTCCCAGCCAACGTGAAGATGATCATAATTCCGTTGGAACCTATAAACCGTTTTCTAGGAATGTACTACATCTTGGAGCGAGCTTGCAAGCAGATGGAAGCCTTCATCCAGTAATAATCACGTACCTTACGCCATGACTGAAATACCGCCGTAAACGGATGCGTGAGTGCGAGAAAACACTTCCAGTTTCACAACTAGTGCGACTCGCAATGCTCAGTGTCACAATCCCGTTTGCTTTTGATTTTGGTCTCGTGTATTTTTTCTTTCTGAGATTTTGTGCCCGAGCCGGAGGAGCTGTGGCCACCGTAATATCAGCTGATACCATCTATATGGTAAAATATACAAATCGAGCATGTGCCAGGCATAACGTGCCGTGTGGTTGGTTGGGTTTTTGCAGTTGGGTTTGCATCACAGCACGAGGAGAAGCAATTCTTCTCTTCAAAGGAGGGCGCATCGGAAGGCTGCTGCTGTTTGTTGCTGGGTCAGAGCAACCATAATAGTATAGGCATAATCGCTACCCATTCTTTTCACCGAGTAACATTTGAGAGATGTTTAGAGAAGATGATAAATATTACGCAGAAACGTGCTGGCACAATTGCAAACTCAAACCAAGTGGCATCAGGTACGCACATAAGCAGCACCATCAGCAAGAAGGTTCGGGTTGGAAAATGATCCGGTTATTTAATGCTGAAGTGGCTAATGCTAGAAATCCCATTTCTGTAGTGACTTTTTCCCTTTACGAAGTAATCCGTTTTTCGAGAAGCAGGAATAAACAGCATGGTCCAATTTACCCCTTCTAATCCAAGAAAGTCTTATTGCAAGGTTTGGTATGATTGCAATTGTGCAGCAATGATTATGTCTGGTGTTAGGTAGCACTGCACCAATAATGCAAACCCACCTTGGTTTCTGTCTGATCAAATGATATATGGTAAATTTATTCTACGAACGATACCCAGATGGTATTTTGGCTTGTCTACACGTTTGGAATGAAATTCGGAGTTTTGTAGTACAATATTCTGTTTTCTACTCATCGTGCTGAATAATTGAATCCGCTCAGCTGTTGAAAACGTATCCGAATACCGTGCCAAGAGAGATGCTAGTCCAGTATGAATCAGAAAAAGCCAAATGTAGTTCAAACAAATGTTCTTGCAATGAAAACACATCGATGAGGCTAACGTCTGTGTTTTCTTAACTTTTTAGTGAAAAATATATGATAACTCCAATATTGCAGATAGCAGCGAATCAACTAGATGAATGTGTTCACAAGCACCACTAAAACGCACAAATACAACACGCTCACAGACACGACAACAGCAAGCTACTAGCATCTGGTTTCTAGCAACTGGTTGAGTGTTGAAAACGTACATATTTCATTACCAGTTTATAATTTTTGAATGCATTTGCTGGTGCCGTTGCTGATTGCTTCTACCCACCGGAAGATAGTGCAGCATGCTCAACGGCCAAATTTCAGCCGTAGTTTGTGCAAATGGGCCTGGCACTCGCAGTGCACCGGCATTGAAGGCTATCAGGGAGGAATGGTTTCGCATCCAGGAATAATTATCTGAAACTATTTGCTGCTTTCTTTGTGCATTTGGTGTCGTGTTTACTGCAGGTCTCTGTGTCTGTCTGTTCGGTAGATTTGCGTATGCATTTAAATGAATCGTTTGCATTTATGTATAAACACATAATGCTCGGGGTGCAACATGCTCGGCCCGTACGAACGTCCGGTATGCTTGACAACGCTGGTACTCTCGTATAGGGTTGATAGTGGCTATGAATATGTTTAAAAATGTACATATGAAACGCTAACCGGGGGCATGTTTGTGCAGATTTTAGATCTTGAATAGCCGCAATGCCTATGGGCGAAGGACAAACTGGCTGTATCCATAACTGAATAATGTGAAATTTAATTTGGTTTTATTTTGATCAACACATGCTTTCTGTGCTCAGCTAGTTATTTAATTGCAGTTTTCATGCCATGGTGAGTTTATGCTAAGCCTATTCAACCAAAACCAATCGATAAATTTTTTACTGAAATAATAAAAATTGAAATCAAAATAAGCTAAATTAAATAAAAATAAATGTTGTTTTTATTTCAAATTTTTTCACAAATTCAACTAAAAAACTATGTTTTGAAAGTTTCTTTCATGCATCTTTTTTCCACTCTGGTTGCTTTAGAAAATACTTATTTTTAACAACACCTAGTTTCCTCGTTCAAATTGCATGGCATTGGAGTTAAAGACAAAAAGTATGAACCGTTTCGGCGGATAATTTACCCGTCTGGTCGACCAAAAGAACCACATCGCCCACTGAAATGGGTTGAGCGTTATAAAATATGTAAAAAAAAAAACAATCCACATGAATTATGCGGTCACATTTGTGCATACACCAAACTCAAGCTCTTTCATCGGTAAACCGTCCGGATAGCTACAGGGACATTGCCCTGGGGATAGAATATTTTAATAATCCTATGTACGCATGAGTGCTGGAGCTTCCGCCCCGGCGCAACTGGGATAACCACCGGCATGAATGAGATTGGTCGAAAAATTCATTATAATGAGCGAATAGTTATGGCATCGGGCGGTTATTTTAGTTTTGGCAATGGACTCCATTGCTGAAACAATCCCTAGAGTGACTGCGAGGAAAGGCAGTAAAAAAACGATATATGGCGCTGTCTAACTGTTTCAGCATTAGCTTAAGCTTGTGGTGAGTAAAATAGCGTTCCAGCAGAACCCGCTATTTCCTGGTAAAACGTGAACAGTTTCCAAGAGCAGTGATTATGATTTATTTGGCATGGTGGGGAACGATTATCTCAAATGCATAATGTGGTACCACTTGAAGAACAGATCACCAACCAACGATCTGAAACAGATGGCACTGCCTATTAGGGATGAGGATAGAGGGGTATCCCTGAAATTTGCATGCAGCTGATTAGCGAGAGTGCTATTGCATTTACTGATTTCGCTGGGCAAAGAAAGGCTATGGAAATTGTATTATTTTTAGCAACTGTATGAAAAATAACACGCTGTGTATCTACAAACTTTACAACCTATGCTTTTTTTAAATTCACAGCTTGAAGTAAAGCTTTTGATTGTTTTGACGATATGCGAGAATTACAATTTTATTTTAATTTCTATGTTGCTTTTATTCTATTCATGTTGAATTATAATTTCTTGAGAAAAAATCGACTAGCATTTTTGAAATTTGTGGTTCGAGCCCAGGATTTGATTCTGTGCAATTTGATACATGATGAACATTGCAGGTACAAAAAAAGAACACGGTGTAACATATTGACGTTCCTCGCATGTCATTGCCCAACTGCATGACTGTCATGAATTAGTTAATTACCTAAAGCACGACTTATACAATTATGCTCGTAATTTTGAGGACAATATCACTGTCCACGAATGGCAACGTGTGTAATGTTGACTATTTATATGATACAGACACTTCAGAGATATTCGTGTATATGATAGAGTAATGCAGATGTTCTAATGTAAGGCAATACGATATTCTATTTCTTTTTTTTTAATTTTTAAATCTGATATTGTAAATTATACAATAAAAATTATTTAAATTGTCAGGAAAAAGTAATATTTATCATAAAAATTGTATGAGTTTATTCATTTTTAGACACACACATTGTTTAAAGAAGATCAAAAACAAGCTAAACTTACTTTTTCAAAAAAAAATTTTTCTGGATTCTAAGCAGTCAGATCAAATTTTTTATAACACATATCCCAATCTGGAGTGATCCAGTGCAAAAGATTTTACATCACAAATGCCTTACATGTTAACTAAACAAATGTAGCGAATAATCTTTAACGACCACATGTTGAAAAACCACATCCATTTCACAACCCTTTGACATTGTTCATTGTACAGGTGCACATTTGTTGTGACAAGTATTGGGTAGCAGGTGTTTGCTTGACGCTCTCAGCTTTCACCTCGTTTTAATCACTTAGCAAAAAGTTCAGGTTTTTTTGGGTCGGCACGCCTTGGTGGAAGTTTTTAATTTTTTATTTCAACTCAAGCATATGCTTTGCCAACAGAAAACCTTTTCCATACCGTTCCCATTGACCGATTCCGGGTTCATCCGAGGCTTACACTGGAAACATTAATCTACTCCCATCAGCAGGTCGTTAAAGTTGTTCACGGGGTTCGTCCCACAGTTGGTACTTTCCAGTTGTTTATTTATATGCACGAATTGTACCGTGATGCTTTCTACTATACACTCTGTCCTGTCCGCCACCTAAGAGTGCAACAAAAAGGGGTGTGAGAAAATCACCGTGGGTTTGTTCATTCGCGTTGGAGCTCGACGTTAACAAAGGTATGTATGAAATCATTGTTGCACAAACATTACGGTTCATTTCGGGGTTAGGAATGGGATGACGTCTTCTTCTCTAGTTGTGTTCTAACCATGTAGACATTGAACACATTTCAAAGCATCGTCCTAGTTTTGGTTTCTAGTTGTTTTTGGCTTGGTTGAGTGTTTTACCAGTTGCATGTTTCGTGCGGTTTGTATGTAATGTCAAATTAGGCTCCCATATTTCATTACACGTTTTCAGCATCAAGCCTGGCACAAAACGGTTTGGCATGTGTGTTTGGAATAAATCTTGTGCCTTCCACCTGGATGGCGAAATTAAAGGCTTATCATACTTCTTCGTTTGTGGGTGATGGATATTGAACATATTAATTACAAAAAAAAACAGCTTGTCGAGATCTATATGATAAGCTGCAGTATATTTCATAAACAGAGGGCATCAGAGGCAAAGATCAACTAACACACCAGCTTCTAGCAAGAACAGTCGAAATCTTGTTTCTCAAGAACACTTAAAGCGCATAGATTGTATCTCAGCACTCAAAACAGCTTAGTTAAAAAAACAGAGTTTAGAGTTTATTTCAATTTGGATCAATAGGAAAACAGTTGAATTAAATATTCAAACAGAGAAGAATTGAAATATGCTTTGTGGTTCAATACTTATTATGTCTGTTAACCACTTTGCAGAAGTTGCCATACTGCAACGATATTTTGCTGCAGGACCATGCAAATGCATGCAAATTTCCACGATCGTATCAGTGGATTGCATAAACCAAATACACCCCTAATGGTTTTGAAAAGCGTATTTAAACCATGACAGTAGCTGAACGCTTGTTCCGTTTCAAGATTTCCGTCATAGAGAGGATATCGAGTGCCGACACTCGGTGAAAACAGTTGCAGCTAAAGTAACGAATACACCAGTGCTAGCCCTTACTCAAAACGACAAAGTGACGTCCAAAATAGGAAACCAGGCCAAACCAAAACCATCTTAATGGTCGCACTGCACATAGCTTGTGGTATTGTTCGGGGAACAGGATTTTTGGGAAAATATTGAAGCAAAACAATAATGTTGGTGTGATAATCGTCGAAACAATGGACTTTTGTTGCCGCCGTCACGCTTTGACGACTCTCCAGTGCTGTATTTTGTTCGTGGCGTCTTACTAGGGGAAAGGTTCCAGTGAAAGGAAGAATTGTGTCGCCAATGCCATTTTACTGCTATTTTGTTTCGCTCATTATTTCCTGCGCCTCTGTCTCTCTATCTCTCTCTCTCTCTCTCTCTTTCTCTTTCTCTCCCTATATATCTCTATCTCTCTCTTTATCTCTCTCTTTCTCTCTCACTCTCTCTCTCAGGCCGATTGGTGAGGATCGCCGTGTGCAAACCAGAGCGGGCAGTGAATTATGGAATTAAGGATGTTCAACTCACCGTGTCCTGCGGTGTTTCTAGGAACGCCACGCGGCTGAAAAAAATAACAATTGTGATAATCTATTTTGCCAGGGTCCTATTTTGCTACGGTGCAAGAAGGGAGCATAGGATTGCCTATTTGTATGGTTTTAAGCTTTTGAGTTGTTTGTATTCGGTGAAAGTTCAGCGAAAACACCCTACATCCTAGCAGTATGTAGCAGTTAGTTAAAACAATAGTGCGGGTGAGTGCGAGCGAGAAAACAAGGGAAACACTTATTGGTTTATTTGAACGGTTTATTACTTATATAAAATTAATTTGTATTTCGCCATCGCTATCATGAACGAACGCATGCTTGAAAAAAATATTAATTCGTAGCTAAGTGCTTCTAAGTCGATAAGCAATAATGCACAGGCAAGTGTTCATGTCAGTTTAAATTGTTTGGATGAGCAACACTTGTTATGAAAAATTTAATAATACATAACATTGCAATATGAGATTCATATGCTCCCATAGCTCATACATAATCAAAGTAAAGGTATCTGTAGATTTATACGGCCTACTCCGTCCCGTGGACTGTATTTAGAAAGGGGAGCAGTTCTCCCGAGCAAAAGCCTTGTAAAAGGCTGGCACTCCGATGCAAACCTCCGCCTATATAACAACGAAATTTACCAAAGGGGTCTTGCCACTCTTAAAATGAATCGAATTTCCCTAGAAGAGCAATGCTCGCACATTTTGGAGCAATAACTATGTATTAGCAACTGGAATTCTAACTTGAATTATTTGTGATTCCTGGGGTATTCTTATCAGGAGCCTACGTGATCCGTTAGCGATATATACACTTTCTTTTGTCAAAGTGTCAAGGACTGATCCCGTCAATCATCTCGTTGCTGCTGCCCAAGCTAGTTAAGTTAATTGAAGGAGGAATATTGAGTGAAGTGATTGTGATTGTACAGTATATTGTGTGACATTTTGTGTAATTCATCAATACAAAGGGTTTAAAAATATGCACATGTGCTTAAACGAAATAAATCTTGTTGTTTATTAAATCGATGACGCTTGCTTGAAAATAAAACACAAATAAAAATAATCCCTGGCACCCTGGCATAAGAAAGCTGCTTAAGCGCTATTAAGAAGGACCACCTGGAACTTTGATGCTGTTTGTCGACTGCAAAAGGTGAATTCGAGCAGCGATCTTTACCATGCCAAAATTAGCTGCTTAAGCAAAATTGGCTATTTGGATATAAAGGGACTTGCCGGAGAGTTAGTATATTGACGCGTTTTAGATAGTTGATTTTTCTTCTTAATCGATCGTAATGGGTTAAACTCTTTGTCATTTGAAGCGACCAGCACGCAACGGTGAAATGATGGCAGTGAGTGAAGAATACAAAGGATGTTGCCGTTCTTTGTTTCTGTATGAAATTTGTAAATAGGTTCTAACGTTTGGTGACCATGGCACAAAACATATCACGAAAACTTTCGTCCTTACAAACAACAAACAACCATTAACTTGGTCTCCACACGTTGCACAGCGCACACGATGACACGTCACCATTGCGTAGTGGATCATGAAACTGCCCTGGGTGGTGGCATAAGAGGGTACGGCCAGAGGTAAGTTAGTAATGCTTGCAGTTGCTATGCCATTTGCACGCTCACTGACTGGATGCAGCGAAGGTTTTCCCGTTGCCGAAAAAGTTCTAAACAACTTTCCCTGATTCATTAGAAAATTTATGTAACTGAACTGTACATTGATGTTTACAATGTGGAGGATTAATTGAAACAAGTTTTGAGCTTGTTTACTGTTGCCGCTTTTATATTGTGTTTTCTCTGAAAAACTGCACTCCAGCAACAATGTGAACGTCGGGACAAGTTTTATTAAATTGTTTACCGAACAGATGTTGTTGAGTTGACTCTGGAATCTGCTATTATTGTTACATTAGATGCTCTGGTACAACAATGTTCGCTCAATGTGTTTGAATGTGTAGAAGAGAGTTTTATAAAAGTATAGCTAATCACTTTGTTTCATCCAATAATGTATGCTACAGCAGTCGAAGAAGCTCATAGTATGCACGATTCCCCTGAACAATGCATCTCCAAATTTCACTCATCATGTCGTTGTTCAAAGTAACGACCGCCCCGAGAAAGCAGAACTCCTTTACTAACTCAAGATTTTCGCCGTCAACTAATACACTGCTTCCCAGATGGTCTGAGTCTTCGGCAAGCAGGTACTTCGTCTTCGTCACATTGATTCTCAATCCATTTCTTGCTGCTTCACGTTTGAGTCGGGTGTACGCCTCACACACCTTCGCTGTTCCTGCAAACAGCGGTTCTTCGAGGTCCTGCAAATTTAAACGGTTATCTGTCTGCGCTGTGCTAACATTTGAGTTATCTTCCTTAAGTTATTTTCAGTTCAGACTCAGAGTTCAGTTCAGTTCAGAGGATTCATCCGGACTGATTCGAACTGATCTGGATTGATCCGGACTGATCTGAAGTCGAATCTGGTTATAATCCGGAGTTGAATTGATACTTTGTACTCCGGAGTCGGAGCTGATCCTGATTACTCATCACTATTTGCTTCGAACTCTCGAGTTACTCGATTAGGCCATCTTTTGAGTTAATGATTTTTTTTTTGAAAATACAATTTTCTAAAAGAAAAGTAAAACATATTTAAAACAGTGTATTGATAATTCAACAAATAATCTTCTTTAAATAAAAAGCTAAATAGTTAGAAAAAATGAACAAACATTCACAGGGCAGAGCACAATGAAAATTCTAAAACCTTTTCCAGAAAAACCATCTGGTACATTGCATGTTTCTAGGGATTAAGAAATCGCCTTCAGCAATGATAGCAATGATTACTGCATAAGCAATGATTGCTGCATACAGGTATGACTATCGTCAACCAAGGACCAAATCTGAGAAGCGTAGTAAAATTGTTCATCTATGTCACACAAGATCATTGTTCGATCTCAAATGACCTGCGGTTCTACCACAGTGCCGGATTATGGCAGCTGACGTTTTGTCATTCTTGTGGGTCTAGGGAGCTACCGCTGTGAAAGGGGGACCGCCTTTTTGAGGCACTTGTCACGAGCCGAAGCAAAGCGAAGCACGCATAAATGGTGTGAATAAAGAAGTGAACTTTACTTTCCAACAGAGAACAAACGATTGATTATTTCGTGTAAAAACAGTTAAAATATCACAACGTAGAGACTTTCACAGAACAATCATTAAAATTAAATTTAATAAATCAATTAAAACCCCAAGACCTACTGAATAGTTTTATGCTGCACTCGAAACATACACCACCAACATACCACCAAATCTTCACCATTATCCACTCGAGTTTATTAGGTAAATAATTAATCGGGGTTTTTTTTTTCTAGTCAACAGGCTGAAATTTCAGCCGGTCTTACTTACTTACTTATCCGGCGCTACAACCGCTTTGCGGTCTTGGCCTGCCTCAGGAGTGTCCGAAACCGCTCACGGTCTCGCGCCTTCGTCTGCCAGTCCGTTATCCCGGCCTTAATGGCGGACGCCTCCACGCCATCTTGCCACCTCAATTTAGGCCTACCACGCCTCCTCTGTCCTTGTGGACGGCCTAAAAAGACTTTACGGGCTGGGTCGTCCGTTTCCATTTTCAGCCGGTCAGTGGTACTATAAACATTATCCAGGTTATATCCATTTGATTGTTGTGGTCCACCATATTAGATTTTCACAATAGTGTACAAACAGAGAAGCATTTAAAATTTGGATTTTTTTTTTTCTATTGATAATGAAAATGACACAATATTTATCGTTCAGCAAAAAAGTCAACCCGTCATTAGCTATCTTGATCGCGCTCGCGACGTACATATTTTTCAGCCTGAAATAATCTAAGCTAAATGCATGTGGTTTTGTATTGAGTGTTGGCATGATTTCAGCACTTTAGCACGTTGATATACAGCAGTTTGCGAATATCGTAAAAGCCCCCATTATAAGATTTCTTTTCAAAACCAATACTATGTTCACATGCCGGACTCATGCCCCACCAAGAAGGTGTTCGAAAGCGATCCCCAGTGCGGCATAAGGCGCAGGGAAGCACAGTGAACTCGATGGCTGGATCAGGTGAAGCAAGACCTGTCGGGGATCGGGTGTCTACATGGATGGAATGCTACTTCCAGGGACCGAGCATCCTGGAGAATTGTTGTGGACCGAGCCATGTCACTCCGACGTGCTCTATCGTGAATAGACCAACAAGCGAGAAAAAGAGAAAAAAGATAGAAAGAGAGAGAAAAAGAGAAAGAGAGAGAGAGAGTGTGTGTGTGTGAGAGAGAGAGAGAGCGAGAGAGAGAGAGAGAGAGAGAGAGAGAGAAAGATTATGTTCTAAATAGTTAATCGTGTTAATTCCTTCATTATGAAAATATCTTTTTAGTTGATAACTATATCTCAAACGCAATGATCAATTTAATTATTCCTTTCTAAACAGCTCTCAGCTGAAATAAATTTTTTCTTCTTCTTCTGTTGGCACAACAACCGTTGTCGGTCAAGGCCTGCCTGTGCCACTAGTGGGCTGGGCTTTCATTGACTTGCTGTATACCCATAACAGGATAGTCAGTCCTACGGTTAATTCTTGACCATGTGGGATAAACGGGGCTTGAACCTGTGACGGGCATGTTGTTAAGTCGTACACGTTAACGACTGTACCACCAGACCGGCCCTTCAGACTACTTACAATGATACAGACTACTTGTATTTTTTTCGTTGCTGTTATTAAAGCCTTCTCATCATGTCATGAGTAGCAGTTACGGTCAGCTCTCCGTGGCAATTCGTACCCGTCAACTCATATAAACCAATACTGTACATTGTGAAAAAATTGAGTTCAAACAAGTAGCTGTTATAACCATTAGTATCGCGCTCAAGATGCAGTGCACAAAAATAATGCAATAAGATGGCCACGTGGGACACAAACACCGAGCAGGGGAAGCAGTGGAGTGTTTTGAACGCAGATGCAAAACTTTTATTTAATAAACTAAATAACCCACGAATACGACAGGCATGTTTCGTTGGCCACAAGCATAGCGCACCAACCACCAATCAGCCCGTGGTGTACTTGTTAGTGCCGGATGTAGTCTAAAACCGGCTACCGAAATGATCTGTGCGATCGAACCGATTGTAGTGCGAAACGATTTGTAGTACGAACTATTCCACTGCTTTCGTTTCAAATATTCCCCAACAATAGCGAGAGCATGCGAACAGGAACTGCGAAATGGTGTATGTGCCCAATTTGTTACCCAGTTTTCATTGCTGTTCGTTGGCTTGGCAGTTTTCTGCATGCGAAGAAAAACCTGTCCTCTCTGCTCTATCCACCAAAAGCATATTTTTTCGTGGGAGAAGAAGGGTGAAACATGATAACCATTAATAAATGGCTGCTGAGTCTGCACGAAATGGTGACCGGTTATGCCAACGCCTTAAAGGAGTTAAAAGTTCATTTTCCGTCTGTTTGTAGTCGGGCTATCATTTTCACTGGCCGCGTTATCAGCTACAACGTAAATCGCAACAGTAAGACATCGGTAGCAGGTTACAACAGTGAAGAAGAAAGCATTCAACTGGAAAAGAAAAATACACACTCACAAGAATTCATCCACAAAACCGCCGAGCAACGAGGTCTAATTGGTATTCCTACCGTTATTGCTCTACTTTATGAATGTTTTTCCTTTTTACCTCACACTATTCTTGAATAGAAGAATGTGCCTTCGCTAAATGACGTTGTTTGCTAGAAGTCTTGAAGTGGGGTAAAGGCATAGGTATCCTTGAAGCACAAACATTGCTACTCCACTCCGCCTGCAAAGAGTCTTTCCAGACTCGAACAATTCATAATTTATTCATAAGCTTCACTGAATTAGTCTCCCACAGACAGCAGATTTGGCCCGCTCATACTTACGGGGTGTGTGTGCAATTTTCTAGGTCCGCTTGCTTCACTGTTTTGCTGCAATGTTTCCTTTTCTCGCTATTCCTCACCGAGGCAGCAGCGAGATGCAATGATGGCAGGTGGTCACTGGGAAGCGAACTGTTACCTTTTTTCACAAACCACCGAACTATGCACCAATATAGTTTGACGCGAAGACTTTAGCCAAAGTTTCGAGATCCAAAGGTTCAACCAAATACGAGATTGCTTTAGTTTTCGATTCCTTACTCTAGACCGGAGCACAGCCTAGTAGATGAAATTAAATTATTTTCCATTTTCGTTTATTGAAGGGCTTTTTTTCGTTTGTGGATAAATGAGAACATATCACCAATGTTTTCCCCACAATGCCTTCTCCCGTGAGCTACAAAGGATGGAATTACTTCGTCAAGTTCGTGTCTTTCGAACGATGCTTCATCAGTGAGCACCAAGTTATGTTCAGCCCCTAGTAGCAAAGCAATGTAGCTGGTTCACCTGGTTTATGCTGCACTCCATCCTCGTGGGATATAAATTCTACGCTTCAAGTACAAGAAACAATAAATTTCAACGCCTTCAATTACACTCATTCTGCTCAATTTCCTCGCGCTTTTCTTTAACTGTTTCTGTTTTTTCCCCAACTTTACCCTACATCTTTCCGTTGATGGCGTGGGGTGAGCGAAAATAGTGTTTCTTTCACTGAATAAATGATTTAAGGCTGTGGAAAACTATTGCCTTTTTGGGTAAAAGAACGAAACCGAATTTTACTTTACAGATAAATTATTACATGTTTAAGTTGTTACTAGTTTGGCACGATGCTGAAAAGAACTACCGGTTGGTTGGTTGTTTTGTGGATTCAGCGAAGGTAGATATAAATGCTGCGTTACAAATCGAGACTTATAATATACATTTACTGAATATGTATATTATATACAGTCAGTCCAAAAAGTTTTCGTCTAGATGAATATTTTACAGAAAAAGACGTATTATGGCCGCAATAAGCATGAGGTGGAAAAAAGTAATCATGGGGTTTGAGACCATCAATACACACGTTTTGCTAAAAACAAGCATTTAAATAGTGCAATATCAACCAAAAAATATTAAAAATCAAAAAAAGTCGTTTGATGGGCGCGCAAAAAGTAATCGTCCATGAGACTTTTGGCATAATATGCGTATGAAAACAAAGGTTATGGAATCTAAAAATGTCCTAATCGTGTTTCTTATTGCATTTATGACTATTGGTGACTATTTGCATAACGCAAGAACTCATTTGAACCTTTAAAAATTCGTATTTTCGACCCACTCATCCTACAAGACTTGTTCCAATTATTCTCTGGTAGAAATTTTGCATTTCCGGACTACGTGGCCAAGTTCCATTGAAAAATGGCAACTGATATCATATTGAGAGTCTACCAAATCGTTTTCATCAGTATAGTTTCAGCAGGTTAGGTATGTTGGGCAAATGACAATGCTCTGTATGTTCTCAAGCTCGACTGTTCTTAAAACATGTGATACATTTTACAATTTCTCAGAACTTGGACTCAAAGTACTTAAGAACTCCATAAATATGTTTCTCCATCTCGTCTCCTATCATTTTGAATCATTTTTTTTAACTCAACTTTCCTTACGGAGTCCGAGTATCATGACATCATAGTGCTACCGTTACGCGAGATTTTGATGCTGCATCTTAGTAGACTGTTTTCGCTATGGTAGACGTCGGCTGTATGACCTTGGCGATTTGAACATGTTTTAATATGTCAGTAGAACCTAATTTGAAATAAATTCCTGAATTATTTGATGCACCTTAACAGATTTGGCCACTTTCTGGATATGGTATTATTCAAACAAAACATGTTTGTAACAACTCACTCATTCAAGCTATTACATGACCAGCTACGATGATGTGCAGCATGAGCTATCAAACAAATGTGACCCATCTCTTTTCCTGATCTTATTGGCCATCACAAAATGCACCGATTCCTTGGTAAAATTTGATTTTTTGGACCTTAAACCGCTTCTTTCGTTAGATTAATCGTCAAGGATAGCTACTTACATGGCTGTTAGTCACACTATTAGTGTCATAAAAATAGCCAAACTCAGATCAAATGAAGGAACGAGGCCTTCCACACATTTTGTAACCTTCAAAAATGGGTAGGATAGGTTATGCATAAGTTAAAGAGTCGATTTTCGCCATCATGCTCCAATCATTTAAGTACCCCACCTTTAGTGCCTCTCTGACCGCTTGAAGTGCAAATGAAACAAAAGAAATGCATTATTTTAGAAGGAAGTCACCAGTAGATCGATAATAATAAATTTAATTCACGTCTACGTAGTGTTTCGCCAGCGTAAATAATTAAAACGCTAGATGGACGAATACGTTTTGCGCGCCCATCAAACGACTTTTATTAGTTTTTTTATGTATTTTGGTTGCTGTTGCACTATTTAAATGCTTATTTTTTAGCAAAACGTGTGTATTGATGGTCTCTTTATCAAACCTCATCATTACTTTTATCGCCTCATACGTATTGCAGCCATAATTCGTCTTTTTCTGTAAAATATTCATCTAGACGAAAACTTTTTGGACTGACTGTATATATAGATACAAAAATTGAATAACATTGGTTTCAATCACAGCTTACTGAACAAAGTTTCAATTTAAAGAATATAAATACTGCAAGTCATATTATGCGCAGTTCATAGCATCTGCATTGAACATTTCTTTTAGAGACAGTGAAAGATAACATCAGCGCAAAAATGGTAACCAAAAGTTTACAATTAACTGTCTTCAATTCTTAGAGGACATTGTTTGAACAAAATCGGACAGATGTGCTAAACACGATGAGGAGTATTTAAATGAAAAAAAAGTTTACAAAAACAGCAAATTCTAAACAGAATTCTTCAAATTGCTCTTAATCGAGACGGCAAAAGCAATTTAAAAAGACACATTTTTTTCTTAAATGTGGCCTCTCTCGTGAACACAATTAAAAGTTAATATTTTACATTATAGACACGCACACAACATACGATAAGTCTTTTTATTGTATAACTTTCAATACATGAGTATATTCAAGCAAGAGACTTTATTGCTCAATAAATGCCATCAAACTTACCCATAACTCAATGCTCTGGAAATAATTCTTAACAATCTTTGTATCTTATGAGATACACAGATTAAGTTTCATAAGTGGCTTGAGAGTTTTTTCAAAGATATTTTACGTCATTTTATATTTCTTTGCAGTTCAATAAAATCAACATATTTTGTTGCAATAGTTTAGGAAAACGTTGAATGTAATGTTAATAATCTATTTTACCTTTTGTTAGTGACGGTCCCGTGGTAGGGTAGTTCGCACGGCTTAATAACATGCCCGGCGTGGATTGCATAGTACTGAATCAGTCTCGAAAGAGCTGTATAGGCCACCATGTCCACGTAGAACGTTTCGCCGAACAGAAGAAGAACGATTTGGGATTCAATCTTACAGTCTCGGACTTGATGATTTTCGATGTTTCTGTGTAAATTTATCTAGAAATCGATATTAATCGGCAGTTATTTCTTGACAATTAAAAAATTAAATGAGAGTTTAATTCACGGATTCCACTTAAACTTAAAGATTTATCGATTGAGTAGAAAGCTCCAAACTTAACGATTGACTTCTTGTTTTGTTGAACACGATCTAACTGACAGGGCTGTCGTATACCTGTATACTGTACACCTGTGTAACCTCATCGTAGCTTTGAAAAATCAATCGCACGCTGGATTGAGATATTTCATTCCTTTTTTCTACAAGCAAATACTGCTGAAACAATTGACTGGGTAAGGATCATCCTCACTTAGTTTCAAAAAAGCCTCGCTAAGATTCTAAGTTGTGTTACCTTACAACGATACCACGGCGGCCGAGGCCGTCACTACCCTGTTATCATCCTTCGTGCATCAGCGTCGAAACGGCTCTCTTGTTTATCTATCCCTCGTTTCATCCTGCACGATACACTTCATTCGTACACTTTATGCAATTTACACGTTGTTTTAGCTGGATAGAGAAAAGCACAGAAACCCATGCTTCTTAGTGGTGTTAAAAGAACTGGCAAAAATGTGGCTACAGTGGTGGTTGATTGTTTTGTAAATAAAGTGAAATAATTATGCAAACCATTATTTACGAAAGTATTACACTTGATTGGAACATTAACCATTTCTTGTTTGGGCACATTTACTATCAGTACGCTTTATCAATGTGTAACATTGCCATCTGATCACAGAGCAAAGCGTGGCACATCAAACATACCTTCCTCGAACCGCAATGCTCTGCAGTCAGAAATCATGGTGCGTTATTTTTCCCCGTAAATTTAGTGCCACACGCAGGATACAAGGAAATGGTTTTATTTGTGAGCACCAATCATGACGGCATTTTGTATGACAAACTGTCACTAAATCGAGCCAACCAGTAAGTGGAAGCATACGCATAAATTTTGTACTGCAGTGTACAGGATGACATAAGAAGGGTGGATTCCCTTCCCCGGTGCTGATCGACGTAATAGATAGTATGACGCGATGGAGTGTAAAATTCATCGTCATGAAGTTTACGTGGAAAGCATTGTACGTGATCTATCAGCTGCATCTTCATCGTCGCAGAACTTTCTGGAGCCTTTGCAGTCGCCGACTCTGGTATGCATTAACTACTATCGCCTGATGCGTTTGTTTTAATTCAATTCGTCTCCGGGTGTAGTGGTACAGGCGATAAAACAGATATAATTCGCGAGATGAAGCACCAACTCGCAGCAAAATGCTGTTGTTTTCGGCGCCCTTGAGGGAGGACTTTCTTTATGCATTTTCAATACCTGCCTTACATTCATCGCGATTGTTAAATTGCATTTCGTTGAAGGAAGCTACTATCCACTCCCAAGTATACAGCCTGCGCTGCAAAACAGAAGGTAAAGTTTATCCTCCACAATGCTAAAGTCACAGCCATTACCATGCGCCGTAGAGTACACCGAAGACGAAAAAGCATTCCCCCTTTCGAGCACACTTACTATTGAGTGCTTTATACATGCGACTCTCCAGTCTATACCGCAGTTCACAAATATGAATGCATTTCGTCAAAAAGAACAACTGTGCTGACAAACTTCAATGTTGCGACAAGTTCGAGTATTGGCGAAACCATACTTCCTGTACTTGAACTTGTAAACTTGAACTTGTAAAATCATGTTTTGTATATAAGTTTTTTGTACAATTAGGAAGAAAAAATAATTTACAAAACTTACTACTTTGTTACATTGTAAGCTGAAGCGAAAAGCATGAAAAGCGATATTCGTGTACAAACCATAATAGTTATGAAGGTTTATTGCACCACATTAAGATGTCCCTTGTAAGTAAAAAACAGCGAAAGTTCCAAAGACTCCAGGGACACGATTAGTGACGAAAGAGTTGCAAATAATTAACCCCAAAGAGAGTCAAAAACAGCACTTGGCTACCGTGTGTTCGTGATTTGAGTGCACACCTGTAATTAGTCTGCTCCAGTCAATGCCTCAGCATAGCCGCAGTTGAGTGAACCGTAAAAGCGCACCGTTTATGCTATAAGTTGACAAAATTGCTAGAGCCATAGAACCATCGCGATGGTACACAGCTTCGAGAATGGTTTTATGAGGTTCGTTCGTTAACGAAAGCAATTTGACAATATGGCTCCACCAAGGACTGTGGTCGTTCAAGTTGTACCTCTAAATGAATATTAAGCCAGGGTAAGCGTACAAGGGGTAAATTGTAGATCGCTGGCATTGTTTTTATTTGAATGCACCATTGGGACTATTTTTACTGCTCAGACATGGTAAGTAATTAAAGTACTGGTGTACTTTGGAAAAAACTTTCAATTGTGTAATTGGTGGTAGTATGGCGATGGAGGTGTTGAATTACACCCTGAAATATATTTTTGGACCCAAATAGAAAGTTTAGAATTTTCAGTTTAATAATCAATGCTTATCAACACGTACTGTAATGCAGTGCTCCTTAAACATATTTTACAAAAAAAAGTATGTTTTTCAAACAGTTTTCCTAAAAATTACCCTAACGTGTAAAAGCAAACAATTTGAACGCTTTTCCATCTTTAATTTACAGCCATCAAATATTCGGTTTAAGAGATAAACAAAGACTCCAAATTAGTGGTAAACATGCTTCTTTTACTTTCGATTTGTTCTGATTTGTTATTTTTGTTATAGCGAAAGAGAACCCAGTAAAAGTGAAAATGTTACTGTTGCACACTGCAACAGGATTCTTTCTTTCAGTCCAAGTAAATTGTTTTTATCAAATCAAGCGTTTTGTAAGCATCGATATTTTTATTTGCGAAGCTAAAAATCCGTCGCTTGTCTCGGGGTTAGGAGAAAGAATGAACTTTGTTCTCTCCTGCAGCTCCGATCGTAAGCGTTCGGGAATACTCGGCCCGATCAGCGTTGAACGTTGACCACACTAAACGCGGGCCGTGTCGCCCTCTATCGATAATTACTGGGAACAACTCCTTGCGATCGAATTGGTCGTTAATAATAATTAACAGTTTCCATCAAATATTAAGCATATTTTAAAAAAATAGTCTTTTTGCATAAGTAGATTATCAGCTACTTTTTGATTCACTACGCTTCCTCATTATATTTATTACAAGTAAATATCGTTTCATTGTCTTTGCTTTTTAAAGAGTTTTCAAATTTCCGAACAGTTGAGCAAAATTGCCACAAAACGCTTCATCATAAATCGAGTATTAGCGAGGACAGGTTATGCAAACTCTTTTCTATGGACTATGGCACCGAAAGTAGATCGCTTCCCCACTGCATTTTATTCGTTTTTATGTTGCAGAAAATCGTCATAAAAATAAGCTTAAGAAAGGATTTATCAATATAAATTTCTATACAAATGTTATACATTTGAGGTAAATGGATTTATTTTTAATGCCCAACTGACGATTTTGGCTCTATGTCAAATGGTAAAAGAAAAACATCGTCTTAATTCATTTTGCAGATCAAACCATTCAATATTTAATCGTTAATATTACTATTTTTTATGCTTTTTTCGTAGATTTATGTTCTTCTACTGATGCATCAGAATGATTTTTTCCTTGTTTAACTCTTGTCAAATGGCGTTACACTTTGGTTTCAAATGCAACTACGATGGCGACATTACAGCTGCAATGGTGCAAATATTATGACAATCATCAGTAGCGGGAAGGACAATCGAAATCAAACCAAAAGAAACTTGAGCGCACTATTATAAAACTAACTGAAATGCGTCAATATATACGCCAACATACTCCTCAGAAAGAGCATTAGAAAAAAAACAATACGCTAAATTGCTGCAGCAACTGTGCAAAATAAGGTGAGAAGCTTGATTTCGATTCTTGCTGATATCCGGTCTGGCAGACAAACTTTTTTTCTGAATGCAATCAACCGGAACGGTGGTTTCCTTTTCTCACCACCATCGAGCACCCCATATACTGAGTCATGGTCATCGGCATGGGAACACACTCCCTCGCTACGACCATGAACCGTGAAGAACTAGGAACTTTAGATGAATAAAATAGAATTGAAAACAATAAAACTAATACAAGAAATGAAAAAAATATACTTTTATCTTAAAAGCATCGCACTCCTAAAGTGTCCAACAAAAGAAGCGCCCAGTAGGAGCCAATTGAGTGCAATGGAGAGTAGAGTGTGTGTGTGTTCTCTTTTTTTGTTCGCGCTTTGCTGCTGTGACCATTTGAATGGGACGGGATGTTGTGTCATCGTTTTGTATGCGCTATGGTTGCAATATTTTCCTCGAAAATAATTCATGCAAGAAATAAGAGAGTGAAGAGTGAAGAGGATTGAACATCTGGGGCGTGAAAGTTGCAACCACAACTTTTGCTATTCACGTGCAAAGTTAGCCGGAGCCGCTAAAGAGAAAGCGAGAAAGTGAGCAATACCTCGTAGTCATTTTATTCGTTGCACATTTGCACTGCTTTTGAAAGACGAAAAAAGGCAAACATGGTCCAGCCGTCTAGTATCCATCGTTAGAAAGTTCGGTGACAAATGCTGTCAAATAAAACCAACTAACAGCCGGTGCGAAATAAATTAGCGTACGCCTTCTAAAGAACTTAAATCGGCGCTCCATTTATAAGACACAGTTGTGGATTGTTTTGATAATTGTAGTTTGTGACGGTGACTTGGCTATTATACGGTAGAAACCATATTGTTGTGTGTGATGTATACCGGTAGAAAGCACGTAGCGACACGGACGCCTCCGAAGCACAGATTCATGTTGCATGAAAGGAAGAAAATGGGTACCGACTTTTGCTATTTCTTAGTGCAGACACATTTTATTGTAGATTGCAGTTTTAGCACACATATACTAGATTTACCCAAATACAAACACAAGTACATGAAAACATCTTGCTTGCAATTATGTTGCACTGTGCAGGGAATAACTATAATTTCCAGCCGGGACAGAGCTTACAGCTTACAGCGCTTTTTTATGCTGTTCACGTTTTCGGCCAGGGAAATTTAATGCATTGGTGTACGAACAGCACAAGCTATTACACCGCTTCTTCACACATGCTGAGCAGCCGTACGTACCGTACGTACGAGCGATAAATTGAGAAGGTAGACTAAAAAGTGTGTAATGTAGTAAGTTTATGTGAAAAGTCCTTGAATTAACACAAAACTGCAAAATAAATAACATGAAGGTATTGCAAGAAGCTCGAGGATTCTTTAAGTATTATTTTATTTTTCTAAGCCAAAAGGTTAATTTTGAATTTAGAGCATATTGATCTTGTAACCAAGTTTTTTGAATTTTAAAATATCAAATTTGAGTTATTGGACAGTTTTGTTTTACGATAATTGACTTGAAATTTTGACGATACTAGCCATTTTTTATATGACGTTTGACAGTTGGTGGCTGAAATCAGGTCAACACTGCCTACAAAACCACACACAAATTAGCCAACGATTTTCTACCTAGATTTTTTCAGCCAAAGTTTGAATTATATTCGAGTAAATCTGAAATTTCAGCCTTGGATCTGAAAAGGGAAAAGGGCCCACTGTTAGGTATTTCAACATATTATTATGAACATTTATATGCAGGACTTTAAAATCGTTCACTTGATGCAAATAAAAAATGTTAAAAACTTTTTTTTGTAGTCTAAACAATGAAATTCCTCATTTTGCTATTTCTCTAAAAAACATATTTACCGCGTAAATGCTATATCGCACCATAACCACATTAGGATGCACATTTGCTATTGCAAATCTGAGAAAACGTGTGTAATTACCTAGAAGCTGAACACCATTCCTCCTTAAGATGGTAAGCATACTAAACAGCATCGTCATAGCACCTCTCTGTCAACCCAACGTGTACGAATCACTTGCTTCCCAAATTGCTTGCGCAGTCACGCTACGGTGAATATTATCTGGTGGTGCAAATACTCGGAAGCAAAATTTTTTATGCTCACTGAGTTTATACTCGTTTCACGTTTTTCTGCAAACGGGGAAAAAGTTTCATTAATCGTGTTCAATGTTCCCTTTCGCGTGGATTGCTGTTGCAGTTGCATAAATAAGTAGTGCATTAATAAAATCCCGTCCTTCTCACGTTTCCCAGACGTAACCACCTGGATTCCGTGAAAAATTGCACAAATGCTTGCCAGGCCACAAATGAGCAACGTGGCAAAATCAGGCATTGAGTTTATACACCGTACTGAGCTAGCCCTGTGTAAGACCGTTTGGTTCGTTAATGGTTTGGGGTTTGAAAACGAAAATCCCTAGTAATCCATCAAATGCGTTGGGCACGTGATTTATTAGCAAAAAGCAGCTACCTGCATTACCCAACTGCTAGGTTTTATCGTGTTGCATGATGTTGGTTGATGTTTGAACGCACAACAAATAAAAGTGAAAACATTTTTACCGCGAGAGATTTTTTAGAGATTTTTGTCTCTTGCAGCTGAACCCACATTATTGTAAGAGTGTGAGAAAATGGTACTACACCTATCATCGATAGATGCTTCCAGCGGATGTACAAGCGGCACCTTGCCAAACAGGCTGATGAAGTGGCTGTAAGATGGCTGTATTGGTGCTGCTCTTTTATTTGAGGCTCGGTGAAAGTGGTATACTATTGGAAGATTAGTATTCCGTGCACGTTTTACGGTTTGGATTGCGGAAACATGCCTAAGCTGCGGTGGCATAGCGACAGCTCCTAAATACGATTTAATGATGTGCTGAGCAAATGGAAAACCACACGCCTTCGCCTGCTATTGTTTATTTTATATCGTTTATTTCTTATATCGATCAGAACAGATAACTTGCGTGTAAAAGGTATTTTATTACAAAGCTATTACAAGAGATAAAGCATCTGTTTTTATTGCACATGTTTTGTTGGTTAAATTCACGTAGGAACTAAGCAGCCAATACGCAGGACTGCGTTTTCTACTATGTAAGGAAATTAATCAATAAGCTTCTGGCATACAAATGCTGCCAAAGATTGTTGCGTCAATTATAAATAAATGATAAATAAGATGTATTATTGATTATTATGCGGACGTTTAAAGCATCTATTGGTTCTTCGATTATTATTATAGTATGCGCTAATGCGAGCATTTGAATTAAAATCGATTTATATATTAAACATTCAGTACTCCATATCAAGTCATTCGAACACCAGATTGCGCTTTTTAGGGAAACATTCTTATGAAAATATTTTTTCAAAAATAATGGCAGATGTTTGCAAAAATAATAACATCACAAAACATAAGGCTTCCCGCATTTAATGCGCTGATAAGACCAGAATTAAAGAACTTGAATTCAACAAAACGTAAGAAGCTAATGAGTGTTTTTGTAAATTGTATAGAACTAAAAGATAACAAAAATATAATCCAGGTAACAGATAAACTTGAATTGAATTCTTCGATAGGTTAATTAGTGGTTAAGAAGACTCTTTTGTTTTGTTCTAATAAAAAAAGGGAACATAACTTTTAGCCTAAAAATATATTCGTTATAATTATTTTTAATGAAAAAATGATTCACTTGCCTTAATGGCTCACTATCAATTGCTCCAAATTCCAATTTACATTTGTACATCTTACATGAATGAATAACATATATTTTAAAAAGTAAGTATTATAAAAAAAAAGATAACTTGAGGCAATAAATGCACGCATCTCAATGAAGCATTAAACACACAGCTCTGAAAACTAAAAACGACACTTGATTGTTCCAAATATAATACGCGTTTAATGATAATCCTTTACCACCTAATATGCTTTCTTTGCGCCAAATTCAATCCGCAAACCTTTTACTACTAGTAAATCTTTCTTAAAGCCAACGCATTTTCCATAAAAATTGGACCCGTCAAGGATTTACCAGCAAAGAAGCAAGAATGGTTGAACGAATAGATTGTTGAATAGCATGACTGTTCAAGCGGACATCATTGGGAAAGTTTAACTTGCTATACCGATGAACAAAACGGTACCATGGCGACGTTCACCGCTTCCGGAAATCCCTTTTCCTATTCATTCCAGAGTTTCTTTCAAAATTCTCTTTAGCAAGTACCCGACAATGTCCGGCTTCGGGAACGGACAAAAACTTGTCTTCCTGTTGTAGACACTGGTCAGCGGTGACCTAACTGTAGTGCCACACCAGAGTGAAGAGGTATTTGCAGTAGTAAAATTTATGCAAAAATTTTGTTTATCAGTATCTTGGTTGGCTATGCTAAAGCTCCCGCGCGCCGCCAACTATCCAACATTGCAGGGACAGTGAAGCCACATTCATTGAATTATGTGTAGTTTCTTGTGCCAAATGCCTTCGGGTGACGACGAATCCATCTAAAGCAGTGGTGGGCAAACTTTTGAGGTAAAGAGCCAAGTTTGGTAAATGATCGAGAACCGCGGACCAGGCCAGAAACAAAATAATTAATTAATTAAATCAAAAATCGCGATTGCCAATTTAGTTATATTTTGTAATTATATCAATCAAGCATAGCTCAAAGTTCCCATTATTCAAATTAGATGTAAAAATAATTCAGTTAAGCATCGGAAACAGTTAAGTGTGCAAAAATGGGATGATTGATTGCGCAAATCAATAAAGCAAGAGTAATATCGCTTTTAGAAAACCGCGTCATCTCAAGGCGCAAAAAATATTAGAGATATTTTGGGGTTTATACAAAAGACTTAATGGATGAAAAATACACGAGACAAACCTAAATGTAGTAACTATCAAAATGCTTAACGAACACGTAACGCCATGTCAGACAACAGGGTTAACAGGGTTTTTACTACAACAACAGGGTTTAGTAACAAAAACAGGGTTTTTTTCGTTTTTTTTTTTTCAAACATAACCAAAAATATCATTTCAAAAGATTAAAATCAAAGCAAATGATTTGTGTAAAGTTAAGAAGAACTAAAATAAGCTCAGTAATTTATCGCGAAAAAAATGCTTGAAGCTATTTCACTATGTATAAAACTTTGTATATGCGATTAATTGAAACGTATTGAAACAATATGAATATCAAAAATGGGGATATTGAGATCGAGTTCGTCCATTCTAAATAATCCGGCATTGCTTATTGCTATAATTAAAGTGGAAAAAGTACGACGATATGAAAAGTCATATTAAAAGATCTTCAGGAATTTAAATCCAAAAACATTCGTCCTGCTGAATGCTGCGGCGGGCCGGACGTTGTCGACTGCTGATGTAAGGGAAATAATTTAATGATTTACTTCGTTTAGAACATACAATAATAAAATAGTCAGCACATAAGCTGCGTCAGCATATTCAAGTTAGTTCTAGGGCCATAAACATGTACACTGTAAGCATTTAGCTATTTAGGCATACTGCCCGATAACTCTGATAAAAATATAATAAATAAATAAATAACTAATGGTTGCTTGGTAAGTTTTGAATTAACTGTGAAACTGTGAATTTGTGAAATAGCTTAAAGGTTTATCCATTTTGTGAAATATATTCACTAAAGTGCTGGATTGTGATATTAGCTTAGTATAATTTGATGAGTTGAGTATAAAGGGTCTACAGTCTGGTGGTACAGTCGTCAACATGCCCGTCATGGGCTCAAACCCCAAATAGACCGTGACCCCGTACGTTGGACTGACTATCCTGCTATGGTAATAAATAAGTCATTGAAAGCCAAACTCACTTCACTAGTGGGTACAAAGGCAGGCCTTGACCGACAACAGTTGTTGTGCCAAAGAAGAAGAAGAAGTTAATTTGACATAAAATATCGTTTGTCCCATAGTTAATTACATAATTCTTTACAAAGTTCATTCGTGTAGTTCGAGCAGTTCATGTCATGCATTCCAAATTAGTCAAGTAGTTTTATCTATATCCTATGTTTTAGTTCCTTCTAATTCATATGTGTTTTCTTGTTTCATATTCATATTCAAAATATTAACTGTATAAACCCAAAATCCAACATACTTTGTGATTGGTAATTTGTAAACCATTGGTTTTTGCTAAAAAATTGGTATGAAAATGTTGTTTGGAAATTTAATGTCTCCATCTGGAAATTTATTACCTTAGTTTTATACTCATGTCAACCATAGAAAACGTTTGATTTTAAATGTATCCAGGAACTAATAATTAATAATCTTATTCTGCTTATGTTGACCATATTACCTTTTAACTGTCATATATTGTAAGCATTTTTCTTTCATTCTCAGAAACCTTTCAAAAAAATGCAACGCATTGGCGGCCATATTTGTTTGTATTTAATAGTTTTTTATTAAACTCTTATCTTTACAACGTCCGTTCGTCACACATGCTTTTACGACTTTTTCATTTGATTTTTGTATTTTGCTATCGTGTTATTCTTTTAGCACACTTCCTTTCGTCCTTCTTTTATACCACAGTTTATGTAAAAACCTTAAATCAAAACATGACTCACAAACCAATTTTCAGTTGAGTATGTGACGTTTTCCTTCCAATAATGAATCGCGCATCATTTTGAATACTTCTGTTTTGTTTGTTGGTTGATTTTGATGTTTTTCTGTGTTTTATGCAACTGTTGGTTTCTCTGTTTATTATAATGTAATCCATCTATAGTTCGTGTATGGCCTTTTCTCGTGTTTGCTTAGGTCTGGACACTGTTTTCGCCACACGCTACCAAATTCCTTTGGTACTTTTAGTACTACCGTACTTTTAAACAGGTGTTTACCCATCATTTAAGCGTCAAGGTGGTATAGAAATGATCGATGCAAAAATGAACCTATTTCTGTTAGTCAATTACCATTCGGGCATGTTTGCGTTACGTGTATTTTTGATTTATGTTTGCTTTCGTTTTTTGGGGAGAAATACACTTATCGTTTATTCCTGTTATTTTATGTTACAATTCCCTCCATCTCGTTTACATACATACACACACATACACAATTAGATGAATCAACTGTATTTGCGCTTCGATCAGGTATCGTAAATATTTGCTGAAATGTTTCCCCTTTTACACCAATGCTATGAGCCGTTCACGTTTCATTGTTTCTTTTATTACAACCTCGTTCGTCGATCTAACCGACGGATACGTATCAAACACGGTTTTGGACTTGATTCAGCGAACCAAATAACAATCCTTTCAAATCTCGGGTATCAATATCTAACTATAAAACGTAAACAATAAACTTTTCTCTTGCTGATTGATTGAACATATAGTCCGTTCGGATTTACGCGATGGTATAAATAATTGTAATAATAAATCACCTACCACTTCTGCAAGAATGATTCATAGCACCTGGAAAATCAACAATTTTGATAATGAAAGTTGCCCCTATTAAAAATCACAAAGACAGAAGCTGTATAAATCTGTTATTCCTTCCACCCATCGTGCTACCTCAATTGTGTTGCAAATCGACACAACTGCGGTGATCCGTTGTGTGTCCGATAATCTTATAAAATATGTAAATACGTACTCAAATGGAACAAAGAAGAACAAAGAAGTCAATATCGAAAGGAACTCCATTTAATGGCGTACTAAACATTATCCACCATCCTTTTTGTGTGCTATTTGTTCAGCGAAACTCCGCTATACAATCGGGATGCAGTTCCAGCTTCGAGAGGCATAGGATTGCTGAGCGAAGGAAAATGCTGCAAACGGCACTTTACTAACGTTATGTCATTGCTACGATAGAAGTTGTGTCGTGCAGCACGTTTGTTCAATAAACGTTTCCCAAATTGGCAAACAGAAGCTCCCTGATAAAGCTCAACTGCAGCACCGAAACGAACGCTCTTTTGATCCACTTCAAAAATGCCCTGCTTTTCTTCCCGTCCCTTTTCCTTCTTTGTCATCTTTACTCTGCATCTGATTTACCGCATCATCGATTCGAGTAATAGAAATAATCATCGTAATTGATTGAAAACACAAGTAACTCTTTGCTTTGCGCAACTTAATGGCTTCATTTGTTTTGCCGTTACAAAATGCAACTTTTTTTTATTGATCATTCCGATAACAGATGATTTTAAATCAATCCTTTGCACAAAAAGCAAAGCATTCCATAGTTGTGAAGATTCTCAACAAACGGTAGAGTATGTTTAAAGAGACTTTGGCTTCGAATATGAAACCCAGCAACGCAAGTGATAGCAAACGCTCAATCGAATACACCAAGCGGTCTACTGAAGCATGATGTGACTACAAGTTTATTTCTTCTTGAAACATAGCCGAAAAAAGGAAAGAATCAAAAAGCGACCCGAACAATATCGAAGATTGGCCAAACTACGTTTTCTTGTGCGGTTGGTTTTGTCGATGTTCTTGCTTTCAATCGTCATAAAAGTTTTCGTTCCGGTCAAACGAGCAGGACGTCCGACAGTTTTGGAGAACGGTGAGTTCGTGTTTGCTTTGTAACCTGTACCAGTTAAGCCTTTGTTATCGGCCTTTTGTTTCTTCCATCGGCTTTGTTGATTAAGTTTTGAGTTTTGTTCGTAAATGTTTGTCCACTTTCGGTCCACGGCGGAAGAGTTTGTTGTGCGCTTGTTGATTCGTTTGATTATTTGTTTCTGCTTTGATTTTCGTGGGATTTTGTTTTGTAATTTTCCGGGTGGGTGTTTACCCACCCCTCGCCCGTTAAGCTAAGCGGCGAGTTCATCATACAAATTAACAATTATGGAATGTACGGCATTTTACCTAGTCAAGGTTACTTGGGACTTTTTCTATTGAGCAGAGTTTTTGTCTCTCACTATCGTATCGTTTATTCAATTGCAATAACGAAAAAATCAACAGTTAAAAAAATAATTCACACAACGTTAACGATTTGATGGATGGGCTTCATCTTACAGTTACAGCGTGGGCTTCCTTTCACAGTATCAACGTCTATCGATCACTTTGGCGATGCGTTTACCAACATGGCATTATCGCTTCGTTAACCTTCCCAAGGAACACGTGTACACATTTTGCAAATGGATGATAAAAATATGTTATTTTTTTATAAAAAAGAAAATCTATTCACCCTTTTGACCCCATTAGCTAGTAACCCATTTTCTAGTGCCCAATCAGAGATTTTCTGCTCGTTTCAACTCGTTTCTTTTGCTTGTCCTTTCAAAAAGAACTATTTACTGTTTTTACAGTGTCGTCAGTGGCATGAGATTAGTTCGTGTCTGTACGAGACATGTAGGTTGTAGACTTGATTTTTACATGTATTATTTACAGCATACCGGTTCACCATAACCGGTATAGTTACATAACTGGTATAGATGCTCCATGTCCTTTACCCAACTATAGCGAGCATTTAATGCTCTCGTTTTCTGAGCAATTCAACCCTGCGCGTTGTATCGTTTGTCTGTTTGTAGCCTTACTGCACCTTTTTTGGAAGTTAATAAAATCGATTTAAATTTGCTTTGCACCTATGCACTTTCATCACTTTCGCAACTTCTCATTTTCCTGCAAACAGATGCAGTGTTAAAGTGCAATGCTACATTTTCGCGTCGGCTCGAACGATCATGTCCGCAGCGTAAACGGAGATTTATATGTGTGTAGGGATTTGAGTGACTATTTTACAAAGAATATCTACCGTTTCGCCCGCATACTGGTGAGAAAATCCCATTTTTTTCATATGCTACGACTATGTTTTTTTTCTTCTTGGGGTTATGAACGCACAGATTTATCTACAGGTCCGTGCACATCATTCAGCTTTGTCTGACGGTATGCCATGCTAAACTGAACGAGCGCGCACAAACGTCGACCTCGGGAACAAGAGACCTACAGCACCTGCGACAGATACAGCTACTCTTAACTAACATCGTCATCTTCGATCTGCGCTTTGCTTGGTTCGTAAATATTGACTAACTTATCGAAACGGGGACCCCATGTGGTTAAAAAGCTATACTCATGGGGTTCATCGTCTGTACCTGCGGTGGAACAGTAGGAACAGGGAGGACAGTTTAGGTGTTGATAATCGTTTGCTGTTCGGGGCAGGTGTGGAAGATTATTATGGGTTTGGGCGATTTTTTTGATTTACCTGACTGTAAGGAACTTAGCGAGCCAGAGGTACTCCCACAACCTTCGTAGGCGTAGTTACGCAGATCGTCGAATGGCCCGGAGGCAGGGTCGATGTCGACGCGTCGTTTCCGGTCGTCCAGGAACACGTCCACCTTGCCGACGACCTGGTCGGACACGACGGCAATATCTGGACCTGTCGATGCGTTCGTAGAACGTTCAGAACAGAATGAAACATAGTTAGCAAGCGTCGTGCCCATGGAGGTAAATGAGCTTCCAATTAGATTACAAACACACACACATAACACTGAAGCAGCAAACAACGTTTGGGTGATACAGAAGAGGGCAATGCATGCTTGTGCTGTGCGCACAGCCCTCAAAACGGCACATGCAAACGAAACACGCTACTTACGTACTGGCGGTGCCTTATGTTGAACGAGCTCTGGCAGCGGACCGATCGGAATCTTGAGCGTCTTCATGTCGAACGCGGTCATGTCGTTCTCGCCGCCACCCTCGTCGCAGTAGTTGATGATGTTCTCGCGGATGTCGTCCTTGGTGGCCGGCTTCTTGTTGAAGTTAGCCGAACGACGCCGGGAGCAGGAAAAATAAACAAACAGCAAAACTGTTGCGTGTGGAAAAAAAGAAACGAAAAGAAAACTTGTCTTTAGAATATATTTCCAAAATAATGTTTAAGGCACTTCGAGACACGATTCCACTTACTAATGATCAGTAATAGGCAGGCTATTACGGCGGCCAAGGCACTGGTGCTGAATTTAAGCGCTTGTCGTTCTTTCAGAAACTCACAACTCTCGCCCCAGTACGAGTCCGGACAGATGCACTTGTACTTCAGGCGCGGCTCCTGGTTGATGCATGTGCCTCCATTTAGACAAGGATAGTCTAGACACTCGTTCCGGTCGATGCAGGTCTTGCCTTCTGGTGAGATGATCATACCATCGCCACATCTGTACCGAATAAGATTCAATCCAAACACAAGCTGTTAGCTGCTGACCAAAAAGACACAGGAACTCTCACAGTGAACATCGAGGTACTTACGCGCACTCGTACTTGTTCCACAGGTCGACACACTCGAACGGATCCGGACAGTACGCGTTCTGGCAAGGATTGTTGGAGGAACAGTAGCGGTCGATGTTCTTGGCCATCGTGGCCTGACCCCACTGTGTACCGTTGGTGGCTGGCGGAAGTGGCAAGCTTTTACCATCCAATCTGCAGAGGAACGAGAAAAGGTCATTATAAAACGACACCCAGCTACCATCATACTCGCACTTACCTTATATCGTCGATGCAACTCTTCTGATAGTCCGATTTGACATCGTACGTCTTGACGCCAGTGAACTCCGGCTTGCCACCCGCATACACACCCTCCTGCTTGTCCACCGACAACCACTGATGTCCGTCGAACGAGAAGCTCTGGTTGAAGTTGGCACCCTCACCTCCGTCCAGCTCTAGGATGGCCGCCGAGCCGTACCGTTGCACCTTCACCACGTGCCACTGACCGTCATCTACTTCGACCGCCGTCAACGCTACCTCCTGCTCCTCTACCTGGCCCGTGTTTAAGCTGTACCGGAAGTACACCTTGGCGCCCTTCAGCTCAATGATGCCGTACTCGCGCATATGCTGATCGCTGATACGGAACAGCTCGCCGTACGTTTCGCGCGTGCGAAACCGCAGCTGAATCTGCGTCGTGAACTTATCCGGCTCGAAGCTGAGCGCGTACTTCACGTAACTGTGCGTCTTGAACGTGGTTGGAGTGGTGGGCAAGCTGCAGTACGTACCCGTCCAACCGGGATTGCATTCACACTTGGCCTCGTCATAGCTACCGACACACTTGCCATGCTCGAGACACCGAGCGACCTGCGGATTCAGATCGCACACCTCCTGCGTGTACAAACACCCGGGCGCACTACCCTTAGACAGTCCCGGGTGTGACAGGTCGTACAGAATTCCGTTGTGCTTAAACTCGCGAATGCATCCTTCGAAACCGACCCCCACCGGCATGTACTGCCAGCGACTGTACGTGTAGTCAAACTTGTCCCTAAACACACCGCCAATCTGGAGCGGCGTGTTGAGATTCAGATATTCGTTGAACTGCGGCACCTTGCCCAGCGCCTGGCAGGTGTGGTCGACAAATTCGACCAGGTTGCCGTCGTCAGCTTCGGTGATTTCTGCCGTCTTGCAGAAATCGACCACCATCTTCACCTGCTCAGTGTCCCAGAACAGATCGATCCGGTGCCATTCGCCATCGTTGAGCGGATGTTTGGTCGCAATGCGTAACTCTAGCGTACCCGATCCGTAGTCGATGAGAAACCGGGGATATCCTTGCTCCAGCTCGAGTGCAATAAAGTCGGACAGCTGCTTAGACGTGTCGTCCTCTTTGGGTGGAGTGATAGGTCCGTTGTAGAAAATTAAACCATCCGGTTTCGTTGTGATGATCTCGACGCTAATGTGCGACTTGTCGCACATGTCGAGCGGTGGGTACCAGGCCCAGCCACTGCCGCGGAAGCTACGTACGACCTGCTGACAGCGGGGCCCCGTGTAGCCTGGTGGACACGAGCACTTGATACCCGACTTGGAATCGGTGCAGCGACCACCGTTCAGACAGGGATGGGATTTGCAGGTCTGCTGCTGCTTATACTCTCGCGAGCTGCACACACACTCCGCCGTGGAGTTAATCTGCACCCCAACCAGGGCGGTTTTGTTCGCATTCACCAGGCAAGGGTTCGTTTGAACCTCGATGATGCTGGTGCACGACCCGGCACAGTCCGCATTCTCCAGCAGACACTCGTCCACGTTCACCATCGTAATGTTGATGCCCACCTCCTGCTCGATTTCCTCCTTGTGCAGCAGTATCACACCGTTCAGCTGCACCGCCTTGTAGAAGTACGCGCCGTGCACGGCGAACCGCACATCGGTCAGCGGCACCGACCGGTCCTTCATCTGCACACTGAACACGTCCACATTCTTCACGTCCACGTTCAGCAGCTCCGCCAGCTTGTCCCGGAACCGCTCCAGCTTGCTGCGGAAGATGTTCTGGGTGCGATAGTTCCAGATGCGTATAAAGTCCTCATCCGTAATGCCGGTCAGCCGGATCGAGCCGGAGTTGACGATCGCCTCGTAGGATATGTGCTTCACCACCACCGACATGTTCGCGTACGATTGCTGTGCGTGCTTGCGGTCGTAGATCTTAAAACGCAGCTTGTAGCGTCCCTCGCGAGCACCGCGCCGCATCGTCACCATGCCGGATGTGTCGTCTAGCTTGAAGCGTGGATTCTCGGCCTCATCCCAATAGAACAGCTTGTCCGAGGTGTCCCAATCGTCGAGATCGTTAACGAACACACGCCCGATCGGTGTGTCCGGCGCCTGGCCTTGGTAGTTGTACACGATCACCTCCTTGGAGCCGGGCTGCATGATGTTATCGTTCAGATCACCGATCGTGATCGTTAGCGTGCTGGTGCCGGTTTGCGGTGGCGTGCCCGAGTCCTTGATAACGATCGGAATGGTGTACTGCTTGCGGTACTCGCGATCGAACGAGCCGAGCGATGAAATGATCGCCATACCGTCACCCTTGTTACTCTGCTCCACCTTGAAGGACGTTCGAATCACATCGTCTGCGTCCGGGTCCATGCGGAACTGGAACGGTGCCCCGTTGCCCTTCAGTCGGTCATCCTTGTCAACGGCGGAGATTTCGATAATCTTCGACGGCGGTGAGTTTTCCAACAGAATGGGCCGATAATCTTCCGCGAATACCGGCGCATTGTCGTTGATGTCCTTCACCAGCACGGTCAAGATGGCGGAGGCCGTGCGCGGCGGTACACCGTCATCGGTGGCCAGGATCTCGAGCGAGTGTTTCGCCATTGCCTCCCGATCCAACTCGCGCTGAATCGTCACCGTACCTTCCTGGTCGATGGCAAACTGGCGCTTTCGGTCCGTAGCACGGTTAATGCTGTAGGTAATTTTGCTCTTACCACCCTTGTCAATGTCGACCGCTTTGAAGGTGCCCAAATTTTTGCCCACGTCCGCGTTTTCGTACACAGCCGCCTCGATGTGCGGTTTCTTGAAGCGAGGCGTATTATCGTTAATGTCCTTCAGCTTCACAATCACCCACGAATGGTCAACGTGGTACTTGTCGCTCTCATCGATCCCATCGTTATCGATCACTTGTATCCGAAAGCGGAAGCCATTAATCTGCATCGGATCCTCGTAGTCTAGCGGTTGGACCACCTTCAAGCTTCCCGTACCGTCCGCGTTCTTTACCATCGCGAACTTATCCGCCCCGTAACCACTGCTTTCAATGATTTTATACTGGAAATTGTTTATCTCATCATCGTCATTCACCGTCACGGTCAGTATCGGTGCCTCGGGCAGCACACTACCGTCGGTTTCCTCCACCTCGACGAACCACTCGTCCTTGGTGAACCGAGGTGGCATATCATTCAGATCCTTCACCTTGATGGAAGCTGTCCCCGTACCCTTCAAACCTCCGCCATCGGTGGCCACTATCTGCAGCGAGTAGTCGGGCGTCTTCTCCCGATCGAGACAGCATACCGCCGTCGTGATGAGTCCCGTGTCCGGATTGATGTCGAAGATCGGCAAACCAGTATCCTCCTCGATAGCGTTCTTCTCGATCGAGTAAATCACCTTTGCGTTAGTTCCTTCGTTGATGTCGTCATAGTCTTCGGCCTTTATTGTCATCACGTGCATACCGATGGTGCCATTTTCGGTCACATTTCCATACGCAATCCCGTTCGGGAACTGGGGCGCATTGTCGTTGACGTCTTTCAGGTTGATCTGCACCTCGGTAAAGCCCACTAAACCCTCGCCCCCTTCGTCCTGTGCAAAGACGGTAAACTTCCAAGACGCTCGTCCGTGTGGTGGATCTCGGTTTAGGGGCTAAAAATTCGGGAGAAAAGGTGTGAAATGAGAACAATAGGCAAGGCAGGAAGAAAAAAGTTATTAGTTTCCATCATCACGGATCTTAATTCTTGGGTTGCATTATTTTATTAGTGGTTACGGAATGAATTTCTGTTTGACTTAATAAAGCCTACAAATATTCTGTACACTGCTGGGCCATTGCATCAGTTTTGCTTTTGGCTGGCAAGAGAAAGTTTTCCACAATTACTTGATTTAATTAAATTTATGTATTTACTTGAGGTAAAAACTCGAGTCCAGTATACCAAGCACGATGGAGTGTTCTTGTACTTTCATCAAATCATTTCGAAACCCGGCAACATGGCGCAAGCAGAAAGTAATTCAAAACTGTACAGCAAACCAGAATCCAGTGGTGCCATTGTAAAGTTTCTCCAACCGGCCAACTTTTGTTTCTGCAGACGTTTAAGGTTCTGTACCGGAAACTTAACCTGCACTTTATCATTGGTATAAAATGGCTTCAAAGGCTTCCAACGCTCAAACAATTCTAAAACAAAACGGTCTTCATTTTCCTTCGGTTTCCGATGGCAAACGGGTTGTGCACGCAACCCGCTGTACTGCTCTAGTAATATCTTATCAACCGTACGAACCCCAAAGGTTTCCCCCATTTCATTTCAATGTTGTCTGCAGTGTGGTGTTGCCGCAGTTCTCATTTTTTAATTCTTTTTCGTTCCATACCGTCCAGTTAACTGCAGTGATTTTGTTTTGTTTGTCGTCACTGGCAGACAACGTGGTGGTGGACAACGTACGCTTTCGAATGAAGAATGTTGACCTACCTTAAGCACAAATATTTCCCCCGTGGCCTTGTTGATGTCAAAGTTGCTGTCGGAGGGATTTTCGATGTCAATACCGGGCCCGGTCAGAAAGTAGATAATGTTGTTTGGTCGCTCCACATCGGCATCCGAGGCGGTAACCTGTTCGAGGCAAGGGAAAAGACAAGAAAAAGAGGCAATAAGTGGCTAAGAGAGGCAGAATAAAACCAAAAACATGGGGAAATACAAAAATTCGGAAAAATAAACGATAGGAAAAAGCTTATTTCTAAGAACTACCGAAATCGAAAAAGATTGCATCAACGAAATTCAGGACAGCCGCAAGGCGTAAGATAGCCTTTCTCAGTTTTGTTTTGCACGCTGTCAAGCTCAGTCAGCACTGTTGCGAACGTGAACGGGAAATATGAAAACTTCGTGACTGGATGATTGGCATGACCATTTGCTGGTTCGGATCGATGAGATCGGACAGAAATATAAACGTACACCTGGTGTGTTTGGGTTGGTCGGCTGGTCTTGATACAAAGCTTGGACAGCTAATTCAATTCCATCGCCTGTCAGTTGGAAAATTAGTGTTCCATTTATTACTGTAAATTTCACTGTCCGATGATGTTGTATGCTAAAGAATAATTCGTTTGGTAGGTGGTGAAATCATTCAAAATATTGTCCAGAAACACACCCATCCAAAGTAACGTGACGTTCAAGTCCAGCTCGAACCTGGAAGATGTATAGCAGCTCGAGACAGTTATGCCTTCATTAGTCCATGAATGTTGTTTCTGCCATTCTGATTGAGTTATTGCGATTACAAAGTAGCTAACTTGATCGCTGGCGTAGCTGTGATTGATTGTTGTTTGTTTTGTTATCTTTAATACAAACAAGAGATAGAGAGAGATAGAGAGAGGCAGAGAGAGATAGATAGAGAGAGAGAAAGAGAGAGAGAAGAGAGAGAGAGAGAAGAGAGACCATTTCTTCTTGATTGATCGCTGCCAACAGTATACGCAATTATTTGAACGTCATTCTAGATAAGTGTTAGTAAATGTTTAAGCCGCGTAGTTGAATATATTTACCAATTCAACCATCATGTGCTTTCCCATAGGCTTGACTCATACATTTAATCTTGTTCGTGTTACGCTCTATTCTGAGCGGTAATTCCTCTTCTTTAAGATAACACAGAGTCAATGGTGAATATTATTTTCGTTAATTCTTCTCGTAGAAGAAGAATCGTACAATTCTTCTCCTACCTATGGCAACGATCATAATTATTCTCTACGTGCTCGATACGAGAGCTGCTTGATATAGCGGTACGTACAAAACGTACCATCCATTAACTGAATAGATCTGGCTTGTCAGAAGAGTCGGACCGGCCTGGATTGAGGGTCGTTACAAACGCTTACCCCGTTTACCTCCGATGCACTGGAACGCTACGCTTGCAAAGGTAAAGAGGTTGTACGTGGTCTATTGGCTTGTAAAACAAATATCATCGTTACCGAAGCAATCACACCATTCCTTCGACGGGGCATACGAAGAAGCGAAGATAGTAACCGATCGGGAAGATGCATCACGGAAAGAAGAGCCCCGGCGAGTATATGCCGGCGCTCCGAACACGACAGGAAGCGTGGTAATAGTTTTTTTTTTATGTTCATCCGGTTTATTTATTTTTTCTTTTCTGCTCCATTCTTACAATACAGGGACAATGAGTGCCGCGCATTTAAAAACCTCTGCTTTTGCAGTGTGTTTGTTTGCCACAACGAGGGGAACAAGAGAGTAGAGCAATAAGGTGAAATAAAATGGCGTCGAGTAAATATAAAAGACCTTCTTTCTCCATCTGTACGGTCTCCATCCCTACATGAGAAGAGTAACAGGAAGAGAAATACGGAACAGAAAAGCAACCAGCACGACACAACCAGTTCGCCGGTGGTTATGTAAATTTTAATGAAATTTCATTCTACTTGATAGCTGCACAACTTTTTGTCTTCTCCTCGTTTTGATCGCTCCGTAGCGACATTTTCCTACTCAAGCATTCTTGTATTTTTCTTGGCCTGCACGCGAGTTTTTCCATTCCAAAAGTTTGTACGGCTCTCTGTGCTTTGCCGGCGGGCCGCTGCGTTGTCGCCGTTGGTGCAGCTTCGGGTGGACGAGCAAATTGCCAAATTTATGCAAACAGCTACACCATGTTCATGTTTATTCGATCTTATTTCTGGTGCAAACATTTTGTATGTTTGTGTGCATGGTTTTCAGAGTCAGATCGTCAACATCGCTTTTCCGGGAACGCGTTTATGTCAAGGACACGAATGTGGAGGTCACATTATTTATGTTTTCGGACAAGGCGTGCGAATAAGCGCAAAATACCGACGCCATCCGGAAAGAGTGTGTTATGGTCGTGTACTTATTTTAATTAAAAAGATTTCTTCTCAGAATTCATGCTTATTCTAGCGTCAGCAGTGAACCGGCCTAGCCGTTTAGCGGCCTAGCCGTGACGTTTCCGCTTCGCGAAGGCAGATGGGACAAACTCGCAATCAGAAGCAAGTTGGCCATGCGTTAATTTTGGGTGATAGCTCATAATTGGGCGGAACGCATTACACAGGAGTCACCCGACGCGGCGACTAGATGTAGCAGGTTCGCCGGATGTGCAAAGCGCCTGTAGCATTATATACAGATCTGTTTTAGCGAAATCGCTTTGCCAACGGCTTTTTTTTATTGTTTATTTGGGTGCTTAAATGTATGACAGCTGTGATCTATCAATCATCTAAGGATACGAGAGAATGTGTGAAAAATTGGGCTAGTAGTGGAGTAGCGTCATCATCCCTCCTTAATCACACACACACACACGGTCACTACCAGAACACATATAAATGTAACCAGGGTTAGAGGAGTTATTTAAACAACAAGCAACGACAATATCTGCACAAAAAGCAACGAGGACGCTTGTGGCAGCTGATTTGATTGGGAACATGACAATGCTGTACGAGAAGGAACTCGACGACATACTCGAAAGTGTTCGGAACAGGATGCGTCTTGCACCGTATGCGTAAGAACGTCAAGCCATAGTGTCTAGCGGTAGTAGCATGGTACTGTTATGAAAATATCATTGGATCTTTACCCCAAAATATCGATAATTTGAGACGTTCGATAGTGATGAGATAAAGACAAAGAGAAAAAGGGAAAGAGAGCATAGAGATAGAGAGTGACCGCAGTAAATCGATATAATTTGTAATGACGTCTTTACCCCGTCAAAAGCATATTAATATTTATCTTTCACCTCATTAGGATGCGCTCAAGAGCGAAAGGTTCCATTGACGTGTGTATGGCAGTACGTGCCATTCGATTACTGGCTTTCACCATCATCAACCAGCGAGAGCAATGGAGACATTGTTACGGATCACAAGATAAACCAGATAGAGGATGAGAAGAATCGGTCCCTTCGTTGCTTTGGTTGAGTGCACGTTGACGTTATTATCATCGTTATCATTTTCTCTCATACAATCATAGTCACGTTTCAAATGCGGCCAGCAAACATTTTCCAGCGTGCGATGCGAAGCATTGAAAAAAGGTAAAGCTGGAAGATCATGTGTGGCACAGCACGGTGCTCGGTAAATAAGATTATGATTTGCCTAGCTGAAAATGCCTTTACTTACGTGCACGGAAGCAAAAAGGACTGAAGATGATTTGGTTCGTTCACAAAAAGGAAAAAGTTTCTTGTATATTAAACGTTTATCGGTACTGGCGGCAACTGTGCTCTGTTGCTTCCATTATATTGATCCTGTTCTATGTAGCGTGGATTGATAATTTCTAGTGCACAGAGAGACGGTAGATGTGGAAATAATTTTGAGAACAATTATTTCCAAACGTATGGTTTATAAATGATTAGATTTTTGACGAAAAAAATCACTTTTTTTATGTAGCTTGAACCATAATATAAGCAATAACTCTGTATCAATCAGGTGAGGCTAGGAATACATGGAATACACGAAAGTGACGATATATTTGTAATGGCTTCCAAGCACAAACAAACTAAATTTGGTTTGTTATAGGCTGAAAAGCTACCCCTTCTTGCTATGACCACCGATGCAAACTACTAAAAGCAAGTTTATTTTAATCAGCCTCCCCATCAGCATCATCGTGTCCTCTACCGTCTACTCTAGCTGACCAGCAACTTTGTGACCGTTCAGCAAACTATCTCATAAATTAAATAAATGTTTTTCAAAGACATGCTATCCCAACAAGTAAGTGCGTCTCCACGCTGAGCTTGTGATATAGAATACAGCTTCATACGAGTCCAGATAAGTCGACCCATCCCGTTGGCCATCGTAAGCGTTTGGGTTTCGGTTTGGCCCAGCGAATGTGTGTGTGTAGCTGGTGTCATCAAGCATACCCCATTTTAATACCAAGTACCACTGGCCTAGAGGAGCCATGTAACGGTCAGAGCCATAATTGAACGTTTGAAAGCAATAAAATTGATAAGTGCCTTCCATCGTATGGAGGTTATTTATTTCACTTCACCCGAGGAAAGTGCTGCCAAAGGGCTGTTTCTCTCACACATTCACGTCCATGCGGTTGGGAGTGTCTTTTCTAAACCTTTACGAAGCTAATGACAAATACTATCTATCTTCTCAGTGCCCCTTGGTCTAGGGGAGAGGTGGAGATAGTGGAATGAGTACCGAACTCTATCCGCAGTGGGACACTATGCCAAATACGCATCGTCAGTGAGCTTGTGGGCAAAAAGTGACCTGTTTCAGCTATGAGGACACCTTTCTCTTTGATCAAAAAGCACGTCATGTGGAGGGATGCTTAAGAGCAGGATAGAGACGAGATCTATTGGTATTTAGTGTAGCATCCATTCGTTCCCAGCACTTGTGTGATCATCTTTAGAACGGTAGTTCTCAAGGATGTGTGAGAACTTTGAGTAAGGGTCTTTACTTTTACGGTGTGCGCTAGTCATGCTGGTTGAACAACTTCCTTATCACGAAGATGGAAGGTAGGGTGTTTGTCAGTATGTAACATCTGTACGGTTAACTAATAATCCACCAACATCTTGTTCGAAAACTCTGCTTTTGGTTTGCCAAAATTGAATACAATACTTTTCACTATGGGATTATTTTGTGTGGACGTCAAACAGATCGAGATGTACCTCGGGAAATATCTTGGTTTAAGAAACATCAGTACCTTTATATGCTTCCTTAACTTCAAAAGAAGCTGCGAATTTTACGATCGATTCGACATGTTTGCAGTTCATGTGTTGCGATCCGTAAATGGGAGTGCCGAATGGAGTTAGCCTGTGTGGTATGAGTGCCCCGATGGATACAGTTATAGCTTTAGTGCAACATTTTACGGCCACGTAACTGTACGGACGTGATTTTCACAGCAATGTTGGCCGTGTTCTTTTCCATTTTGTGGAACAAATTGTTTTCTTGGATTCGTTTGTTTTACTCCTTCCCAAACAAAGTACGTTTTCCGTTTCAGATGTTTCAAAAACTGTTATTGCCGCCGTTCCATGGGCGGTTTGATAAGTGAACATGGGCTCGTTCGTGGGCCATAAAACGACATGTTTGTGAAGTCTACAATTCCGAAGATCCGAAGATGAAACCATATGCTTCTTTTATCGATAGACCAGAAACAGGATAAAAGTGTGTAAGTTTGCCGGACGGGAGTAAATTTGTCGTAAAAGAGTGGAATTGTTCTTTTACGTTTTTACACCATCCACGACGTTCTCACGTACGCGTTTATCCACTCTCTCCTAAGCAATGTGGTATGGCAGAAACACTTCGTATTTCTCTCAAACACAGGAGAATACGATTTTTGGGTGAAATAATGAAACCAATTTCAGTGTACCACCACGAGCAGCACATGACCTAGGGCAAAGCGAAACGGATGGCTTTTGCCCGATGACAGTACCGAACCAGTTCACTGGCTGAATATTGTACGAGAAAGTTTGGAATCTAACTTTAACGACCCAAAAGTCGTGCAAGGGAGTGCATGTATGTTTTACTCCATGTGCCCAAGCGACTACTAAATGCTACGTAGGATAGTACGAGCAACTTTACGACAGCATTAGGTGCTTCGGCACGATCCCGACTTTTCAGTTGGACTGGGGAATAGTGTGTTAGCATTAGTGAAAAGTCACTTGACTTTTGCAAAAAAAGAATCCATTACGTATTTGCGAGCAGCTGATGGAGGAAATAATATTAAAGGGATTGTGGAAAAGGGAATGGAAGATAAGGGAACAGCTGGCATTGTTTCGGGTGTTTGATTGCATGGAGGGGATGCTCCATTCCGTTGATTAATGATTGGTGGAATTGAAAACAGCGTGCGACGCGCAGAGAGCAAAGACAGCATGTTTGATCAATGTGAAATAATTAACTACGAAGAACTATTGAGTGCATGAAAATTGAATTTGCTCGAGGAGGGTAGTTAGGAAAATGAAATTTGTGTTGCCGAGAAGCCTTAAGATTAGGAGCCATAATTTGATGACTTTATAACCAAAGCTATATGGAGTTTCTAAAATGTTTATTATAACGATACCGAAAAGGCTCCATCAAATCATTATTCCTGTTTTCATTTCAAAGGCAGACGTCATAAATGTTTACGCTTAAAGCTTTTTTGTCTTTTTGGAGAACTGAACTTCTTTCTAAAATAACTTTAAAGATTTAACATGTCACATTTCATACACCTAATTTATCAATCATGATTGAATAAGTCTGCTTGCCGTGGCAGCTGAGAGTCTGGAGGAGTGGCAGCTGAGTATCATTTTCCCAGTCTTCAAAAAGAGTGACCGGCTGAAATGCTCGAATGTTAAGGGGTCCGTAATGCCACCTACAAGATTTTGTCCTAAATCCTGTTCTGTCGACTTGCACCCCTAGCCAAAAATTTCGTCGGCAGCTACAAAGTGGGGTTTGTTTGAGACAAATCAACCACCGACCAAATTTGCACTCAGATGCGACAGATCCTCCAGAGAGAAGAAAAGCGCCGAGACCGCTACATCTCTACGCATCACCTGTTCATCGACTTCAGGGCGACCTGGAACATGATGCAGCGGCACCATTTCCTTGGGAAGTGAATCAGGCTGTTAGAGACCTCCATGAATGAGGTTGGAATCGTTCGAACTTCACAGGGGGCAAGGTGACGGACTCTCCTGTCCGCTCTTTAGCATCGCCCTGGAAGGTTTCATTCGGAGCGCGGAGCTAGACAACAACATCCGTGGCACGATTGTCTAATGTATTGGCTTCATGGATGACATCGACATTATTGGCAGAACAACAGCAATTGTGTGTCAAGCGTACATCCAACTCAAACGCGAAGCAGCAGGAATTTGATAGAGAATTAGTTGACAGTGACAGTGTATCAGTTTACAGCGACTATCTCGAGGAAGTAAAAGAGTTCTGCTATCTCGAGACAGTCGTTACTTCGGGAAAACGACATCAGCATCGAAATCCGGAGACGCCTTATTCAAGGAAATCGTGTATACTATGGGCTTCACTGACTGCTGAGATCCAAAAGACTTCGATCCCGTACGAAATGTGATGTATATCGCACATTGATTCGCCCGGTGGACCTCTACGGTGGTCCTCTACGGACACGAATCCTACACCATCCGAGCGCAGGTGTAAAAGGTTAGACTTGATGTAATAACGGCAAAACCAACATGGCTATTTTTTAGCATTCGCAGTTTCTCTGAATTTTCTACACATTTCCCGCATTGTTTTTTGCATTTTCTACACAAACAATACATTACAAATCCTGCGCCAGGTTGATGTCTTGTAAATAAACAAACAAACAAAAAACAGCAAATGCACAACAAGTCCACACAATGAGCCAGACAGAAAAATACATGCAAACCACTCACAAAGACATGCTGCCTGCTCAAGAAAACACAAACAAATGATGAATCCTGTTGCGCTGCACAATGGGCGGGGCTGTGCTTCCCCCAACTGTCCGCCCGCGGCCGTTTGCCATTTTGTATTTGCAGTGCAAATGCACTGGGCAAAATATGTTACAGTGTAACCAGAACGTGTGCACTTTTTGTATTTGTTGTTAAATGGGAACACCGTACATCGTACATTTTCCATACAGCACAAAATTTCATTTCAACGAAGCATGTTGTTTGTTTGGCGTATACCGTTGTTTCTCTATTGAAATATTTTCTAATCGAATGCGTTGACGCTTGCTTTCTTTTTACTTCAGTGTCGTCTCACTTGCTAGTCTTATATGAAATTGTGCATACTCGGAAGCGTTGTAATGTTTATGCAATATTTCTATGGATGCATTGTTTTCTGAAACTTCTGCACGACATAACTAAAAAACATTTTAGGACGGTTGTGCTGCTTGTTGTATTGTGTCACTAGCAGACGGTAAGCACGGCCAAACAAAGCAGTACAGTTTAGTGCTGGTGAATATTCTTCATCTGTGCACTTCAGCACTAATGTTTCGCATCGTGAGGCAAATGCAGTGCGCCATGTACAGTAGCGAGATTTCAATTGAATAAGTACATGAGGAGACAAGCTTGCTTATCCGGCGACAAGCAGCAGAAGAAAAAAAACACATATATAATTGTATAAACAGCATTTCAAGCGTATAAGCTGGGGAAGATTTTTTTATAAAAAACACAAGATTTAATTGGTCCACCGGAGTGGAGTAACACTTTGAGGACAACGGCAAGGAGCATGTAAGCAGTGATTTTGTACGTTTTTTTTTTCTTCACATAATTCAGCATGATGCTCGGTGCATCTGTTTCTAATATCAGACGACACTGACAAGAGCGTTCCACAACGGAACGTCTTACAATGCACAAATGTGTACGTATGTCCAAGCTAAACGAAGCGTGAAATGCTGCGGAAGTGTAGCCCTAGGGAAAGAGCAGCAAGACACACAATAATAAAATATTACGATGGAATTAAAAAAACATGCTATCTCTTTATGAAATATTTATACCTCAATTGTATTCCGAAGAGATCCGGAAAATTTTCTACATGATTGTTTGGTATTGTTTGATTTTTTACACTTGCTAAATGAAACAATCTTAATACTTACGTTTATCACTATAGTATCAAAAGCAGATAATTTCGTACGAACAATCGTTATAATAAAATCATCAGCAAGTCTTCCTGTTCCGATGTTATGGCTTCGTATTTATTTCCCTAATGGTAAGTTTACTTTGAATGCCCCAAACTATCTGAAACAGCTCGTTAACAGTCATTGGAGCCAGTGTTGGAGCTGGTCATTCGCCATTAAAAGTCAATAGAGTTTGCACGGTTCACCTTCACTGAAGTGACAATAACCATTACCGCCTGGACAGGTAGGAGTTATCTTAACTATCTGCACACAGTGCAGTTCAGATGCGATGGCAGGATAGTAGGGTGTTCCTTTTTCCGGAAAGTAGATCCTGCTGGTGTCTAAGGATCCCAAGGGACATTCGTAGGTCTTGTAGGATGGTTCCCCACGTACGCGCCTTCCCCGCTCATCCCGCACCTAAACCAAAAATAAAAGCGTAACGAATCTTATCGAATTGCGCTTTTGCTTCGAAGCCGAAACCACTGGCACACGAAATAGATTTCGGGTCCGATTTGTGGTAGTGGTTGGTGTTTCCACTTTGACAGAAATCATGGGGTTCGGTTTCGTTTCGAGCTTCCGTCCCTGGTTGGCTGGGCAAATAAAACGAACCGAAAAGGGGAGGTATGATGGTTTCGGCGCTCTTCTGCGACTCCCTGTGATGTTTCTTTCATTAGCTATATCGGTAAATGAGAGCACCGGAAATTGTGTTACCGGTTTGTTTCTAACCGAGCCGCAAATGCGCGACGCGAGGGGCAAGACGGGTGGAAAACGGGCTGACCGTTGATTCGAACGGGTATTTTTCCGGTTATTTCATTTTCGTAGGCGACAGCGTATCATAGTGAGGCAGAGTCTGACCCAGGGGGAGAGTGTGTGCAAGGAACGGTGGATGGTTACTTAGTTGCCATCCCAGTTTTCAAAGACCGGAAAACGATGTTAAGATTTTCAGTCGACGGCCTTCAAACGCTCCGTTACCGCTCCGTGCCCTTCGGTACAGATTAATATCTACGCTCCGATGGCGTGCAAAAGCAAACGTGACGGCGTCTGTCGCCCTGCGGTGAAAGATAAAACATCAACCGAAAAGGCCGTACTAATGTAACCATCGGCCACATCACTGGATGGAAGATGTCCTTCTCGGGTGAAACGAGCAGACCGTATCGGGTTGCGAAGAGACGAATTCTCTAGCGGGCTGGACATCCCCGCCAGCTATTACGAGCCGCCAAAGTATTACGTTGTGGTCTTACGGAGGTGAACTTTACGCCCTATCCCAAAAGCCGGCAAATAGCAGTTGAACGAAAAGTTTTAGCGCTGACACAGCACGAACTCTGGACGAACGAAGTAGTTGTACTTGTTTGTTCTTTTCCGAGAACCAGGCTTGGTTTTCATGATGGCAAGCTTTTGAACATTCTTTCCGTGCGGTAAGATCCATTGGTCAACCATGCCCATAAGGCTGGTGACAAGAGGCTTGGGAAGAATCGTAAAGTTGAAATAAATTATTCATTGTTTGCCAAACATCGATCCGAGAAGAAACCAGTCTGCAACGATAGTGGTAGCTCAGAGAGCAAATCTAAAGTGAAATTAAAATTGTATACCAGTTAAGCAGGTTATACATCTCGGGACTCCTTCGAGTCACAATAGCCGGAATTGGTGTGCATTCAGTAAAATTTTAACACATTTTTTTGCACTGAAAATGAAATAGTTTATGGATCGCTTAAAACGATTCGATCGATTTATGTTGGATTTTAGTAACTAATGCTCAAATTTTATAACACTACCACAAGCACGGGTTTTGTTGATTGGGGTCAAGAGAAAATGGGATACCAAATTTCCGTTTAAATTCTTATGCTAATCAAGCCAACAAGTCAGCTTAACACAACTTTCTATAATTGCTGTGGTTTAGTTAATAGTCGACCCTCCGGGCTACACACTGGGCGCCAATTACCGAAGTTGAGGAACGATCGAGCGTTATTTATGACGTGGAATACATTAAGCAAAATGGCTACATAAAACTACTTCAAACCCGTTAATCCTAGTCCAGCACTCGCCCTTTGAAACGACACGGGCACAACGGGATAAAACGAAAGAAGGAGAGAAATTCCAACTTCCAAAGCTTTTACTCGAACCACTACTAAAGCGGCCAACCCTTGCATACTGGTTTCGCGGTTTTAGAAGGAAGACCGGATTTTTGATTAAAAAAAAAAGAGAAATCCTGCCCTCGACTAGATAGGGTGATTTGTGCCATCCAATGAATTATCATTTTTTGCTGCCCACAAAGAAGAATGTGTAACCCCGAATTCTTCACACTACTCAGGCTTTTCGACGAATAGTCCGGTCACCCAAACTGCTCGTAGAATGGAAAACGTTAGCAGAGCGTTGCAGCTTTGCGGAAGTGAGAATCAGTGGGAAATAACAACAAGAAAAAAACAGACTCTCAACCATACGGTAGCTTATGAAACGAGTTGATGGTTGCGATGCTTGGTGCCTCGCCTTCGATGCAAAAATCCACCGACACATAAACCAGCTTATGAGGAGATCGTTTTTCATATTTATTGCTTCGAATCGTTCGAGTGCTACCGTTTGGAAGCACTTTCTCTTCTTCACTATCTAAAAAGGCACAGATGATAGCAAGTTAATTAAAGCTCCGATTGAATGGAATTGCTTTTTTGTCACGGCAACAATTGTGAATCGACCAACAGCAATGGTTGGAGGAAACGCATTTAGTGTAGCAATTGGACCAATAGTCAATCGTTTCCTGAGTGCCGGAAATCGTATTAGTTTCGGTGCAACTGATTCATTATCGCGCTCTCTCCTGTGCTACGTCTCGTTGGCAACCGTATAGAAAGGAACGCCAATGATGATGATGATGATGGTGACTATTGCATAAATACACAAATATTGATGAGGAAGAATAGATTGAGTTGGTGCTTGACTAGGGAATTACCCAGATACCCAGAAATTGTGCAGGGTTGCATTCGGCAGGGGTCAAACCGGCGGATGCGTAAAATGATTGTAATGGGAAATGGGATCATTTGCAATGAATGCTAAGTGCATTACTGGAAATTCTATTGGCGATCCTATGCCCTCAATCAATAAACGGATAGAATGAGTTTTACATTCGCATAGAATAGCAATAATGTTTAAAATGGTGTGTCTGTAAATGAATTCATTGCAGCAGTTTGTGGGTGATTTTAATTCCAGAGAATAGGTAATTGGTTGTTTAATCAGGTTGTTTACAAACGTTTCATCAATTTCACTCAGTTTTAGCTCAGTTTATGAACATTTTCAACCTGTGCAGTTTTTTTTTAGCTTTCCGGCTATGTTTAGACTGCAAAGCTAGTGTGTATGAGTGTGCCCTACACTAGATAGCTAAAACTCGCAACTCGAGTTTTCTATGGGAGCAAATATCAGTACAGTTACCATTTTCTATAGCAACTGTCAAGCAAGAGCTCTTTAAAAGATTTGCTAGCTGGGTGATATGAAGAATTGAAATGAAGTAACCCGCCTGCAAAATTTGTGCTGTTAACTAAATTCAATCACTTGTGACAATGTTGAGATCAACTCAACAAGAAAACGTGAAAAAGACCTTTATTTTTAGTGTGCTCTCACTCCCCGAGATTACGAACTGCTACCAACATACAGTGAGCAGTGAGCCATTGGCGTGTTTTTACGGCCATATGGCATGGTGCTGAATCTTGCGGCCAAACGTACGGCCGCCCATTGGCCACCGTATTGTTTTTACGGTGTTCAGCGAACACATGGCGGCCTTCCGAATTTCGGCATTCGTATGGCCGGCACGAACCATCATAACACACGTTACGCGCTTGTACAATTTGGACGGGTTCCACATATTTACGGAGCTAGACATTTTTTACACTTGTTTGCACAATTTTTAGCAATCCAATAACATATCAATCATTTCGATACGTCAACTCAACCCTGAGATATAAACCCAAAGGCCAGGTGTCAAATTTAGCCCACACACCCTGTATGTTGGACGGAATCATTTTACAATTGCATTGTTGAGCTGCTTTTAATGATTTTTGGAGGAACTTTCAATGACGAAACAGGGAACAACACATCACGTCCGGCGCAAAACAGCATGCGGGAAGGGGCTTAAATGTGTCCGTGTGTTTAATTTTGTTGTTGTTGTTTGAGATTTTTCCCTTTGGTTTTGGTAAGAGCCCTCCTGGCACGTCATGTGGAGCTAGCTTTTCAACTGGAAAACCATTTGCAACAATGCGTAGAACTTCACCCGGGAAGCATTATGATGCCTCAGAGATTTGGGAATTGACGGTTGACCTGACCAGTTGGTGGCAATTTTTCATCTTCTATTTACCAGACTCGGGAAGTCCCGGTCTCCATTGTCCCTCCCAAATCATTGCACTCAGCACTGCGTATACCATTCTTGTGCCATTGACCGAATTCCAGTTTCCACGGCCACATAATGTCTCCCTGGACTCATCTCTCCCAGACTCGAACCATTATTTTTAATGTTTATTGTTCTATTAAATATTTTACATTTATTGTTATTTGTCAGCATCTCTCTATTTCCGTTCGGCTCGGACCAAGCGTTTCTGGGAGTGCGTAAGCATTTGTTTCCTGCTGCCGTGAAGTCCCAATGAACCGATTTCTTAGCGCCTCCTATTGGTTGCATATTTCTGCTCGCGATGGGTGTTCATCCCGACCACCGCAACAGTAACAAAAAAGCATCTGAATGTGTGCGTCAAAGTTTATGGTGCCTCGGGACTTATCTACCGTTCTACAAACGGCCGAGTTTTGTGTGGTTGCTTTAAACTGAATTATTAACTGGCAAGCAAGAGAATTACAAACGGAGAGACAGCTGGGAGTACAGGCACAGTGTCGCACTGTGTTGGGAAGTTGTTTGATGTCGATTTGACTGTTTGAATCATTGATAATGGGTTGAAAATTAGTACTGAATTCGTAATTAGAACCGCTTTTTCCCATGAGCTTCCCTAATCATAAATCGACCCGGGCTTTGTGCAAGGTTGGCCCTTTGCTTACAACTTCTTGATAAATGTCCAAAATATAGGCTTCCCGACTCACTCGTATTGCTCGTATTACACTCGTATTGCAAATCAACCACAGCACTATTTAGTTTTGATGACTTTCCAAAATTACAGCCCGCAGGCACAGTCCACAAACAAACAATAAACCATACCGTTTGATTTGGTCAGGTTTAGGTTGTGTTTTTTTCCTCTCTCTTTATCATCCTCGGTACACTTGATACAGGTAAAATTGGCCTAATTTTGTGAGCAAAATCTCCAGAGCATTGCAACATCTGGGCGATCTAGACAGATGACGGTACTTTTTGGTGCAATAAAAAAATGCGTATCAGTTTTATTAGCTTCCAATTCACTGTCCTCTCGCTAGCTATTGAAACTCATACACCCATGAAGCTGAAAATTGCAAACTCGTTCGATCTGATCGCAAGATAGTTGACAGCCCTTTAGGGCTGTCCCTTACCATATAGAAAAAAGCGTGCGAGTGCCCATTAGCCAAACATTTTGGCTTCACCTCCAGCATTGGATTTATTCGACATGGAAGGTAAAATTTCGAGCAACGTACGTTTCCACGTAGATATATTTTGCAGGCTCGACTCAATCAGATCGTGTGACCCTCGTTAAAATTTTCTAAGAAGGTTAAGCAAATCTTCTGATAGGATCCTGTGGGACACACGCAAACGTACACTTTCTAAAAGCGCACCGGATGTGTAAAGGAAAATGAACGCAACAAAGGCTTGATGAAAAATGGACCCAATTTTAACATCCCGGTGAACATGTAGTTAAAGATTTGTTCGGAAGAAAGACGCACACTCGTACTATTCGTATGCGAGCAAAAGTGCTCGGCCGTTTTGAACGCCTTGAAATAGAACTGATCTAGTGTAGGGAACTGATGAAATAGAAGGAGCAGCTCATCTTCATCCTCAAATCAGGTGTTTGTGTTGGGCGGCAATGTTACAAGATACAGAATGATATAGGGAACGATAAGCACGAGACCAAATCCCAAATACCGTCCCCTTGTATCAGTGATATCACCCTTGAGTTATCCCGGGCTTTTCGTTGCAAAAATGCTTTCTGACTTCTCCAGTCCCTCAAACATAAGTCGCCTCTAGCCAAACTGTCTCGAACGTAAGAGTCAGATGGTTCAATCCGGCCCCCTCTATTGGGGTTCTATTTTTCAACACTTACCCGCAGCACACGCTTTGGCAAGCCTCGGTCGTCTTCCTCGGTGATTTGTGTACGATATGACGATTTCTCAAACACCGGCGGATTGTCGTTTACATCGCGTACGTTGATCAGAACGGTGGTGTAGTTCTCCTTAAAATTATCCGAGGCCGTCAACCGTAGCTCATACTGGTAGGGAAGATTTTAAGCAAAGGAAACACGAAAAAGCTTTATTAAACGTGTATCGAGGATGGCGAAGAAATGGCTCGGATTATACATGAGAGCATGCATAATCTGACACATTCTCACCACACGCGGAAAGTAGGAAGGTGGTCTTACCTTTTTGATCTTCTCATAATCCAACGCCTTGGCTACGTACAGGGCGCCGGTTGTGTTGCGTATCGCAAACACATTGCCTACGTTACCGCTCGAGATCTTGTATCGTACACCGGACGCTGTAATGAAAAGAGCAAAAAAAGGAATGGGATGATTATTAGACCGGCTGTGCCGCTTTAAATGAGCTTTAAAGCTTTAATGGAGCTCTATTTCAAACGCATGGGGGAAACTGTACGATTCAAGTTGGTCCGACGAGGTGTTTCAAATCATGTATGATAATTAGCTCCTCCCATCCCAATCAACGATGCAGCGGTTGATTTGTGCCCTCCCGAGGAAAGGTTATGGAGCAATACAAACGAACGCAGTACATGTCAAAATAGTTCACTGATGAATAGAGTCCTTCTACTCCGTGAGCAAGTTGAAAGATAAATTTTAAAGGATGTCTTTGGCTATCTCTGTAAATGTTTCGCTATATTATTTGATATTCCATACTAACCAGAGGCAATCAAGGTTGGCAGAAACACATAATTATGCCAATTTAAAAAAAAAAAACTACAGCACGCTTCAATTGGTTCCAGCTATGAGTAAACCATACAGTGAAGTTGTCTATTAATGTTTAAGAATGGATTGGGTGTGTGTGTGCTTGTACGTGTTGTGCAAAATCATATAAACCGAATACTTACTCACTCCAAAGCTTTGACATATTATTAGTTTTAGACAATTATATTTTGAAAGGGTTCAGCTTAACACTTTGACCGCCGGCCTGACGTCACAGTTTTTGAGTGAGCAAGTAGTACATGGCAAGAGAGCGATGAGAACGACAGTTTCTTGTACCATTGTTATCACTCTTTTGTTTCATTGTGATAAGCGGCGTAGCACATGTCGTTCTCGTTCCCTCTTTCCTACCTCATTCGTTCTCAAGAGAATCACTGAGCGTCAGATGCGAAGTTGAACGGTCAGCAAAACCGTCACGCGAATTCATACGACACGACGCTTTAAGTGTTAAAAAATGCATCAGTGAAAATATATATTGTTCATACCGTGTGACAATATATGTTCGCAGAAACGCTTGTATATGTGTGTATGTTCCTTGTAGTTTTCCATCATTCGTTTTGTTGCATACATTTTTGAATCGAATTTGGGCGGCAACTCAAGGGTGACGGCCAACACACGCTCGCTACCACAGTCGGCGGCTGGGTAGCATCTTTTCAAACTGCACAAATGACGGACGGAGCATCGGGTCATATTAATTTTTCATGTAAAATATAGTACATCCCCTGTTGTGCTTCCGGTTCACCAGAAAGGGACGCCATCGTAGGCGTTAGAGCTGTGCGGTTGGATTTATTATGTTTATATACATACATTTTCATAAATTACTACCCCAACGCCTCGCCACTGTCGGGGTGAAACAGATGCATGTACATGTCGCGGTACGTGGTACAAGTCCATTTAGATCAGGTCCGGTTTTCGTGTTACAGCGTCAGGCAAATGGAGACGCTCCCGTTGTGCAGTGTTAGCATTGGTCAAACCATTAGGGATGGTTTTTGGGACTCGTAGCTCTAAAGCGATTGTAACGATTACCGCAAGTATTCCCCCGTCCATAGAACACTCTTGTTGCTACCTCTTGTTGCGTTTTCCCGCTTTACCATTGACCGTAAAATATAGCAATAGTTATGTTTGAGAGTAGAGCGTACAGTTTAACAAAGCGCCTTGATTTGATTAGAACCGGTCGTGTAAAATTAGATTACTCCCTGGAGGGAAACATGCAATCAGGGCTTGCGGGGCGCATACTGAAAGCATTTTGGTGCACACTGGGAGGACAAAATTTCCTCCCAAACTTTATAATACTCGCCGGGGGTGTTGGTCGCCATCACCTTCGTTGAGTTGTCAAATTAGACTACATTTATATTCCAGTCAGCGTCATGGTGGCGCGTGAAAGCGTAACTTTGATTGAACTTTATTTGCGTTGCCAAATAGCTGCCGTTTGGTGATGGCTGGTGTAGCCGAGGTTCATGCCGCATACAATGCATGTAATTTTCGATGGTATGAAATTAGAAAGTTGTTAAAGGAGGTGTGGTAGAAAAATGTCATAGCTGCCGCAAGATTTTCATTAAAAGTTATTTGTTTAGTCAGCTTGCAAGGGACACGAATATGAAAATGCAATGTTTAAAACAATAAGTAAATTGTTATGCTGACTAGACCCTGGATAGAGGAAGCATCTGATGGAAGCGATGGTTAGAATTCGCTGAGATTAAGTTATGACTTTTGTTGCAGTTGTTTAAAGGAATGTCCGAAATATTTCATTTGTTTTTGTTAATGCTGTGTACTTGCAAACAATAAGTGAAAATGATATTTATGCTATTCTGCAATAAATTTGGCATTTTGACAGATTTTGACAAATGGTAAAGATGTTTCTAGGCTGTGAAGAAATTCTTTAGCCACAGGAAACACCTTTAACTAAGAAATGGAGTCACCATGTTCTCAACCAAACGCCCTTTTACGGGCCTTGGTGGGACTAAAAGCCGAAGAATTGAACCGTACAATTGAACACAATTGAACCGTAACATTTCGACCAACTAGGCCGTTCTTACGGGAAAAAAAAATCGTAACAGTTTATATGTTTTTCCGTGCCACGTTTGGGCTAAGCTTCACGAAACTGGTAACTATTTCCGGGATTTGTAAAGAAATCCTATTTTTCATTTTTTCCAGCCCCCATCCAATTATTTTTATTTAAAGTGAAATCTCACCGTCTGAGCGATTTTATGATAATATAACCGATACAAGCTGATTCTCGGTGTTTAAGTAGTTCATTGTTAAACACCTGGTACCCAACGTGTAAAGAGCAGATAGGTAAAAAAGTGTTCACAAAAATAATACAATTTGATGTGATGTGTTGGACCGTCCCTTGGAATCCCTCTCCAAGGATAGTGCTTCACTACTCGATCACAATGACGGGTGATGCTTTGATATGAATTCATCCTTACAGATCCTGGGCCCAACAACTGGCATCATTGTAACTGTCAGTTCCGATCATCCTGGTGATGGAGCTTTTCGGTAACACGAAAATCCACTTCACCAATTTGGGGTCATGATTAGTTGCAACAAAGAACGTGTGTACAACAGTTGAATAGCGCAGAGAATAGAAAATTTCATATATTTGCACAAATAAATTTCATACAAGTATTGAAAAACAGATACAGTTGCTCACAAAGAAACTATCTTTCTTGTACGCCAATTCTTTCGGACATCCCGTTGTTGTTGACGAAATTAAGCTCAAAATGACATGCTCAATGTCATGTCGAGCGTCCTTTTGTTCGGTGCGTTGGTACGATGGAACAGAATCAGTTTTTTTTCTGCTCGCAACGTTAGTTAGTGCTCATTTCAACTTTGGCGAAGTTGTTTTTGGTCAGTTTGACATGATGGATGATGGTTGCGGTAACAGTGAATCCTTTCCTGCGGCGAGGTTGAAACTTGTATCACCAAACCGACTGGCAGACACTGCGTATTATTGTTTTTTTTTTTAGGTTATTCATATTTTGAGGTCGCACGTGCGTTGTTTGTGCATGTTTTATTTGTTAGGCCGTGGTAGTATTCTTGGAGAAAATTTATGTTTGTTTATCAAGTAAGGTTTACAAGCTGAGGATTTTTCGTTTATTTGCACACAAACAAATACACAAGACCTGTTTCGGGTAAGGTTAAAACATGTTAACCTACTGAACTGCATGGCATTCGAATTCAGATCAGGTTGTAAGAAAATGACAAGTAAATTTTGTTGTTTTGTTGAAAAATGGTCTTCGTGGTATTTTATTAAAATACACTTTTTTTAAATACAAAAACAAAAACATCTGCACTATTTATGAGTAAATATATGAGAGATAAAATAAGAAAACGGAATGTAGTTTGTTTTAGATCAGATCATATCATTTTCTCAGGACTACAGAAAAGGCAAAAGAATATTGCTGGTTTGTTGTCTCAAGAAATTTACACGCATTTTGGAAGTGCTGGCTGTGAGTTTTAATTATGAGAAAGGTTTAACGGTTGAAACTTTGACACAGTATCCGATTTTATAAGTAGGACATGACAATAGACAATTAAAAAACTATTACAGGGATGAGCATATCCGTGCAATAAATAACCGTATGGTTTTGAAAAAAAAAAGAATGTGTATGAATATATCTTTCAACGTTCACAAATCACAAATCCCCACAGGCAACAAATATTTGGTCTTTCATTTTGAAACCCTTGGATGAGATGGATATAGTATGATGTGTGTATTTGTGTATACCGTTCTGCATCTTCTTTGGTTTCAGTAACGCTCATGTGATTTCTCTATTTTCTATTACTGGGTTTCTCCAGCTGCTGGTGCGAGATATCTCTTGAAAACCATGAAGAAACCACAAAAGCTCTTACTCTCAAAATGATTAAAGAAGATTGTACGGTTTGTTATTGCCGATGGTCTGCGGTTCACAACAGTACATTAAAGTAGCGCTTCACTTAAATCCCTTCGCGTTGGTTCGCACCAGCTAGCAGCATCGCTGGGAGCGTTTCCATCCAACTTTGATGCGGTTTCAGAAGACCAATATTGGCTCATCTACTTGATGCATGGAAATCCGTTCCAATCACACTGGCTCATGCACACGCAAAACACACATTCACACATTCTCTTGTCCCGCTTTCCAGCCACTTTCCTTCGAAGCATTCGCAGCAAGGACAACGATTTGGACATCTCTCAGGTACATTCCTATCCACCACACGGATTTGCAATCGGGCGAATGGTTGGGACAGAAAATTTCCCCTCCCCTCATGCCATTTTGTGGCATCGACTGGGCATGCTGGTCTGCAGGTGACGTTCGACGGTATGCGATTCACTATGCACCGTTGAGCAGAATGCACGTGCAATCCGGCAAGTCTTCAGCGTCGAGCTGTTACGTTCAAGTTGAATGATTTTTTTTTGTTCTCCCTCCTTTTTTGTGTCTTTGTACATGAGACTTGGAGAAGGTAAGGTACGGAGAAAGTTGGCTCGTTTTTTTTTTTATTTCGTTTTAGTGCACTCTGTCTCAGCTTGTCTTGTTCCATTTACCACGTCTTTTTGAATGGTTGGTTTTTGTGTCTCTGCGAAACGCAAAGCAATCATTCAACGGGTTAGCGTGTCGTCAACGTCGTGTCAAGGATAATGGAATGGAAACGTGGTATAAGTTATTCTTTTAAATTTTTCAAAAATTTGCTGAATCCTTTTGAGTGCATCAATTCTTGTGCAATTTTGTGTAGTTGCGCTTGCTGTTTTTGCTGTACTAATAGCATTTGCCATATTATTTTTTTTTGTATTTTTGCACTTTTTTCGCTTTTATGCAAGAGTGGAAATTAAACGATAGAGCTTCTGAATGAGATTGTGTACAATCTATCTATATATTCATGAATTATAACATAGCAGAATGTCAATAATCTTTAGTGCTTGGGACGGTTTCCGGTTAATCAATAACATTGTAAAAGAGTCCGAGAAATGTCAATTGAAATTAAATTTAAATTCAATTTAAATTTTAAATAAACTGGCACACACAATTACTGGTACAACAATTAATTGTTTCATGGTTAGTGGAAAATTTTTAATTCATTGTTCAATTTGGGATTTTAGGGGAAATCAAACCTTGTTCAAGAGGTTTTGAAACGATTTTTTTTTATTTGCCACTATAAATAACAAGCTCTAAAGAAACACCAAGCCGAAATCCTTATTTCTACAAAAAACTGGAAAAAGCACAATTGAAACCGCCAACTAGTCCTCCTTACAATATTTTTAACAATGCACACTGTATCATTTCCGCATGAGTCGAAACTTCCATTTGGTTCTTATGCTGTTGAAACATCTGCATCAGCGTCATATCTTAGCGCGCACCGGAAACATTAGACAGAATTTATGACTTTATTTTGAATGATCTGTACATCGTATCCAATCCGTATTGTTACATCGCTTGCACAAGCACAATAAGCAACACAACAAATAGAGCAATATATTGCAGCTAGTCTCTTGGGACCCGGGAGATGCACTGCAGCTTCACACCCTTGGAATTGCAATCAGTACCACAACTCGCACTCCATGGGACAACGAAAACGGGCACAGTGCAACTTTTGTCATTTACAGTTGTTCTGCTGTGTCCCATTATCCTATCGATGGGCAAGCTTCGAAAGCAGTCGTTAGGAATGTAGAACTGCATGGCGCGGAACATGGCTGTGAAGATTTGTGGTGAAGCGATGATTTTTCATTGTTGAAAAGTTTTACAGATTTTTTCTGCCTTCTGCGTTCTCTGATTGTTCGTGCAATTGGAGTGTTATATTTTCTCGTGTTGGTTTTGTGAAGGAATGCCAAACGAATGAATGCGAACTGATTTTTGGCAATTTGGCTGCTTGCTCTCCCATGGGTAGAAGTGGTATATGTGCTTCGCTTGCATTGCGCTTGTGTTTGGGTGGGAGATCTTAACAGTTCTCACAACACTTTTGTACGAACAGTACAATGGCTGCAATTGGGATTGTGAAAGGACAATTGCTGTCAAGAGGATTTTTGCAACAAGTGCAGGTTTGATGAGTATAGACAAATTTTGTTGTCAAAATTTGCAAAGGAAAATGTTTTACATGGAGAAATATGAATACATCTTCGTTCTTTTAGGAACATGCCAAATTAAAGATCAAAAATGATTATTACGAGACTATTCCTAGTTCAATCTTCCTTTATGTTTTTTTTCAGGCATAATCTAAAAAGTAGCATTCTTTCAGATTTTCGTAATATTTCCTATGCGCCAGTCTCGTATTACTTTTTGTAAACGTGTTAGCATGAGTGTGAAGCGTGACAATGATGTCATTTATTTTAATTGTGGTAGCTTACTACAGCATAGACGATAACATCCTCACTGCTACTATAAAGCGTTTCCTGGGAGGATAGGGTCAACATCAAACGAGACCAAAATTAAGCTAATTTTTGGTATGGCTGAAGCAATGAGACGAAACGAAAGCAACATTATCCTGTGTTGGACACATTACCCTGCCAATGGTTGTTAAATGGCAGGGAGATGCTATCGGGTCACTTTTTAACTCTTTCAGTAGCAAAACTTTGCTGTACAGAAACTGTTTGATGGGCAGTATTTGCTATTTAATTAAATATTTCATGGATTCAAAAGATATGCGATTATCCAGAAGACCCATGAAGTAAAACGAGGGTTATTGTTTGGAAGCATGTGCTGTGGTTCTGTTGTTTTAATAGCGTACCCGTAGATGCAATCGTAATGTGAGATGCTTTTACATGAATGTATGTTACACTGTAAAAAGATTACGAAATTCATTTACTGATCATTGTTTCTATTGTACATGATTCCATTATTCAGCGTACCTTTTAAGAAAATCGACTTTTCATAATCAAATGAAACCAAAGAATAGCTTTAATTTAGCTCCCTATGTTAACACTCATTTCGTATCTGCTGCATAAATGAATTGATTGAAACGATGAATGGTTTCTGTCCTTCAGCAAATCACTATAAAGCCGCATGGTATTATATCATATTAATTAAGTGAAGAAATCTTCAACGCCGCACTCTGACTGCGCTTTGGGATTATGCTTTGGGAATTTAGCAGGTGCAATGCTGCAAAGGAAGATGTTTGATGGGCTGACGACAAGGACCCATTGAACGACCAGTGGAGATATCAAAACCCCACCGTCTCATCATGTTCATAAAATTTTCTTCGCTCATTACCTCCCCCATCGGTTTGAATAGACGATTTGTCCATGGTGGCATAACAGATAAGGTCAACAATAAGCTGTAATTGTAATAGGTGTCCACCAGGCGAATTCTGCAAATATGGTTGGTTTGAGGCATATTTCCTGTAAATAAATTATCGTTCAGCTAGACTGGGCCCCAGAAATGGACAAAGAAAAGCTAGCAATCCTAGACCTAGAGATCTTAATCCTTGTCCATTTTTCGGAGCCGTTGTAAGCTGTCATTGATCATCATCGTTCTTTCCGGTTTGGGTATCGGCCACAGTAATGGATCAGAATATTACTAAATAGGATTGAGGTTTTCACAAGCTAGAGGCAGCCAAGCAAAACATGGAAGAATAACAGTTTAGTCCAATAACGGAATGTAGCAGCACCGAATTGTAATCATTGATAAAGAAATCCCCAGAAACACAAAAAGCAGATTTTCCTGTGCATTAGACCTATAAATTTTTCTCTGACAAGGTCGATTTGCAATTGATTTTACCCTTCCTGAATCTATGCAACCAGTCAGTCCACCGAACGGAAGTAGAGATCTTCCATCACAGTCAATGGCAAATCTTTAAGGCCCGGGTTTCGAGGCAAAGCGGACATGAAATATTCAAAACCCGAACCCTTCCGCCCATAAAACGTAAATGATACAACCCTTAGACATGCTTTGATCCCACGGCCTCGTGGGAAGAAACAGTAAAGTTTACCCATTCAGAGCCATTTCACATTAGTTTACAGATATATATGTTGAAGAAGAGGGGATGAAATCCTTTTTCATTGCTCGTTATTATGGTTTGGAAATCATTTGCAAATATTTGCGTAGCCATTTTGGTGTGCGCAAATCCCTCGAGAAGCAGGCGATAATGTTTTGGACCGAAGTCAAAAAATGCCAAAAAAAAAATTACCTTTCTCTGGAAGGCAGAGCTGAATAAGTTTGAATATCGCTGCAGTTGATGATCCTTTCAGTAGTTGGCTTGGTTTTGATATTCTGATATTTCCTCGTTTTGGTCACCTGCATCCTTAGCCATGGTCATCCGGCCATTGTGTCATAGAGGAGACTTGAAAAACACCCACAGGTAGACTGGTCAGATGATAAAGGTCAGTTACCTAGAAGCCGTACGACTTCTACCCTGCACCCACCCCTATGAATGCTACGTCCGAAAAAAGGAATGATTAATGATCGAACAGGTGCTAGATGTACCAGAGACCCTACCACTCGCTCTTACATCTTTTTGGTCCTCCTAAAAAAATGCATAAATGCCTTACTCATACAGTTACCAATCCCGCTGTAATTCAGTTGCCAGGGCTAAAAAGGGGGGAAAATAACGCAGTGGATAGCAGCCATTCCGGGAAAAAATAACACATTATCCTTTCTTATCGTTCTATTGGAGCAGAAAAAGGAAACACATTCGATAACTAAAATTCCAAAAATTGATTTAATAATTATCACCACCAACAGCGGATGGAACGTTTTGATCCTTAATTGACAGGCGGTCACCATATTGGTTGGTATTTCGGTATCTTAAAAATCAAACGTTTACCGCATTTTAATAACATTAGCTTTAAAGAAACCACTGAACACTTTCGTTTAATAAAAGCCTTCTTTTGCTTTGCCCAGCCTGAAACTGTTGTGTGTATCCCAGTTAATAGAAGGCCCAGTTAAAAGTTGTTCACTGTATGAATGGTAGGGAAAAAATGGCGTTGAAAATTTAATGATTCTCTGCAATGTGTTTCAACGCTTGAGCGTTTTTAGCGTTTTAGGTTTTTCGCATTCGGCAGCGTTGAAAATGCTGAATTTTACTAACATACCTGGACAGAACTGTGCAGAGTCAGTAATGTCATAATTGATTGGCACCTGCATGCTTTAACGATTGGAGTGGGATGCCGTCGTGCAGGAAGGAGCGTTATTGAAACAGCATGACGGAAATTAAAACTCCAATGACAATAGATTATGGAAAAAACTATCTTGTTAGAAACGTTGGCTTCAGCGCCAGTTGGGCCGACTAGTACATGCTACACATTGGTTGTTTAATATGCTGGCTCATGAATTTTAAGCAATATCTGAATTCAAAGTGTATCAAAAGAAACAGTACAATTTCTTTGTTTTTTTGTAATAGCCTGAAAAGTGAAAAGATAGAGTTTAAAGAATGTGAGAAAGTAATTTCAATCCTAAGCAAATACGATTGATTTTCAAAATATTGTGTAAAGATGGTAAAAAAAGTAATTGGATTCTTTCTTGGCACTGTTTTTGTGAGTTGCAATGATTTTTGTTTGCATTGGTGCGTAAATAGAAGAAAATAGATCAATTCCATCATACAGAGAATGCTTTTGGGCAAGAACGACTAGCAAAAACTAAATCCAGATAAATAAAAGGGTTTCCTTAAAATTGGCAAACAGATTTTGATTTAATTGATTTTCGTTTCACTTCATTAGTTTGTTTGAACTGTAGCAATTGGAAGAACATATTTTTAGAATTTTAAAAGAGCTTTATTTGGTCTCTAATTACTTTTCTATCATTTTGTTAGTTTACTCAGCATCCTTTACAAGCAAACGAACATTTGAAGAATTCGCGGAAATCCAGATGAAACATTTGCAGCATTCGGTTGGAACATAGCGCAAACAATCAATAAGGATGTAAAATTCAAACATCGTAGGTTTGGATTGCAAACTCATAAATAAGAAAAAAAATCTTGTTGGTATGTGTGGCAAATCTTTAATATCAGAAAACTGGTTTGTTTCGAATCGGAATCATGTGACGTTGATATCGTTTAAAACTTTTTTTTCTTACTACAAATACCTAGCTCAAAATATCAGGATTATTCTTTTTGCCTTTTTTCTGACATCTGTTATTTAAAATCTAAACTATATATATAGAAGAATTTTAAACTATCTCTTTTGTACTGTTAAAAACATATTTTGACTTCAAATGGCTTTAGAATGCAATAATCCATCAATTTGCACCATTTTGATACGTAACATGAAAACCGAGGCAATGATTTTTTTCCAGTATTTAATATTTAAGTAATTCCAACGTTTGTCATCTCAAAAACTACAACAAATTGTATGGTTATTTTAGATGGAAAACTATATTAATTACAATCTTTATCACTAAAAATCCTTTAATGGTGTTTTGAACAAATGAGAAATTTGCGTTGTCAAAACTGACTTAGCTTTTCAGCTTTCCAGCTCAAAACACGGTTACCGTCTATAAAAGCAATCAAATAAATGTACGAGTCCACCGTTCTGACTAAAAGAATCATCCTAATGAACAATCCAAATCAATCACTAACATGCACAAATAAATTTACTCAAAAGTACTTCACTAACCAGCAATAAATATATATGGGCACTGCATATCCTATTTTAATTGCTTGTTATTTATATAAGACCCCTTGAAAGTACACCGTGCTTTCACCAAGCAAAGGCCACGCAAACGATAATAGTATTACATGGGCAGCAATGATATTATATATTTTCAATTGAGCATCATCACCGCCAAATTCAGATTAATTCAGTTTGTCACTGCGATCGAAACCATATATGGTCGACGTTTAATATAATTTATAGTTTCAACCCGCATCGCACTCCTTTACAGTAATGTGTGCCGTAGCTTTTTTCACGCTGTATGCATGGATGAGCGATGATGTTAATTCATTCGGAAGGGTGAACTCTCCTACGCTTATAGCCGGAGATACTCTCATACACTCACAGCCAAAACAAAAAAAAAACAAAATAATCGAACGGATTCAATAAAATAGGAGTGAGTAAAAGCAAAGCATAAAAAGAAAATTGCTATTACAAATCGTTGATCCGTGGTTGGGAGACCCCGAATTTCAAATATAAGAGTCATGAATTTGAACATCCACACAACAACCAACGGAGCTGATTGAATGATAGATTCTTTTAATCTGAGCCAAATACTGGCTGAATGGGTTGATAAATTGCGATCGCGTTCAATACTTTCAATAATTTAATTATAAGGTTGCCGATTAGACACGATGGTCCGTCGGTTATATATACGAAATAAATAAATAAATAAAAACGTTGGGTATGAAATTAAAAATTGGATTGCTTGCAATACATCACTCTAACACTCCATGGACACACTTCACCACTATACTGGTCGAGATGACTTTGATTTTCAATCGTTGTAATTAATGTTAGCGTAGACATGGACCAGCATCGATAGTATCCGTGGCCAGCATAAAACAATTGAAGGCTTATTTTGATAGAATATATTGTTTATTTTTTATTCGTATAGTGTCACTAGCATCGCTCAAAGCGTGTATATGCATAGAACACGCTATTAAAAATATATAATCAAAAATTATATAACCTACCAACCGAAATCACAACCTATGCTTCGAATAGAATCATTCCATATATCTCCGTCAACTGCATCATAAAAGGAGCATAAAAAAGGAATGAGAATAAAAAAATGTATCAAAACATTGAATCAAAACCAAATCAAATGAGAAAACCTTACAGCAATTGTGTTTGCTCAAAACGATACTCAACCAAGAACTATTACTGACATTGAGCGCATTCCGAGTCCGACCGTTTCCTTGCGCGTCCTAAATCCATTAGTTTGCGTCCCTTAAAGCTTTTTTTACAGCTGTCGTGTGCAAAACCGAATTTCTGTGCCCCGAAACCAAATAATATGGCATGATGAATTATTCATTCCTTGATTTCGATCCCGATATGAACAACGGTGGAACCTTTTTTCTTTCTTTTTTTCCCGGGTGCTGTAGCGTGTAGGTTATGGATAGCTCAATGCAACCCTTTGCATGTACAGCATTCTTGCAAGACGAAAATTCGTATATGAATAAGAGTTTGTATGCACTGTCTACTGGAACGGAATTCTTATAGCAGCACCCTAGATCGGTATGCTCCGCAGTAAAAGTTCTGGTCTGGTTCGAAAACTTTTGTTATAACGATAAATCCGGAAATAATATTCAACGCTTGGATACACACAACATCGCATGCAAGAATACTGAACGCGATAGCATACAGAAGTGAATAGTGTGTATGTGCAATATAGCAGAAAGAATGATAGCAAAGGCATGCAGCGATTTTCTACGAGCACTCTCCGTTCGATGCTACGTTTGTATATTTTAACCAAGAAGATTCCTTCTTCGCCCTGTTCTTGCTCGCTTTTAGGACGATTTTGTTACATTATTTTCTACACAGAAAATTGGACCATCGCTATTTTGTTGGCCATAAATTTATCCACTTGTGTGAAATGGGAGTTTTATTAATATTGAGCTGTCTAAGAAAATGTCAAACGATTTGTATGATTAGCGGTTTGGTCAGACTTGCTTTGACCGTTATTTGTGCATAAAGATAGTGAAACGTTTGCGTCATTTGAAAAATAAATGTATGCATTTAGATAGATTTATTTGCAAGCAATCATTTCCGCTATTTTTTCTAGTGTTGTTTTGCGATTTTGCTATATGACATTTGGTGTATAGAGTCGACGAGACGGACAATGTAGTTAAACGATTATTTTGATGCAAAGTTACATTGTTTACTTTATCGATTGTTTGCCCTTTCAAACGTCTGTTTGAATAAAATAATATACATTTTCTTGCACAATAATTTTACCAAGCATTGTAATAAAGCCAGAATGCGATCTAGTCTGCAGTTTCCTTCTCTCTAAAATTTTTTTTTCAATAAATAATTGGATTATTAACGCTTCAGCCTATTCAAAAGCTCACATTGCATTTGTTTTAGAAAGCTGCAAATTGACTTTTCCGTCCAAAATCAGAATTACAGTTTGTACAGTAGCGGAAGTTTACTGCTATTTTCAATGTGGTTCTATCGAAAGCGAAAACCTCGGAGTGCTATGAAGCAAATCTAAACCAAGTGCTTCATTCCTTGTTGATGACTGCTAATGGTTGAGCTGACAACTCCTAAGACAGAAAAAATGGTCAAGAACACAATGAAAAATGTCATCAATGAATCGATTTACACTGAAATTATTTGGATAGCTGAATATAGAGTCACTGGTTACAGAACACTAACTCCACTTAAACTATTGTCGAATTCGTTTCCGGTTTCTATAAAAAAAAATTCTATAACATTTATGAAAAACGGTAAGGAAAATATATATTTTGTCATTGTCTAGTACAAATTTTTAAAATTGATGGTATGAAGCATAATCATTTCCCGCACAAACATTCTTTTATAAAATTAGACTACTGTTTTAGTATGGTGTAAGTGAACACCCAGTACCTTGTGCTAGGAATTTACCCTGTTTGCTTGTGTGCTTTAATAATGCTTTCTTCGCGAAGTAAAAATTCAATCTTCTTTCAGCTTCTGCACGCGGTAGCAGGATAGCACTAGCTCATACATAAAACATGCACTCAGTTTGGTTTTTCCTTTTTTAAATAATCATTCCATACACGATGTATGATCGCTTCGTAGGCGAGCTACAAAGATTTTGATGTTTGATTTTCGGATACATTTCGACTTGTGAGAAAACCAACGGTGCTTGAACTCTTTGAAACATGTTTGCTCGAGAACAGGGTAGTCTTTTCTCGTTTCGGTAAATATTTGCATATGTTTGAATTATTGCACGGTGGTAATCGGCGCATGGGAGACTTAAAGTGACTCATGTGCTGATGGTGCTGCCGATTTATTTGACTGGTGAACGATTTCTTTAACTTTGAAGGGAAAGGAATTGATTCAATAAGATATTTGCTGTACCATTGTACCTATCTTCGTTGAATGGAAGCGGAAGCAAGTACCAGATGTGTCTTTCAAGTTGTCTAAGTGTGTTTTTTAGATTGAGGTAAAATATATCACAAGATATATTTATGCGAACTATAATTCGGTTCGGTTTCATACGGTAAACGAACAATGGAAATACTGATAAGCTATTACATGGCGATTGAATTGCCTTCAAGCTTTTAAGTTTAAGCAACGAGCGTTGTACGAAATTAAGAGTATTTTAATGGAATTGAATGATTTTAAAGGATATGTTGATCTTCGAAGCAATTCAGAAATGTTTGGATTAATTTGTTAGTTTCAGTGGTTTGTGTGATTTAATTATCCGTCAATCAACTTGAATAGTCTATTGAACTTTTAACGTAACAACGAAGGAGCGATCGTAATTAAGAACACCAAATAAATAAAGTGTTTTCCTGAAAATCACTTTTTAATTGAAGTTTTTAAATTAAATTGTGCAAAATTTAAGGAACGCCGTACGTCAAATTAATTCAACTGGTAGTTTTTGCAAGGTAGTTTTTTCAAACCCACATATTGTTATGAACCGTAGTATGTTTTTTTGAAACAACGCTTTCCTTTTTTAGGTTCAATAAAGTGGAAAACTTTCAATGATTTTTATTGGCCTGAAATTTTATTTTCATTAAAATGATTTGATTTTACAATTTCCTGCGTTCCTAGGTTTCCTGGGTTTCATGTCTCAATGCAATGGGCTCCAAAATGAGCCGTGCCGGACACAACATTGTTCTAATGAGCCATTAATAATACAGACCGGAAAGCAGGCATGTCAGGTCGGAAAATCTTAACATCGCCTGATAGACCAATTGCACATCGTATCACGTAACCTCAATATCTTTGCTAAACCATCCATTTGGCTGCCAATCATTATGGTCACGAGCAGCATCGCCACTAGGAATGGCAAAACTCTCGAACCTTCATTATCCTTTTCTCAGATCATTAATACACAAAAACAAATACGAACATACTCACATTCACACAAATACACACAGGGCGGACATGAACGATTTTGGTTGATAATTAACTTCCGACGGCGATGTGAGCAGCTGAACTCCATGGGGAATGAATGCTCCCATTGAGAATGAAACGAGGCGAAAGTGACGTAAAATCAATTGCCCCAGCCTAAACGCTCGTTCCGGTCAGCTTGAAATCTGTTTCCGGTCACTAGTAATTAGGTGCGTAAATCATGGTCACAAAAATGTTGGAGGTCGGGGTGAATTCTTGTGTCCGGTGCGCAAAACTCCGTGCTTCCGTACGTGTATCGTGGTTGTAGATCGTAAATAATGATGCGCCCTCTACACTCCCCGTAGCAGAATATGGCCCAGCAGAGGAAGAAGATGAGAAATTATTGCGTACACGTCTTCCATGCCGAGGAGTAACGTTTCGTTTAGCGCAGTGGTGCTCAACCTTTTTGGATCTTTATTCCCGTATGGGGTACATGTTGGACTTTATTCCCCACAACCAAGCTCATGAGCGGAGGTAGAAAGAGGCAACCCATGGTATTAACCGAAATTTTGATCAAAAATTCCCCTTCAACCGCTGGTTTAGTGTTTGCAGGAAATTTAAGCAGGAAAAATGGCTCGTTGGTTTCAGCATTTCACTTACACAGTTGCTTTCAGTAGCAAGTTTATTGTTTATTTATCAGAAATCATTATTTATGATATGTGGTAATAATTCTTTCAGGCGGTACGCTTCTTTTATTGCACACGGTTGGGGGTCGTTTTTGAGGCTCAACATATTAAATAAAACGAGCAGTGTTAGTGAATAAGCCCAAAACAGACAAAAAGGTAATGTTATTCCCCTTAAAGCAAGACGGCGTCCAACGTTTTACCTGATTTTGCCTCAAAAGTGTATTATTGGTTTACATTTGCTTATAAAAAAAAATCGTCAGTGTTATGATTTGCGTACACACCAAGTCCATTCGTTTTCATCGAGTTGATTATTTCTTACGTTTTTCAATATACGTGGTAATAAATCAGAACGAAATTTCTTTTTTATGGGTTTGTGCGTTCATTTTCAGAAGGCTTTTAGTGTATCAGAAAATGGGAACAAAATCCACAAAAGTGTAGTTGTGGCTGCTATTTTTTTGTCTTCACTTTCTGACTGTATTTCCTGCCCTTTTTTAGTCGCTCTCTCTTTTTCTCTCTCTCTCTCTCTCTCTCTCTCTATCTCTCTCTTTCTCTCTTCGCAAATCTTCGCTGAGTAATATTTTTTCATATTGTATAGTCTTTTGTCTGATTTTGGCGAGGCGACAAAATTGGGCCCCTGAATCCGAAAAGCTCTAGATGGAAAGTGATAAGCACCCTTCATCATACTGGATGCTTTCAGCCATCCATGTGATAAATTCATTTTTCTTTTCCCTCAACACCCGCTGCAATCCTGCGTTGAGACAAACGAAAAATTTGTTCGGTTTGCTACCCCAGCCTACCCAACGGTTTCGTTAGCAGTAGTTGACAGTAAACAGCAATATTAAACGGGCTGTAATCAATAATAAATGATTGTCGTCTGTTTTTGCGAGAGAGTGGAAAAGATTAACTACATTGCTCGGTGACGTGGCTCGGTGTCACGCGATCTCGAGTCATCGTTTCCTCTCAACGGTCCCCTGGGGCCCATTTCCGTTTTAAGTTCGTAAGGTGAAATTTCAGCTTGTCAGCTGTTTTCATTGTATAGCAGTTTTCGAGCAGCTATCTAAGTGGGTATAATATATAAATGGGCTTATCAAAAGGTGTATAAGAGAAAGCCTGTTTGAACAAACGTTTGAACAAACAAACCATCCTGTCAATAAGTGACGTTCAAAATTGGTTATTAGGTTATAAATTTGGTGAAAACATGCTTCGAGACCACCTGGTCTATGCACTATGATTCTAGATTCCACCACCTGATCTCTTTAATGCTCCCTGGAATAAATGAAAACACCTTCTTGTGTTGCCTTTTTTACGTGGTACTCGAATCTAATTCTAGCTTTGAGGGTAAAATAATCAAGATTGAAAATTGCTGGTTAGTTTTGTGTTAGGTTTTGTGTTTAGTTTTGGCGTGATTTCAGGTGCCAACTGTTAAACTCCACATAAAAAAGCTGACTGAAATCGTGAAGGATCTCATTATCAGTGATTTACAAAGGGAGAGTGCATATTGTACATATTGAAGAATGAAAAAGAATTAAAGGAAACAGGTGATGGAAAACTTTACAAGAAATGAGAATAACTCTTTAATTCATCCCTACAATCGTGCTGTATGTTGTATCAGTCCAGGAATTAACTGCATTTGGTTTATTTCAATGTGTTACCGTTTGTGTTTTTCTTCTTCTTCTCCTTTGGCACAACAACTGTTGTCGGTCAAGGCCTGCCTGTACCATTAGTGGGCTCGGCTTTCAATGACTTAATTATTACCGTAGAATGATAGTCAGTCCTACGTATGGGGGAACGTTCCATTCGTGGCTTAAACCATGACGGGCATTTTGTTAAGTCGTACGAGCTACCATCAGACCGGCCTTATGTTTTTTTGCGTTTGTGTATTTCGCTTTTGATGAAATGAAGCGTTTTAAAGTTTTCAGCGAAAATAAAACATCATTTGAAATGAACGGATGTTAGTTAATAGTAATTACACTTTTCAGTTGTTTATTCTTTTTCCTTTTAGCATTGCAATATCACATAAGACTTTTAAATTGCTTCACTAAGCTTTTGAATATTCATCTTCTTCTTCTTCTACTTGGCGTTACGTCCTACGCGGACATGTCGGCCTATACAGGCTTTCGAGACTTAATTCGTTACCACGTAGCCGGATAGTCAATCCTTGCTACAGGGGAACGGTCCATTCTGGGCTTGAACCCATGACGGGCATGTTATTGAGTAATTGACGACTGTACCTCGGGACTACCCCCATTTGAATATCCATCTTTAACACAATTTCATTATCATCCCAACCATCATTTTAAACTTATTTCAAAAGCGAAACTCGGAAAGAATTGATAGCCACCTAAAACGGCCATTTTGTTGGTCGCCCATTGTGATATGATAAGGATAATACCCGCGAACAAATAGCACGTTTGTCTGCTTCTTATCAGAACTCAACGAACTATCCATGTCCGTAGCGGCACGTTCGTAAAATTTTATCCAGGATAGTGACCATTTACAGGAAAACATCCAGCCTGCAACGATGAAAATTTCTGCTTTTTGTTACAAAACAACACACACTTCTTTTAGCATGCAACGAATTTACGTGCGACCATTAAAAACTGCCCAGGAAAAAGTAGAAATCACATGGAAGAGCTCGTGTTTGCGCTTCAGCTATCATTTCCTGCAGAATCGCAGCCGGGAGATTGTTCCGATAATTGATTTTGTCGTCATCTGGAAGGATTAGCAGCGTGGGTTGCTAATTAATGGAAAGGGGAAGCCAAGTTTCACGAACCAACTGTGTGCTCCATCTAGCACCAGTGCTGGTAACGTTTTGGGCGGTGGCCCGTTCAGTCGTCCAGCAGAATGAAGTGAACCATCCATTTTCTGTGCTTCGTTGTATCTGCTTAACTTGACAGCGGTATGTCCGGAACAGTATAACACCGCCCAAGCAGGAAGTTGTCCGAAACAACCGTTGGCTTTCCGTGCGGGATTACTGGTTAATGAAGGAAGACGAATTGGTTCCGTGCTACATCTAGCTTTTTTGGGGTGTTAGTGAAAGAATTTCTGTCCCGAAACTGTGGTATCAAGGCTCAATTAGACGCTAGTTTATCATTGGATCAGCGTTCCGCATGCCGTGGCTTGTAAATCCTTCGCAGTTTTTTGTTTTATTTTTTTGGTTCTTGTTTCTCACTCCCTCAGAAGTTGGTCGAGTTCTTGACAAGTTCTTTTTGCATGTGTAAAGCTGTTGCTAGATATGCTCTTCGCCGAAATGGTTATTTCGGACCATAAAGAAAATTGATACTCTGCACTTTGTGAAAAGCAGCAGAGTTCATTGATAAGAATGGGTCGAGTTGATGTGCAAAGCTAATCTGCATGTGGTGTTGTCGGCTGTTAAAAAATAAAGTATAATAAACCACTTCCCTAGCCCATCGCCCATTACTATCTTCAAGGGTTACTTAGATTAGATTAGAATAGGAATTAAATTAGAATAGGCCGATGAAAGATTACGGGAAAATCGTACAGGACACGAAAAAATGAGAGTGTCACGCTCACAAATGTATGACAATGCGTGAGAGCGCCACGCATATAAGGAGGTTACGATCAAGCTATCGTTCTCTTCTCATCAACGACAATCTTCCTTTGTGCACGACGTGCGTGATAATGGGGAATAATGTTATAAGTTTATTGTACAGCGAAACGTACAAATCAATCAGCTTTCGGTTGAATGTGAGGCTTGTTGGGCTTTTTCGCATTCCCAAAAACAAATTTCTTTGCTCACGTCGGGTACAAGCTGGAGCTAGTATAAAGCTAATGGTTTATTAATATTTATTTTAAAACACTGCAAGTGTGGTTTTGCTTCCTTCGCGAGCCCATAAAGCACCAGAAAAAATGTCAATCTTCAAGCAACGGTACAACAAGTCTGCAAAAGAAATTAATAATTTAAAACAATCGGCCTACAAATTTCCTGATGCCTTTAATTTTTCCACGAAAAAAGCATTCCCAATAAAGCCAGCCGCACGCGACCTTAGCAAGAAAAGGTTAGCTTTCTTCTTCAGTACGGACAAGTGATTTTTAATGGTTCTTTGAAATGTTAGCTCCTCCTCGACTGTTATTCGCTGTCCTAATCTACTTTTTCAAGCGTTTGAGCCACATTCTTTCCGATTCATTCATTCGAAAGATTTGGCCGAAAACAAAACAACAAATAAAAACATTTGAATCCGACTTTTGGCGGGACTGGATCTTAGTGAGCGCGCGGAAAAAGACAAAATCAAATAAAGGCTTCTTTTTTTGTCGTTAGGTAATGACGGACTTTTTGCTTTCACTATGGCTGCCCGTGTTTTCGACATTTTTGTTCACTCAAGCTTTTTTTTCTTTCACACTCGGGGCAGTGAGTCCTATTCAAATGCTCTAAAGGGCGAATGAGTCGCCCTGATAAGTGAGGCCGATTATAATGGAAAACGTCACAGCACCTAAACCAAAACAGTTCCTCGTCCCACGGCGTATAATGTCACGCCCACGGTCTCTGACGTCACTGGACCGGGGTGGTCGCAATGAGTGGTGTTTATAAATCTTTGCTACAAAACGGCTGTCACAAGTTTCGCGTTGGCTGCGGGAGATTGTGCACGTTTTTTTTTTTTCAGCTGAATTCGGGATCACCACTGTTGACTGGAAAATAAAAAGTCGATTGAAAAACACACAGTTGGTGAGGGTATTATATTGGAAATTGAGACTTTTTGTACGTATGTATTTTTTTCTAGGACGTAACACCTTTTCCACACAAAAACTAATAAAAAAAACTGAATAGAATCCTCCAAAAGTTTCCTAGAATAATGGTGTGCAGTTTGTTGCCGTAGCAGCAGAAGAGCGACGTTTTGGATGATTTTCCTTGCTGACAAAACCAACTTACTGAAACTGTTCCCATGAAGTAGTTAGCATTTGTAATTCATTCCCATGAAAATTGAAAAGCTCTGGTGGAAACAAACTGAAACTAGAATAAAAGCCCAGGTAGGACAAAATTTTAACACATACAACATTAGTATAACTAACAATCATGAGTATATCGTTAAAACAAGAGCCTCGGTATATAATTTTCATATTTGCCACGCTCTTTTCTTCATTTACCGAATCATCCTTTCATGCACTTGCGTGGGAATTATTTCAATTTTCAATAACGCTTTGCAAAATAAATGTTGCTTCCTTGCCGGGGTAAAAACCAAAAACCTTCACCACAAAAATGGTTGCACCATCGATACATTGTAGCGCTCGTAAATGTTTTATTCCTTGCGCATTGAGATGGGAGAAATCTTTCGTTTGATTTATGGTTCATGAATAATTAGCAACGTTGAACAAGTTTTGGTATCCTTCCTGTATTTCCCTTTCTGTAGCAAGGGGTGGGCTGAAAAAGAAGCCTCAACTGAGCGCTAAATCCTTTCAAACAAACGATCTTCTATTTCGTGGGCAGTTTATCTTTTGCGTTACGCTCCCTCCCCCAGACGAGCGGTGATAGAGCTTCCGATGTCTTCACATTGCCACCTTTCCCGCTACGAAAAACCTGCCAAAGAGAGCGATAGGTGGACCCCGGTTGGCAAACTTTGCTCCTGAACGACCGATAAAAGCTAAATTATCGCAAACATCATCAAGCATTAGCTCGACGACCAAGTGCTCTCGTAGGACCGACCATGGGTAGGCAATGAGCCTTGGGCGTTTGCCTGTAGCGGCATGCGTTCTTTGTCATTGCACCACGTTCGATTAAAAAAAACACCCAAAATAATCCAGAAAATAAATTTGTTCTCCGGCGTGCAAAAGTACGATAGTGTGCTGCACAATAAATAGAGAACGCACGGTGGTCGCTTCAAGTCAGTTCGTCATCGAGATCCCGGCGTTCGACCGCGTCTTGTGTCATACGCATCTTTCTTAGCTCTCTCTCTCTCTCTCTCTCTGTCTCTCTTTCTTTTTCTCTCTCTCTCTCTATCTCTCTCATAAGTGCCATAAATAATCGTTAATCGGTTAGGGGATCAGCACACACGCACACACATTCTAAACTGTGCGATGAAATATGTTTCCCGTCAAACTTTCGCATCAACCCACACCGTAAACTGGCACCCACTGTACACGTGCAAGCATTTGTGGTGCGGAAAACAGATAACTCGTCCGGCTAAGGAGTCCTTTTTTGGAGGTGTAGCCTCTGTCGCCTCGCATATGCCGCGTTGAATCGACCAGTTTTATAAGACTTTTTGAGGTGACATAATCTTAACTCAAGAGGAAAAAATATCACTTTGCACAGTCGAAGCGTGTCGGTTTTTGGAAGTAAACATAGACAAAAAAATGAAAAGAGGAATTAAGGATTCGCTCTCATAGGAAATATGTTTGTGGTAACCGACCGAGTAGCAGACATGCCAAGAGACTCACTTTGAGGGAACACCGTAGGGAACAGAGCTGTTCCAGAATATGTCCGTGTAGTGCTTGGCGATACAGCATTGAAATATCCGTTGATAAATTTTGATCTGTAGCAATACACACTGGTACAAAGGGAGAGTGAAATAATGGGAAAGAAAGGAGAAAGGTGAGAGGAATGCACTTACAGCGAAAGGAAAAACTTGGTGTTGGGAACATGCAGGTGAAAAGAAAGATTGAAATATACGTGAATGGATAAAGTAATATGAATGTATATGAGAGAATTGCTGTGGCTGGAAGACTCTCAAGCAGCGACACATTTTGTTCCAGCAAATATATACCATAGCATGAGATGAAATGCTGCAGTAGATGAGTGGTGAAAAATTGGCTTCGTTGCAGGGGATAGAGAAGTGATAAGTTAGTTTTGATCACGCACACCACAATCTAGACAGGTGGATGTTATGGGTTTAACTGTTGCAGATAACTCTCCGGGATGTAAAGCATGCTTACCAGGATTCCACTTGTTTTTTTTCAACTGTTGATTTGGCTCAAAAAATGTTTCCAAAATTATAATTTTTTCTCAAAATCTAATCTAACCTTTACAGTGTTGCCTTTACAGTGAAAGCGATGGTTCAGGTACGATGTTTAACAACCACTAGAGGAGGATGCGACAGCAAACGTACACAAATGAGCTTACTCTGAGGTTGAGGTACGTACAACAGGATACCCACATATTAGCAGGCGTAAAAATTTCACCGGCAGTTTAAAAAGTAATCATTTTCGACTTCTCAAGCAGCCGCACCATGTTGTGTTTCTATTAGAATACTTGTTGTAGATTATCCCTGTAAGCAATAAGAGGAGCTATTCCTTTTGGAAAATTTCTGAAACCAGACCACCGAGGGGTGTGGAAGAAAATGACTTTAAAATAAAGACAACCCTCGGGATGGGATATGACAAAAGTTCACACGTACACATGCTTTACAGGCAACCTTTTTCGATAGCCTTCCAGTGTATGGCTCGGCACAGACCAGCACAAGTTTACGCAGGCCATTTCACCTTCAAGCTCTGTAGGATCTGCTTGAGTTGCAAAAAGTCGGCTGAAGCAGACAAAAAAATCTACAACAAGAAAAATTAAATGTTGACAGGGGCCCGATGCTGCACAGGGAAAAACTTTTTGAATTCCTGAAGGCCGATGTCATTTGGCCTCAATCTTTGTTTCCACAAGCTTGTTCAACGCTCACCCAGTGCACCGATGTCCATTAGCTTGAGAACAACGCCGAATTTATACCGTGCCGAACGTACAGCAGAAAATTGAGGCCTATTGAACTTTATAACAGAATCTTATAGCGCTGACATCATAAGGGTGAGAGTAGACATGAAAGTAAATGTAAAACAGTCTCTAAACTACATCAATTCTTTCTACTGGTGCAATGGGAAAGAAATTGTTTGTACATTTTTTGCCCGAGAAGGTTCAAAACTGCACATTTGAAAAGAAATCTAGGTGTGTCCGAGCTTTACTACTGGATGTACTGAGTTATGAAACATCAAATCTGGAAGCCAAAATTTTTATCAGTTTTCGTGAGTTGAGCGAGCGATCTATAACTCATATGGACGACAAAAAGAGAATATGTGGTTTGGATGGGGTCTTCAACTGGGGTGATGAAACATGATGAACTTCTAGTTTCATGGTTTAAAATGATTGATCTTTTTCTCCAAGCTTATTGTTAATTTATTTAAAGCAAATGACATCAGCTCCTTTTACATTGTTACCGGTTTGAGGTTGGTACTTTATTAATATGCAATTATTCGGAATTAATATTTAACGCTAATATAAGTGAATAAAAACTATTGTAATTGGAAAACCTATGGCACCTATGGAAGCAAAACAGATTTCTGCAATTTTAAGGAATTACAAGAAAATGGGTATTTACTTCTTGTTTAATGTTTAAATTTTCTATTAGTCATTTCCAAACTCTTTTTAAGCGCTCAAAAAAACGATTAACACCTTTAACATGTATTTTCCAAGAAGTTATGTGATCATTTGACCATTTGTTGCACATTTTTCAAACTCCTGGAAAATATTTGCAATATCTAGTTGGCTGTAAGGAATGTAGTGAGAAGCCATGCACGGTTTATCAAACAGTTCAGGAACCTTACCTAAAATAAGTTGTTCCTATTTCCTTGAGGCTGTTATGTCCCTAAATTGTAAATATAGGACACGCCTAACATTGATGTCATGTTTATATACATATCGATTTTTTACCAGGCATTTCGTGTGAATCACATAAATTATTTGGAAATTTTACATGCATTCAACAAACATTTTAACACGTTTGGTTTAATTTAAGCGATGCTAGTTGAAAATGTGAATTAATTTTTCATTAACTTATTGAGTATATCCTACCTCAATATCACGTATGACACCCATGATTTTTAAGGGAATTCAATGATGAAAAAGTAATTTAAACTGAAATAACACCATGCGATTAAAAATATTCATAACAACGTGAACAATTCTTTCTTTGATGTTAAATTTTTATTCTCCTTGTAAACTTATATTATGTAAATGGTTTTACATCCTTCCATCATTATTAAATGAGTATCAGCGTATTTCATCGTACTTAAATCCCACTCAAATGACGTGTTGCTTAAGCAGTACAGAACATCCAGAGGGAAATTTATACTTTTTATGGTTTATTGCTGGTCTTAAGACGGTACACGATTCTCCGTGCTTGCCTCATCTTGCTTCCATAGTGGCTGTTTGGTGCAGTTTTACTAATTCGTTTATTATGATGGCTATTGCTTCCTGGTAAGGGAGAAACTGCCGGCAAAACAGGAAGTTTTATTTGACTAAACTACTTCCCAACTTCATCATACCACAAAGTGTGGGGCACAGTAAAATTTACAACCAAAATGAGCGAATATTAAAAGCAGCACCAGAGGGAAATGTGTCGTTTACGGCTACAGTAAAAGCACCGGTAATAACCGCAACTCGAAACGAAGGTGGCAAATGTCTGCTACTGCTGCTTCCGGCGGCCTCCTGTTCCCACCGAACGTTTGCGGTCTGTTGCCGCTACCCTGGCTGTCGCAAGGAAGTTGTAAAAGATTCACACTTGATTGCTCGTATTATTCTGCAATTTTCTGGTGCCACCGTTTAGCACGGAGAACTCATCAGGCGTGAGCTTAAGCTTGCTTTGGGGGATAGCGTTGGGCAGATTGTCTTTGAGAGAGGCTTAGTGTTGGAAGATTTGTTTCTGCACAAATCACGACACCCTGTGCCTAGGCACTAGTCGCAGCAGTAGAAGCTGCAATGGCGATTAGAATCGTTATTAATGCGCACCACCTTTGTCTTGGTGTAGCTGTTTTCTGACTTTGAAGTCGCAGCAGGATGTACCATCGCTTTAAATGCCCATGCATTTTCTGCTCTATGTTGGTGACGGGCATAAAAGCAAATATAAACAAAATAAATTACGCCATTTGAATCAGAATTAAACGATTAACAATTTGTGATGTTTGTGCTTCCCCACACCCGAAACATGATAAGTCATGGTTGAAGGCCATCGTTTTCGAGTCGGTCCTGTGTCTCCTTAAATGGTTGCGGATTATTTTTCTCTTCTACTGGCTTTTGGATTAAGTGGGTAGATTCAATGCCAGGTGCAGATATTTATTTAAATGGTTATAATAAATGGTTATAATACTCTGTAATTATCAAAATTGCGTGCTTAATTAATGGTAGCCGATTTTGCAACATTACCTGCCAGCAGTGGCCAACAAATGCCTGATGGATGACAATGACAAGGATTGTGGTTAATTACAAGGCTGCCTGCGGTTAAAACCGGTTCTGAAATGTGAAATGTATACCTCGCGGGGTCTAAATTTTAACGTACAGCGTGAGCGACCGAATGATCAAACGATATTTTGCTGAGATATTGCAAGCCCAAGTGACTCAGCAGAGAGATGAAGATTATGAGAAGCTATTGCAATGGTGATTGGGAATCATTTTAATTTATGACACTTTTATCAATTTGTCATGTTTAGTTTCACGTTGAAATTGTTCAATTTTTCAAAGGCACTTATTTTTGTTAGAAAATGTTTAAAAGGGACAACCGTTATTCCTATTGAAATACTTTACAAACTATGGGTTTTCAAACGACTGATGTTAATTTATGCTTATTATGTAATTGATAGAAAATGCTTTCAATTTATCTAATTCCCTTAATTTTGAACTGTTGTGATGCTTAGCTTATTTGAGAAAATATAAGCTTAACAATTGCTTTTACTTATATTAAAACATTTAACTACCAAATACTGCATGTCATGATGCACTAAAATGGGATCCCTTAAAATGAAACTACATCAAATGAAACTACATCAATATCATAATCTTCAAAATATCTTCTTTTCCGTCGATTGTAATTGCTATAAATGAACCAACAAATTCAAATCGAAGATAAATATTTGATAACATTAAGCTGTGTATTCCATTGCTTCATTGCATAATCGCTCCTTGCGCTTCAATTCCTACGAACAACCAATTCCAGTTCGGTTGTTCCATGCCTGAAGCAAAGGGACGCCAATCGTGTCCGTAAAGAGACGATCAATCCATGCTTTTCACACGGCAACTTCTATATCAAGCTTTACTGGAAACCGTACCCCCAACTCCTTGTTTCCATTCGTTCCCAGGTTTGTGTGTCTTCAATTTCCTTCCCATTTTTTGCTGTTGCTCCACCCAATTCTGTTTTTCGGAAGGAAATTCGATTCGCAGCGACGGAAAATCGTTATCAAAATAATTAAATTAAAACATCGTTCGCGTCGTCGTCGTCGTTCGCCGGGCTGTGAGCTTTTGGGCGACGGCTGTTGATTTATAATTCCAATTTACAAGTCGGTTGGGTTGTTGTGAAGAAGGCAGAAGGCTGACAGAGAGATGGACACGGGTTGGATAACCATCGGGCGTGCCAGTCAACGACACGGAAACAGATGCGTTCATTTCACGCCATTTGGAAGCTAACGCCGGTGATGGAACGGATTCGTTTGCGATGGGATGGGTTGGACCGATTATTGAAAAATTCAATTTTCAACCGCTGACAGCACTCCATCTGGTGTTGCGTTTCAGTTGCGTCTGTGTTGTCTTGGAATTATTTTTTTGTTATTTTACATCAGCAAATTCTGCTTTTCATAAATACTTTGAAAATCTATGACACTGAGCAAATCGTGATGCAGGTGGTCAATGCTTCACGATGCTGAAGCAACTGGTATACATTAAATACGAGATAGCTTGACACCCTGAATTGTGTGAAATTTCATGCTTACATAAGGCAACTTCAACCACATAATCTAAATAGCGCATAAACAACTATTTTGAATGCTGCAGCGTCCTTGCTTAATCAGTAGTAAGTACTACCATCAGTAAGTGTGTGTGATTGTGGGAGGGTGTTTTTTTGTCATTCTCGTTTTCCCAGCTTAAGTTTCTAATTAATGTTACGTATTAAGTAATAGTTAATGAAGTAATTATCTTTTTAAATAAGTTTTCTTATAACCAGTCGGTTAGAAAAGCTTTTCTTCCCTAGATCTTACTAACTTTCCTCGCATGTGAAATAGTATCTGAAACGAACTATGCCAACGAAGGACAATGGACGCATTCATAAAGAATCGGTGGAGTGATCGGTGCAAAACAAACGATGTGCTCGAAGAAGAAAAGTATGTCGCTGAGAATCTTGGTTCCCCCGATAGGATGAGAATAAATGGGAGAGTAAATGCATGCTTTTAAGTGATAAAAACAAGCGTTACCGTTAGCACTTAACCTTTACGAGCATCGTTCACATTGTGTGTAATTTAAGTATGTAAGATGCCTATAGTACCTTATTAAAGTGTTTTCGAACTAAATCTGCCCAGCATCTTTTACCTTTTATCTCGTAACAATACATCCAAACGTACGTACCAGTCACCAAGTAACGTTATTCGTTCCTTGTGGAGGGCAATTAATATAAAAATATTTTGGTACAACTTTCTTTAAACCATATCAGTTTTGCTTCTGTGACAATTTCTGTGACCATTTGGTAAATATTTTGACAAAATGTTGCTTTTAAATATTTGATACATTGTAAATAGGCGTTTGACTTACTCGATGAAAGATTCGGTTACCGTTTATTGTTGATGAATATAGCATTTTCTATTATTCTCGATGGAAGACAATCCACCAGCGTAAACATCATGATACGTCCTTTTCAAATAAGTCAACAGCTCACTCAAGGTAGGGACAGATTTGCGATGACATGCCGATAAATATTTGCTCGCAATTTCGTACCACGGGTTACGACATCAACAACCTTCGGTTGCTTCTCATTCCAAGAATTTATATGTGTACACCCTTGTATGGGGTACGTGTAGGGATGTTTTTGTGTTTTATCCCTGCTACTGCTATCCATCGTTTGCTTTTAATTAATACCATGCATACCTCTGCCATCAGTTGGTCTCTCTGTTGGAACGAAAAAAACTCAAACCAGTAACTCGATGGGATTATATGTTCCTCCGCTACCCGCACCCACCTTAAGCAGCTTTGTGCTAATGTAGCACTAGAGTTCTTGGTACCCGACGGGCAACAAAAACACTAATCCCATCGTCACATCGTTTGCTTCGTTTCGAGTGGGAAGTGAAACCTTGTCCGCTCCAGCGACCATAATCGCTTTCCGTCCTTTCCGCGATGGCTTCGCATGGCTCAGCGGTAGTTCATTCAGCTTTCGTAATTATAAACTTTCCCTAGACCAAAAACGGGCCCACTCAGAAGCTGATGTTTATCCAAGTGCGCGGCAAATTCATTCATCGTCTCCTTCTGGTGGTGGTTTGAATGTCTTTGGCCGTTTCGTTTTCTTCACCAGAAGACGGATTGACCCGATAGTACGCTGTACCGTACCGCTTGTGATTATAACGAGCCAAGGACAAGATACTGATTTCCCTCGAATCCGGCTTGTCAGCGTCCGGAGCAGTACCAGTTGGCATGAGTGCGCGTTTTTGGTGTTTGGCAAATTTGAGTCCTCGAATTGAGCGGAAGTCACAACCGTGTTCGTGTGCTCGAAGCGGAAGTTGTGGCGAGGAAGCCGATTGCTTGCTTCGGGACCGAGGTTCGGTAAGCTATGGGGATAGTTCTTGCACAACCGACACTAGTAGGAAGTAGGATTCTGGAACGAACTACCAAAGATTACAAGCGGTACTAGAACTGGTAAGATGGCAGCAATGACTTCACAATCGCACAACTTTTAATGGTAATATTTTGTAGCGTAACCGGATGGGACGCATGTACGAGCGGATGTACATGGGAATGGTTACTGCTAGGTTCGATGCGGCAACCTGACCCATTTTGATGATGACCCATGGTTTCTAGAACACCAAACCGAAACACAGCTTCGGTATTGTTCCGTGCTATGGCGTTTTTAGTCTCGGCGTTGTGAAGATCGAAATGATATTTTAGGTACCCAATCAAGGGCGGGCAAGTAGCAATGCATGAGCAGATGGGTAAGGATGAACAGCGGGTTGTTTGTTTTGTATGTTTTGCAGGAAAATACGTTTCAATTACTGGTAGCGTTGAAATACCGGCTATTCGTCTATACGAGCGCCTTTCAGTTTTATTTTGAATCATTGCTCCAACCTTTGAGAAAATTACTGGACATTACTCTCGGCAATAATTTGTTAAATTTCTTAACGGTAGATGGGTTTGCAGCTTGGACGAAAAGCATGAAATGGGATATTTGCGGTAGTGCTCGATCCGTGTATGCATGTACACAAACAAACTCGCTCTGAGGTGGTGTACATACAGATTCGTTAAACCAGCAGCAAATACAATTCACACAACATCGTTGTAGATGGCTTCACAGATCAAATGAAATTTGACGGTAGCAGGAAAGACGAGGGAATTTAGCAAACTAATTATAAGGTACAGTGGCAGGAAATCTTTTATTTGGCGCGGGAAACGACTCTGAAGGGGAATTTAATAACAAACAGTTTAATTAAAATATGCGAGGAGATGTTTGCTGTTCGTACCGTGAGCCTCATTCCTCCGACAGCAAGCACCAACGGACTCAGTTTCTGGCAATTCAAAAATCTAACATGCACTTTTGAAAGACGCGTCACTGACTATATACACTGCAGTTAAAACTACAGACAAGAGTACCATCATCGGACTTTAGCGTTATATCGATGTAATCCTTTTATTTGAGCTGTTACGTTATACTTTAGTTGCGTTATACGTTATACTTTTACCTAGTTATGGTTCCTGGAGTGAGCCTCTTCATGGAATTCAAGAGCGCTTTGGAAAAGTAGATATTTGTAAAGAGCAGCTTAAGAAAATGCTATGCAGCTGTACTGCAGCAGCTTTTCGAGCTTCTATCGCTCTGAGATACAACCAATTTAGGTAAATATTGTAAGAGTTGTGCTTTTCTTTTAGCTCGAATGTTTGGAACAATCTGAAACATGCCACTATTGAACTGGTACATAATTAAAACACCCAGCTGTACTATGTGTGTGCTTCCCTGCGAACCGAACATGCTTTGTTCGTCCTCTCACTTTGCTCAAGAATATTTGCATCTACTCCCGTGCTTTGCAAAGCACTGCAGAACGGAGGGTGTATTAACGACCAGAACGGTGTGTATACGCGCGCAGCATCTTCGAGCATGCCTGTTGCGTACGGCGGTGGAAACTTCTGGCAGCTAGGAACGTGTCGTGTGTTGAAATTATGTCCATATCAAGTTTACCTTTGTTGGTGCTTTTCACACACACACATGGTCGCTTTTTCACGTACTGACTTGCCTTGTTTGAAGTTAATTGGATGGGTTTAGCGAGCACGTCGGTTTATGTACCGCGCCTCAAAGGCATGGGAGTTTCTTGCAAAACTGATCGTACAGTGCGTGCACGAGTCTGTTTATCTAGGCTTGTATGCATGTGTTTTAATGAAAGTTTAATTTAGTAGGAGTGATGCTATTCCGATCCACTCCGGAGAATATTGCACCCATGGATGGTGAGGATGTGTAGCTGGCTGCTTCTCAAGATTGGTGCAGAGATGATACAATTTTACAGCCACGTGTAAATGAAAGTAACATTATTGTTTACCTCCGTGCGGATGAACTTAGTTGTTGCTACAATATTATAATTGTTTTAATGAACTCAAGTTTCATTAATCCATTTCGTTTGGTCAATTTTTATCGTTCGATGTTTATCTTAAATATTTCTGTCAGTTTATCTTAAATAACTCTGACTAAGTGTCATAGGCATCGCTTCCAAAATGCTAGGTACAATTGAATTAAATTTTAACTTTTTTTTAACTAGGCATTCAATATTCATACTTTTAATCAAACATCTTCCAATAATTTTTTAGTAAAGTAACTTCATATTCAAAGTATATTAGTCTTTAGTTTATACCTCCACTAGTTGTAACTAGTACATAATCAGAACGAGCATAAATACAAATTTTAATACAAAAAAAAATATTCTCTATAAGGCAGCGATTTGGTTTGGATATGAATGGGTAGGCGAATGAGTAAAAATAATTTGGTTAAGCATTTTCCAAGAATGTTAAACTTATATGCAGGTTACATTGTAACTGTGCTAGGATCGTTATTGCAGTTGGCTAATCTATCATTTGTATTATATTTATTTTGTTTCGCTGAGGCGTCCTTTTTTTTCATTAATGTTCATGAAGTATGCAAAATGATTTTCGAAACTGGAAAATTCAAATCAATTTCAGGAAATTGAAAAAGATTCTGAATCCAGAAGATTTGAATAATTTTAATATCAATTGAAAAGCTTTATCAAATGCAAAAAAAACTAAACATCACTTGATTTCAATAATGCAAGTATAGTCTCATCATCATGACGATGCCACCCAAGGAAGTCATCATTACGTCAGATCAAAAGAGTTTGCAATATTTTCAGATTAAAACATTACCGTAAACGTCTTTTATACATTCATAGAATTTATTGTGTCATTAGCATCAGTAACGGTTGAAAGATCAGTTGCCTTCATGCCAACCTTCCCACTTCATGAAGAAACATTACTTCACCCTTCCTAGAATCTATTACATCACCTACAAAACATCTAAGCGCATTAGATGGTTGAAGGAATAAGTGCGTTTAACAGGTTTTAATGGTAATGCTAAGACCTGATTAATTATACGGTCATTAATTTTCGTCGGTTTACGCACGCACGCGAGCTCGGTAGGTTCTAGGAAAAAACGCTACACAAATCAAAATATTCATCCGTCTTAAATCCAAAACACATCAAAAGGGTAACTAATTTGTCTCGGCTCCAATTGACAACTTGTTTGGGTGCCCCAAATGGAAAACCGTGGAATGAGGAATAGCACAGGATTTTGTTCATTACCATTGAGCAGCTTGTGCTACGTTATTCGATTTAAATCCATCCCTTTTCCCAATTTACGCTTAAGTAACAATGCTCGGCACAACCGCGACAGGAGAAACGGAGCAATACTCGGCGTCCATCTTCGTATTTTCTTTTACATTTTTCGAATCATCAGCGCGATAATGGTTAAGCCAGTCAAGCTTAACCGAAAGCCGGCGGCACATTAACTCACTGGCAGTGGAATAGCAGCGAAGTGGATTGCATAGTTACACTGATTGAAAAATCAGCTTGATCGCTCCCTCGTGCACACCATGGTCATAGCCTTGAGTGACTTTCGTAAAAGGATTAATTTATTAAATTAATGCCTACCTTCCACCGAGCATCCTATCCGTGCCAGTGAAAATGACCCCATTTCTTTAATATCACGTCACCAGCTTGATTCCATTTATCGATTTACGCGTGTTTCGAGTATGCGATAGCAGGGCAGGCAGCAGCGTTACGCTTACAACCAGAAGGTTTTTATTTAAATTCACATTATTACGGCTTCGACCAGAAGGTTTTGGTGATTGTGGAAACACGGTCGTACCGGCATTGGAAGAAATTGTATTGCTGGCTGGGTGGTGTTTGGCGTTCAAGTTTTGTGTGGTTCCACTTGCGTGCCACGTTGGGCTGGAGCTGGTGTCACCCTAGTGCTAAGCTTTTCATGCTAATAATCCAATCGAATCGTATTTCCTTGTTACTGCCTTCTGCATCTTTGAACAAACTCGATCTCCGCTCACCAATGTTAAAATACAGAAGGAAAAGTAAGACGCTTGTAGCATTTTTTACATCATACTTGCGGGCGAAAGGTAGTTGGTTCTGCCTAGAAAAGCTGTTTGGAAATTGAAATGAAATCGAAATAAATTGATTCAAGCGCAAACGAGGAAAAGTACACATTCACAAAGAGCGGTTTTTTTATAAAGCATCTGTGTTATTTTCCCACAAGCAACCTCCCGATTGTGTTTTTTTTTCTTTTTCAGTTTACTCTATATTTTTAGGCTTTCCTGCTTACGATCACCAAAATAAACCTTCCCGTTCGTTTACATTTGTGGTCGATGAAAAGCATTCACTGTTTAAGCATGTGGCATTCTTTTTCTATCGCATCGTTTATTCAACATTAGTTCATGCGTAGCGAAAACGAAACCTTAAAGCTGAAGATATCAGCTCTTGCGCTAGCAGAAACTGTTCTTTAAACTTGCAAAACAGAATTCCCCAGAATACATTCCATCCAATTGATTCGCAGCATGTTTGCGTGCGAGATGTGTTTGCGTGAGAGCGCATACCGTGTCTCTTGGGTGGTGTGGAGAGTCGTGCTTGTTTCTTCAGTGATAAATATTTTCCTTTCTTGTTCAGCGGTAGTGCAAGGAATGCTTTTCCGAGAATGGTTCCCGTCTTGTGGCATTCGCATTTTTTTCATAAGTCAACTGACAACCTTTACTCTTCCAGCACAATGTGCACAGACTGGGTGCAAATTTCACTTTAAAATCTTCAAATATCAACGTTGCGTCTTGGATTACTTATAGAGTATAACATTATTTGCTTTTGCATACCATTTTTGTGGATGATGTTCGCTACAGAACAAGAGAAGAAAAGTTCCGAGATTTGCTGTTCATGGCTCAACCATAAACTTTCTTCAAGTGCTAGCCATGCTGATTGTTTTAAAGATATGGTTAATGTTTAATTAACATTTCTTTTAAACACAAAGCTTGTATGGTTAGGTATGTGAGAGTACCGAAGAGACAAAAAAATCAAATTTGAGAGGATATAATGAGTGTCTTACAGGTTTATCAAAGCGTTTTTCTCAAATATGAATCAATACTAAAGAGAGATAAATAAATATCTCTACGTGTAATCGTACTTAACGTTTTCAATGTAGAAGGTTTGATGTCAATCACATTCAATAAAAAAAAATCCCAATTTCAACTATTATTTTATTTTTTGAGTTGGTTAATTTTATCATTCTTAGAAAGTACACAACTACAAACATCACAAAAAACGAACAGGGTTAGGAAAAAAATCTTGCTCTAAAATGCTTTGTTTTTCCCTTCGAGTGCGTTTCATCTCCAAACAAACAACAGCCACTGAAGAGCTTGTAAGCTTCAAGCATTGAGAATGCGTCCAAAAAGTGAAGTTCGCTTTGGTGGAGGAAAACAGTAAACATACTTAAAGTTTTGTTTGTTTACTAGAAAGTAGCAAGTACGAATAACGGTATGGTACCTTCGCGCACACACATTAACAAACAACCTCACCTAAACACCCACACATACATCCAAAGAAACAGAGGAAAACCTCATACGTCATGTAAAGACGTACATACACGAATGCATTACAGCTGAAGGCTACTCACGAAAGCGGACCCCAAATGAGGAAAGTGCACAGAAAGTGAAAGAAAACAAGACTTCTCGCACAGGCCGGCTTCGTGCACTCCCACGGGTTTCGGAAAAACAACGACTTTTGGGATAAAATGAGGAAAGCTTTTTTTACTGGGACACAGGGCTGATCGCTTCGTCCATGTTCAGGGGTTCATGCTTAGATGCCCTTATCAGAAATGATAGAAACAAGTTTGAATTCAGAGGAAAATATTTGGCAAAACATATTTTCGATTTTTTACATTTGTTTGAGGATATTTGTCATAGCATTTCACGAAACTATATCAAAACACTTACCCTCACCGTGCGTCTTTGCGGTGACGTTAAGAAAGTTGTGATTGATTTCCACATTCTCGTCGATGTCCGCCTCATAGATAACTTTCTCGAAATAGAGTGGGTAGTCGTTCTTGTCGGCAATACCTGTTTTGATGAATTTAGTAACTGAAAGGAAAACAAAACACACAAAATGTACTCGTTAGTTAGTTGTTTAAAGTGGTGCACTCGAACAGTGCGCTAAAAATATAGCTACGACAGCATTCACTAAAGAATACGCCACAACATTGGACCCTATCTGGAATCGAATATCAAAAGAAACGAAAAACTAATGGAAACATATTTTAATTTTGCTTCTTATGTCGTGTTCCATCTGGCATCCAAACAGCAATCGCATATGTCACTCACGCAACCGATTCCGGACCAAATGCTCCCGATAATCCGTGACCACTAATGAAAAACTGGTAGCGATAAATTTCACATTTCCTACTTCCATTACGGTTTCCAACCATTGTAATTGAAATGAGAAGATACATAACGTATAAAAAAGTGGTTACACAAAGATGCCGCACCGGCATCGCTAAAGAAAAGTAAAATGCAATAGAAAGAATAGCACAAAGTTGAAATGGAAAAAAATGTTTTTTCGTTACCGAAACCTTCACTGACCAACCTCATCCAGCTTCCAGTTAATCCAATGGTCCGTTTCGTTGTCGGTGGGAATGGATCCATAATGTGTCTTCGAATCTAGATTTTCTCTTAGAATGATTCAAAGGGGCAGAAAGCCAACAGGGTGTATGTAAGTATGTATGTGTGTGTGTCTTTGTGTTGGTTTCCGGCACAAATCCGAATCCAGACCAGACCGAATCCAGACAAAGATATCCATCGACCCACTAGCGTACGGTTATTCGCGCGTTCCAGCTGAGCTTGTGATTCGGTGCAATTGCAATCGCCACGGTACCATGATACAGTGAGTTGTGTTGGCCCTCTCGCTACTCTCCCCATGGACAATGTGTGACGAGAAGTGCAGCCCACAGCACAATTTAAAACAATTTAAAATCCATTTTCTACTACCATGATTTCTGACTTTGATTCGTACGTCCGTTCGTACGCTGGCCATGTACGCCATGCCGTGGCTCGAGAGACGACACCATCAAGTAGTGTAAAAGTACGACGCAAGGATTGATGGTAAGAAACCGTCGCTATCCGGGCTCAATTTGGAATTTCTTGTTGTAGCTTTTATTAATTTTAGTTTTTCTGATAATGTAATGTGTGTGTTTTACTTTATCTTATTTCGCTTATGTCGCTTTAAATTTTAAACTTATCTCATTTAATCCAGTTTTTGTTCTTTTTTTCAAATTAATAGACTTTGATTATTGGCAAGTCAAAAGCAACCCACTTTAAAGTGATTTTTTATACATTTTGTGTTATAAAGCGTTTGTTGCTTGTAGCAATAAACTATTACAAACCTCTTTCAATGGTTATTAATTATAAAAAATTCAAATTCAAAAAAATGTCTGTATTTACCGTACTATGTATACTGCGCTAGAATAAGAAAAAACATATTGTGAAACAAAAGCTACACTGAAACCAAAAAGGTTGTTGCGAAGGTGCCTGCTTTTGCTTTGTTTTGTTTATCTTTGTACATTCTTTGCGTTGAATGTGAATCGAATAATTAACAATTGCATAATATTTATAAAAAGGGTAGTGCTTTTTCGTGTACGGATTTTGAATGCCAAATGACAAACATAAATACATTTTTCGTGAATGGTCAATAAACAAGTTGACAGCGGATAAAAAGAGTGAAGAAAATCTGCACAAAATATTCTCAAATAAGAAGTTTGGTTGAGCAATTTTTTCGCCAAACACGATACTAGAACAATATTCTTATTTCAGCAAATGTTGCTGTTTTGAATATGAATTTCAAACACTAATGCTAAGCCAAATGTTCTTTGTAATTTCCTTTTTGTAGCATAATTAAGGTTTTTCAAGCCTTTGATTATGTTTTAAGGAACAACTTTTCTTTTTTTATTATGTAAATAAAACATGTTTACTGTAAAACCATTCCTTTTTTGTTAAAGCATAATTTTAAAATTTAAAAGGGAAACTATCCTTGAAACGCTTTCCTGGAATTAATGCTTAAACAAGGTTCTATAACTGACAATCGTTAGAGATTCATGCAGATGCCATTAAAACGAGTGCAAAATGAAATAAACCGGTCAGTGTGTGTTATTCCTTCTTATGTATCTTTTTTCTCCCAGTCACACATTGATCAATTGAATGTTGCAATGCTAACATCGAGGGCACTGTGAAAGATTGGTGAAATAGTTGCACCATTGCGAGCGAAGGTTATAAAATAAAATGAATTATTTAGTCAAATATGACTTCGTTTGCTGTATGTGCTATTTTTCAATTCTTCTTTCTGCTCAAATCCGAATGGCAGGTGCATCGGCAGGAGTGCTACATACCAAAACTGCTTGCTTCTAGCAGGCCAGGTGAAAATGGCACAATTGAATTACTCACTTTTTATCGCGGGATGCAACAGCTTGCGCGGCGTTTGTATCGTGTGTCGTTCCTCTGATGCATGCGATATTTTTTGCTAAAGCCATGTATACGCTGACTGCGTTATGAAATAATCGCTGAAGGATTTTTGCAAATGATTTAATAAAATGAAGTCAAAATAATTTCGTGGCAAGTTTTGCTTTGCTTTGTGAGTTGCTTTGTAGCATGAAATTTTTAGCTCTATTTATAGCTCCGAACGGAAAGATTTATTTTGCTGTTTAAATTGCCTAATACATTGAAATTAATATTTTAAAACGCAAAACAAAAACAATTATTATGCTTTTTTCCCAGAAACATTCATTGTAAAATAGTGTTGATGTATAATTTCAATGGCATCGATGACAAAATATGTATATTTGAATATTTGAAGTGGTTCTTTTATTAACGTGCGTTCAATCAAATAAACGAGTGACATCAGAAGGAACATTCGCTATTCGTGTAGCATTTTGAATCAGACTCTAAATATTGAAGAACATTGTGTTGTCAGTTGTTTGCATTGATCAAAGAGTTATTACATTTCCTATCCTTCAGTGTAATTGTTGTGCAATGTTTGCTGTCCACGATTCTTAACCGTTGCGTGGAATCAGTACAACGTTACTCGTATGAACGGATAAAGCACCAGGCGCCTCCATGACAATATAAATTAATGGCAATCCATTGACAGCTGCATTTGTCACGATGGAAACGTTTGTTTAGCACGCAATATGAGGAAAAACGGATGAACTTGGAGGAAAATAGGTCACAGCTACAAATCTGCCATGTTCTGTGCCTTGCCATAAGTTTCAATCAATCCAACAATAGCACCGCCGACCCCATCGATGTGCCTTATTTCCGTCGCACTCTTGCAAGGATAGCTTGATAGATACAAATGGTAATAAAAAGCGCGATCTGGCAGATAAAACATCTCTAAAGGCGACTGGTCGCTGCGCATCAAATTAGATAAAAATAAAACCCGGATGGTGGCGAATCTTTGCCCCACGCCTCATGACCACTCGAAACAAAGACATTTTATTAACGTGACATGAAGTCGTCTTCGGCAACCTCGTCCATTCATTGATGATGCTGCTATTTAGCGTCGGGCAAGATACTTTCTCGTATTTTTTATGTATATTTGCTTGCCAGCATCCGCTATTGTTGTCTTCCTTTCCATTCTTAATGTCTCCCCCCTCTTCTCTTTCTCTATACCTCTCTTTCTCTCTCTCTCTCTCTCTCTCTCTCTCTCTCTCTCTCTCTCTCTCCTTTTTTCTCCCTCCGTCGACTCAATTATTGAAAATGGTTCTCTGGGTGGGTACTGTCGTGTGGTCATTTCATCTCCTATCCTTCATGCGACCCATGCCGAAACAAAACACACCGAGTGCGAGGCTAATTGATTTTGGAAAGGAATAATATTTTGTTTTACGACCGTCCATTAAAACGGACCCTCGTGACTGTATCTGTAGCTTGTGATGTGAAAGTCAGGTCTAGGAGTAAGCTATTAGAAACTTTTCAGAAGGACGGCAGAAGCTGGTAGTCACCCATTAACGCCACAGCGGGAATGGTATGGTGGTACCACGCTTGAATGGAGCTACCACATGTTTCTTTCTATGTTTTGTGGAAGAGTGGCTGAAGAGGGCAGTATGCGGGTGTGCTTTTATGTTTTATGAATAAGCTTATTGACATCTTTTTGGGGAAGGAAAATACATTCAGATAAATTGAAAACAAAATGTGTGGGTCAGTTGAATGCTTGGGGAATCAGAGGAAACTATTAACCATGTTTAACATTATGTTATCTGCATTATTCCATATCATTTGAATTTTTTTATAAAGACACAACTGTCCTGTCAAAAATAGCAAAATTAAATTTATTTTTATTATAATCAACAGAAACGACCTGATATAGTTCTATCTTGAAACTATAATTTATAATTATCATACCATCTTATTAAGGAACTGATTTCTTGGTACCGCGAACAAATCTGCCAATTGTTTGTAAGTCTTCTTTTTTTTGTAGCGCGTTCGCCCACCATCCAAAAACCGCTAGCTTATTAACAACAACCCAATCAGGCACAACGTGCTCCCACACGACAGCTGGTATTAAGACATGATAATTTATTGTTATGAGCGGAAAACAACACATAACCGTGATAAAAGACACATTTCAGTTTGTATTCGCTTAGCTCCCCAAAACAAAAGCTGCCGTGCTGTTTCCAAAGGCACAAAACGGCGAGAAGAGGAAGAATGAAAGAAAAGCACAATATTCTTAAGCTTTGTTTACACACCGTGCCACTCAATGCTGTTGTTTCAGTGGTGCTCTATTTCCGTTTTTAGTCCTGTTGAAACCTTGGATCAAGTTTATTGTGCCATCTTCTTCTAAATTTCCGAAACACCGAAATTGTGTTGTTTCATGTTTCGCTTAACCAGGTGTCCTAGAAGCGGTTCCCAATTTGTGTTATTGTAGTGTTTTCCGTCTTTATATTTGTTTATTAGCTTCCGGAATGGTCGAGTGGGTTTTTCGCGTCCTACAGAAATAATCATAGCCACGAGGACGAAAGAAGAATAGCTGAGGCTGGGGACTGTAAGATTCCTTTACCATGGAAGGAGAACAGCCAGATGGAAAGTATGTTGCCACTGTGCAAGTGTTTCCCCCACTGGTCTTCGAATGATGCGGTGCGAAAGAAAAATGGGAAAAGGAACCCACTAAATTCCCTTAGTGTCGGAGTTTTTCTTGCTGTTTCTTATGCTTACCACCCTCCAACGTGTTCCAATCCTTCCAGAAACATTATTTCCGTTTAGAGTAAAGGAAGTGGATAGTTTTCACTTCTGCTGATGCAATTGCATTCAGATGCAATCATGTGCAAACGAAAAAAAAAATGCCAACAGAAACTTTAAAATGGTTTGTAGAAAAACTAACTTTACTAAATGGTACCGCACTTCCTTCGTTGGTCTTTTTGTGAACAAACACTCACATGCATCCTTGTCAGTACCATAGTGTAACAACAACACACTGATGTGGTTGCTTTTTTGTCACATTTTCAACCACACGGTCGGCAACAACGTTTGTATCCACTGCGAATTCTTTCGTTCACCATAATGAGGTCAAGCCCGGGTGAGAAGAAACATAACCGGTCAGCTCATCATTCGTTCCCCTAATGGCTAGTTATTGTGGCTGTACAGGACGAGCATCTAATTGATGATAGTGATTTATCTTCTGTTCATATTTTCAATTTGACTGTTGATTTTTTTCGGTTGTTGAAAAAATGTTTGTGCTTTGATGCAATGAAGTGCATCTGTTTTGACAGGCGGAAATTAGTTATTGATGCTTGGGACTGTCAAGTTGTGAGTGATATTTGGTTGATTTTCAAGATTGGTCGAATTGTTAAATGCAAAATATTGGATGTATACTTTTATTTTGTTTTCCTCAATCCTGGGTTCACACCTCATTCAAAATTATTGTTATTGTTACTATTTTTATTTGTGTCACTTATAAAAACTGCAAAACATTTTTTTTGCTTTATACAATTTCCAAACATTGTTACGTTTGTGTATCACTTTTAATAAATTTTAATCAATTAATTTCATACCATAGTTCCATTTGTCATACATGGCAACAAAAGGTTTAAATTAGAAAATTAAAGTAAAAGTGTTTAAAATCGCACGAGGACAAATGAAACGAAATACCATGTATGAAATAAAATCTTTTTGATTCCCTCAATTTTGTCTAACACGATCAATGAAGGAATATCAAAAATGTTTTGAATCTTGTTCTTTAAACCCAGTGATATCCAACTTTTGGTCCGTGTCGTTTACAGTCGGTGTACGTGAACGAATTTATATTTGAAAAACAAAAGCTTATGACTATACATATTGTGCAATTTTTATTCCCACAATTAAGATTAAAAATTCCAAAAAGAATGTTAGCACAAGGTTCAAACATAATTTTGATGAAAAAAAACTTTGCACAAAGTCTACAAAATGTATGCTCTCACATTGCTTAAAATGTTGGAAAATATTGTTTTAACCTGATAACTGAAGAATGCTAATGATTCACTCGGGACACTTCATAACCGGCCAGGCTGTGCAGACTACTACTCATCTACGCTGTTGTGTTACGGGGATCGATTACGAACGAAGCCCTATTCGGGTAGTCCCCATAGTGACCTTACACACGGTAGCCACCGCACATGGAGTATTTGACTCGGGTTTCGGGACGATTCGGGTCGAACCGGGCGGATTAGTAATTAAAGCACCCGCATAATCTGGTTTTACTTCGCTCGGGACAGAGGGATTGGTTGGGCAAACGTGAAGAGCGGAGGCAAACATGAAGCTGGGCACATGGTAAACAGGATCCCAGGGATCGTCACCGAGGAAACGTGAAGGCGCGTTTCGGGATTACATGTTCGTGTGAACTGCCCAGGGAGTAAGGATTTATTGAATTGCAATATCAACAATACTGGCTCATGGCTATGGCCTCATTCTTCCTCATCTTCCACGTCCACTATCATCACATCATAGAATGCGGGTCGGTTGGCAGACCGCTTCCGAAATGCCATTAACTTACCCGCTCCGAAGAATGTGGCTTAAGCGCCTCGGCAATTTGCAACCGTGGAAGGTCCCTGAGAGTGGCGGGGAAAACAGTTTTTTTTTTGGAAACGACCTTGTTCCTTATATGCTCGAAAAGGTCGGTAAGGATCATTTGGGCTCTGATTTACCAGAGCGGTTACGGTCGTTGCTTATGCATGACGAAACCAATGTTGCTGTAAGGTGTCGGATCTTTTTTTTTTTATATGTGTGTGTAATATTTATCTCCCTTTTATCTGTATTGACTTGAAAGCTATTCTTTTTTGCTGCCCTCAATGCTTGCTTGGACACCGAAGCTGGCTCATACAAATAGATGGATTTCTGGGGTGGTGTTTACAGAGCACAACATGTTTGACATAATAATAACGGTATGTGGTCTGGCCTAACTTGGACAGGGATGGAACGCAAAGCTATCCTGGAGGTGCGCCTGTCCTAAACTAACCACTTTTGCATGTTATTTAATTTAGCCCCGAGCTCACTGGCATGTTATAGAAAAAAAATCATCGGTAGCTTCAGTATGGTTGATGAGATGTTTTTTTCAATAAACCACACACACACATCCACTCAACTCAACATCCACCCAACAGGTAAAAGTACGAGTCACATATCATGACGTAACGTGTGGTGTACCGAGGGAAATGAAGGAGGCTTTATTACATTACATTATATTGCAATATTTATGTAAATGGGTTTTAAATCCGTATATTTGGGCAATATGGGAGTTCCGTTAACCGTCTACGTTAAGCATGATCTTTGATGGACTTAAAGCGTGTTGCCTGTAATGCAGAGTTATGGCAATAGAGAACACATTGCACCCTTCCAATTTGAACCCTTCAGCATTTCCATGAAAAGATACCTTTTCATGGGTAAAAAAAATTAAGATCAAAATATGTCCATGATTTTATGTTGTTTTGAAAATTTCAGCACGATACATATTGCTTCAACTACCTAGAATCGCAATAAAAGACGTACCATTAAGCAATTATTTAAATTCTCGGACGGACTGTGGGCAGCAATTGATAAACGACGGTGATAAGTTTAGACTGTAATTGCCAGATGCCTCGGGAGTTCAATAAGACATGTATTAACAATGTTTGTTTTTTATAGAATCGTTTCAATCGATAAAAATTTTGTGTATTGTTGCACATTTTGAAGCAACGTTCAAAAATGGCGATGAAAATGCAAGAAATTTTTGTACACCTAAGATTTGCACGTTTTTTATCGCACTATACATTTTATAAATAATATTGCTGTAAATGCTGCGTGATCCTTCAAACAGTTTAGTGACGATGAATATGTGCCATACAAGAGAATGCTTGTTGTGCTCGTTGTCGCCCCAGAAATTATTGCACACAATTCCAAAGGCGGAAATCTAACCTTTTTGCGCGAAACTGAGCATAATCTCTGGGAGCGTTCGTGCGCAACTGTATGACATGGATTGCAGTGCTTGAAACGGTCCTGATTTGATTTTTTTTTTTGGAATCCACTTCGCACCATCATTTGAAATAACCTTCGTGCTTGTGTACTTTCTCTCAAACACACACACACACATACAGATGTACATTCGATTGGCTACAGCACGCCTTGAGCAGTCAACATCTGCTAAGCGAATATTCGAAATAGGACGGCAATGAGCAGCTCACTAGGATCGCTCGGGTGTTCGGAGTTTATTGATACGTGACTTGTTGGGGAGCAACATTGGGCGTATGAACGGGCGGGTGGCGAATTGCAATAAACTATCCGGTTCCATTTTCCTAAAAGCTTTCCATCCGATCAAGCATAAAATGAGCTAACCAGTATGGACTAGGAAGGATAGGTAGGAATAGGCGGATTGTATCCGGCTGGTGTGGGAAGCTATCAATCGATCGAGAGGATACCTCTCCTTGGTTCAAATATTGATGGAAGACGCGAGAAAGAGCGTTTGTATGACGTGAAGAAGCAATGGAAAAAAGCGCAATTTCATCCTTCTCAATATACACGAGCGAACATACGCTGACTAACTCAGAAGCAGCCAAGCATACATTGTTTCTTGCATTCCGTTTGCCGTGGGAAACATTCGTCATTCACCGGACCACCATTCAATCACCCTCTTGTGAGTGTGAGAACCGGGCACAGTCGCGTTCTCGCTCATCGATGGGGCTCAGTGGCAGTAACCCACGTTGCTGTAATTGAATTATGTTCGTTATCGCTGTTGGTGCCGATAATCGCACTCTCTGCACTGCGTTAGTATAGGATGTGCGGAGGCATGGCTAGCTGCTGATGTCAAAATCATAAATCAAACAATCATTTTCAGCTCATTCGTTAGCTCACACCGAACCGCATCAGAGGTCCGGTTTGAAGGTCAGGGTTGGAAAATTAATGCAAAGGCGTATAGTATAATGTAAGTTGACTGGCCGCAGCATGTCCAAGTTTCCCCTGGTTGGCGAATGAATTATGTGGCGACTGGATCTTCGGTGATCCATGGCATGAGCGAGCAAAACCAGGATGACAATAATTTTGTAACGCCTGGTCGCAAAAAAAACTCATTTGACGTTGATCACGCCCGGTGTCTTTGGGATAGAGTTTACTGTACTGCTTATGGGGAAGTAGAGCTAAGCCCATTGCTTTCAAGAGGCTTTCAGCTGCAATCAGCGGTAAAGCAATGCTGCTTTAGTACCCGCAACTTTTAAGAATACTCTCGATGCATATAGTTGTTAGCTTCCATTTTTAAATAACTTTAATTCAATAGCTATAACATAGCATTTCATCAACACTTTCGGAACTAGATAATACTGTGAATCAATTTTGATCTCTCGGTGGATTCGTTGCTTGGACCGTTTTGCGGATGCGCACTATCTTATTTCATTACATTAATTCCTTATCCATTATGGATGACCGAGTGCTTTATTCCTCCCGAATAAACATCAACAATGTTCAACAGCATTTCTTGTGTTCAATTTCTGTTTCATTTTATCCTTTATACTTGAGCTCACAGTGAACCCTTTCGCTCACAGTGAACCCTTTCGCTCCAACCGTATCGCATTCCGTACACCATAGAAATAGGGTTAGGTCGAACACGATTGAACTGAACCATGCAGCCCGATGCCATTTGTGTGTGTTTGTATGGGTTTGCTTTTAGTTGCTTATCTGTTTGCTGATGGATTTATAAACCAATCATACTGGCCAGCACGATAACAGACAACACATAATAATGATTGATTATTTCGGAAGCCAAAGCGTCGGTCAAAGTTTGTCCTCGTTTGTCGGCGTCGCCCGGGAGTGGGTTATCATATGGCTTGAAATTTGCCAAATCCGATCAAAAGCGCTCCAGCATACGCATCGGCACGGAGCGAACGAGTGGCACGGATACCATCAATCAATTAGCCGAGGCAGACGTCGGTTAGTGCGCCAAATTTTGTCTCCTCTGCAAGTGATGCTTTTGTTGGACTTTGCAGGCCATTTGATCATGTTTGCTTGTTTCGCGGTGGAGCGAGAGTGTGTTGGGAAGGTTGGGATTGGAAAGCATACCGTGTGGGGTACATGAAACATTTGTGCTGTGAGGCTTTTACAGTTGTTTCTCCCATACCATCTTGCATTCGTTTTGTGCTATCTCGTGATGGAGAGGAAAAGCATGATAATTGCTTCCTAAAAAAAAGTCAGGCAAATACTACCCTACTGACATTTACAATGGCACTCTTATAATAAAATTTTTCCCACTCAGTGAGTGGTGTATTGCACCAACAGAGCGTGGCGCAAACGATTGCTCGCACAAACTTCACATAAAACTCATGACACAGTGGAAATTAGAGCTGCACAAAAATTCTAGCTATTCTGGTGTGACAGAAAAATTGGTTAAAAACAAATTGTCACTTTTCCGCAATGTCACACTTGTTTCATTCCATGTCCCCTTGCGCATATCTCCACCAGAACCACGAGGCAGCACAAAACACATTTTCCCATAACTGACAGGCGTACTTCAACACAAATTACATCAGTCCAGTAGATTTGTTCGAGGGGATACGCGTTGTTAAGTAGACGCATACACATTTTCTGAGGCAGTTACAACAAGGCGTTACAACAAGAGTCTTTATAGTGTCAAAAAACATGAATAACGAGAAGTGTAAGATATTTCGTAGGTAACTTTCTGTAAAAATAAAAAACTAAAATAACGTTGGAAGAAAAACTGGACCCTAAACCGGACCCTTAATGAATGATGTAAGTTATGTGCGCACAGTGCCAAAGAAACACCATAAAATGTATTTAAAAAACATATTCAATGTTTTGATCATGAGTTATAAAAAAAAGGTTAATTTTTTTCGGCCGCATTGTAAAGAGTTTTAATTTTATTACACATAAAAAGACTAAGGCTTTTTATTAGCCTAGATCTGTCAAGTTGCTTTCAGATAATTCAATATATGTTGTTTGATATTTTTATACGATAACTAGAAATTTTAACGTAATAAATATTTATTTTAATAGAAATTTCATTATTCCTGAGAGAAGGGTCCTTTAAATGATGCAACTAAACCTTATTTCCATTGGAAATGAAATATTAAACGGTATCAGTGGTCTTTTCTTCATTGTTATTTTCAGATAATTATTCAATATCGACTACTGGGAAAAAGCTTAAACCAACCTTCCGCACGGCACGCATATGCAACGCAATATTGAGCATATGAAATGAGTTTCATCAAAGGATTTATGATGAAAACAGCTGCATGAAATGCGGTTTGCCACTGGATTACATAGTAGATTTTAGTGAACACAAAATGACTATGGTCTATAATGCCTGGTATCAAATTTGAACACAAAATTTATGTATTTTTCAGCTAACGAAACAAGATTCAGTATGACAACGGCGCTGTTCCTAGAAATTGTTAACTCGAATACCGGCACGTATGGTGAGCCAAATGATTCCATGAAATAGCTGGGAAACATTTGTGCACGTCCAGTCACGTTACGGACCAGTGGTACGGATAACATCAAAGCATGCACAGTGTCCACTAAACGCCTTTCGATGTGTTTGGGAGTAGGCATAGCCGGCGGCCAAGCAAACCTTTCATTTCTCGCCAAATTTGTGGTCTTTTACCGAAATCACGAGCCAAAGGCAGGCCGGCAACGGATTGGAATGCTCATAATCTGGTCATTTGAAATTGCCAATTTTTCCTTTCGTTTGCATAACATTTTCACCAGCCGGTTACTTGGTCGCTGCATGGCAGAACGATACACAAACTAAAGCGAACGCAACGCACTCCTTAGGCAGTAGACGTCTTTTCGGATCACTTTCACGGAGAAGTTGTAATCTCGGTGATAATCCGGCAGTGCTGAAGACACACAGCTGTCTTGCCTAAGAGGCTCTTCCTCGATACAGACCGACCGCAACGAGAAGCGATAAAGACGCAGCTTCTCATTTAAGCCTTGTGTCCGAGTCACGGGCTGCATTAATTTGCATAAAATCGATCAGCTACCGTCGTCTAATTCAGTCCCTTTTTCTCAGGTTGTTTTTGCACATCCCCCCTCCTTCCTGCCAGATGGTGGACTGGAAAGTAGTCTAAGACCCCAAAAAAGGAAATATGTTGCACGGCATTTGGGAAAGAAACGTCTCGGTGGAAGGATGAGGGATTGGAACCGAACACAGAAAAGGGATAATGAAATGGCAACGCAACATATCGTTACCCAAGTTAGGTGCGCTGCTCGATATGGAGAAGCCGGCTCGATCCGTTTGATGGAAATTTGTGTCCGAAATTCCAGATTTCATAACATTTCATAACGAAGAACAACATTTCTTCGGGCAGGTCATGCAAGGTGGACAGCAATATACATCTCATTTGTGTTCGAGAAACGGGGTTGGATGAGGAGTAGAATTATCACCAAACATTGCATTTAATCAAGCACATAAATGTTACAAAACGGCCAACACTCGTTGGATGGTTTAGCAATTTTACTTTCACCATGCGCTGTGAATTCATAATCAGCGACTGTCCGTTGGTAATGTGTGAAAAAGAAATTGATATTTTTCCCAACTCACAGCGTTACTCCATACATGTACCGTACGTCCCAGTGAGACCTAGTCGGTTGAAGAGATAGAACCAAACTGCTTTATGCTATCAAAGTGTGAACTGTGCCGATGCAAATGAAATCCAATCTTTTCTACATATTTTACATCGGCAATGGCTATTTGTGCTATGAAAATCATAAAAATCTATTAAATGCATATGGCATGACCACGAACGAGCGATGAATCAACTCTAACATGGTAAATACGACTGAAAATCACGCCCGCAAACGCAAGCGCTCAAGAGATAGTTCCGATTTGTGCCTTTTGCCTTTGCAAAGAATGTCTCCCAACAAGCTTATCTAAATTTAGCATCAACAAAGCTGCTTGAAAAGTATTGGGAGAGATTTCACACTAACTAGGTCACCAGTTGCTGAATACCTGCCGGATGAAAATTATTCATTTTCGCCATGGGTAGAATTTCATGTAATGTAATTTGACATATAAGTCAGGAAGTATGAGTTAGCCTGGAAATCAGCAACGATAGCAACCTGTATTACAATTGAGCAGTTTAAATAGTGGATATTTAGTAAATTTAAGGGTTATTACTAATTCATTAAAGGTACTTAAATATAACTTATGTTACATGTTATGTTACTACTTATGTTACAATGATTTTGTTTGCCTCGAAACATATGGTTTGAATCAAGGAAGAATGCTTACAAAAATAGTATTCTGATTAACTGCATTCTCTGCAATTCCTTTGTAAAAGAACGTAAGTGGACTTTTTCCCCTAAATGTAGTTCTAAAACACCTTTGTTATAACCACCGACAAGGACTGTATTCGACATTTGTAAAAATTTTGAACTCATTACATTACACTTATCTCTCTGCAATTCAAATTATCATATATTTTACGGTGCAACTTCTACGTATTTCACAGCCAATATGTTTCTTGCTGCATTCTTGCGAATTAGCATTCAAAGCTTTTACGTACGAGTGAAAAACTCAGGTTTTGAAACTGGTACAGTAAACAATTCCCTCATTTATAACCACCATGTAAGCGCGTGTTAGAAACAATTCAAACAGTGAGACTAGCCACTAAAAATGTAACAGGTGCGCAAACAATTTCACGTCGGGCGTCTGCTCCAGACTGTGTTCATGCATTGATCTAAGTGTGGCAAAGTGGTAGAATATTTTTTGCTTCTAATTATTTGCTACTTCATTTTCAAATGGATTCTACGAGATACGATTCTTAATGTCGTAGCAACAGCACATATACGTGACCATTACCTGTTTGATGCTGTGCTGTATGGTTCCTTAATAAACCAGCTATCTGCCATGGACCATCTCCCATGTTTTTGTGAACCAAATTCAGCTGTGTAAATCTACCTAATACTCGGTCGTTGTTACACTCCACGCATTTTTCTGCCGTCCAAACGAACGAATAAACCAAGAAAGATACAAACGACAAATGCTCATATCTCCTCGGCCTTAGACATATTCTGTAACGGTAGTCATACGATGGTGTTAGCCAAATGTTCCTTGCAAATAAATGTTACACACATTCATGCATTAAGCTCACGTAATGTGTGCAAAATTCAATCAGTGCGAATGGGTGTTTGCGCAACGCTAGAGCTCTCTAGGCTGGTGTATCTGTGCGATACTTCAGAACTCTGAAACTCTGGCGTACGGCACTCTCTGCTACTGATGAGCTAATGTTTGCAGTAGCTCTTGTGCCCTTGGTTACTCAAAATTACACACTCCGTTTGGCATTTGGTGTCCGTCCCACGTCCCACATACTGTTTCCCCTCCTGCCAATAGCTTTCAATGAACGCACTGTTGATAAAGAACTTCAGTTAGGTTCTATCACAAAGACTCCGGTTCGGTTTTGGTGCTTTGAATCCTGCCTGTGGCCGCTATTGGGCGCAATGCTACGACCGGTTTTGCAGGGTCTAAACGGCAGATGTTTCGATCTTTTTATCAATACAAAACCCATCTTCCGGCGTCTTCGATAATCCTACAAATCCTGCTTGGCATGCCGCTAGTACGCGTACGGTGAGTGGCATGATTTTATTTGTAAATGGGTTCATGCAGGCATTTCTTCGATGGAACGTTGTGTCATCTATTTCACAACGAAACAAAAATCTTCTCTCAACTGTTTTCTATAAACTTGTGTTTGCAACTTTTTTTTTTGCATTTGTCATATACACGTTCCGCGCACTGTGTGCAATTGGCTGCTAAACCCTTATCATATAGCCCATATCTCGGATGTGAAAGTTGCCACATGACCAGGTAAAATTGCATTCCTCTTTTTCTGTGTACCACTGTGTGTGTGCATTTTGGTAATTTAAACATTCGAGCAAGTGGCGCGGTAAGCGTTTTTCAAATGGCATTGACAAGATAAGGATTACGAGAATGGATTACAGGTGACGATTTGTTCCGAGAACGTAGCCTGTGTGATAAATTATTCCTAAATATGAAATCTGGTCTATTAAGGTAACCTTGGATGGACTAAGGAGACCCTTGGATGAATATACCTGAAGGCATACGAGTTTGCTGTTGTCATCACGATCTAAACATAGCGAGCAAGGTTCTCCAAAAAGAGAATATGCCAAAACCAGTTGTTTAGAAATTTATGAACTTCACCAGCTTCGAAGGTGTTTGTATGTTGTTATCGTCTCCTACAGTAAAAGTCCGATGGCATCTAAGCCACATCTTTTTCAAACTGTGTTTACAGGTCACATCTGAAGCTGCTTCGTTTGCATTCCACAATAATAACCTCATTTACCCCTACAGCAGCAGCTCTCCAGTGTGTTGGTTGGTTGTTTCCCGATAAATTTTCACCTCATCTAAATGTTAATGAGCCGACAGCTACTGCTCCATTTTGTGTGTTTGTATGTGCTCTAACGAGCAATCGATCGTAGCAACTGACACGCCTGACATCGATGGCATTCTGGGCTTTTGCAAAATATTTGCCCCACCGATAAAATGGAAGGCGTGCATTAGAAACAGCCCGACACAAAGGCAAAAAACGGAGAATAATAATACGAAACAACACCAATAAATTATAGCAAAAGCAGGTTAAGTATTGATCGGAGTGCCGGAATGCGTGTTTTCACAAATTCCGTGTTTCTGTCACGCATTCTACATTCCTAGAAATGTTCCGGTGAACGAATTCAAAATGCAAAAACCACCCAATCCCCCTTCACTCACTCACTCACCCACAGAATCAAATCAAACACAAACTCACCGACGTTGCTGTGTTTCGGGTTTCGGTTTTTTTTGTTCGCCATTTGCTACTCTGGCTTCAGGTTTATATGTTCCATTCGGCGCATCACATTACCTCATTGTGCCAAATAAATGGACCACAAAATAGAAAACGTATCTCTCTTTAACACCTACCGTATCACCAATGGCGCGTCACGGTGAAATGCATTTGGTTTTGCGCTCTTTCAATTGTGTTCAAACAAAACCTACCGTGAAGCTAACAAATGTATGTTTTTGTACGAAATGCGGTCAAACTATGTCGGTGTGGTGTGTGAAATGTATGCAGTTCACACTGTGCTGTGAATTAAATATAACTAATGCATCATAATTTATCACGCTTTTACGTGCACATTCCGTCACCTCGGTCAACATGGACATTTACACCCAATAGAACGTTGGTTACGGAAATTCGAGACAATTAAAAACACATGAAAACGATGAAAACTTTTCCAGCCGCAGTATGTGCAGCTTTGCGGTTGGGTCTTGTTTAAAGTTGGCAGAGCCGCGGAAATGAAAGTTCTCGTTCACCTGTCATTTATACATCTGCCCGGTTTACCCGAGGGAGGCGGTCTTATCCTTCGGCTCCGGATGACTCCGAGTACGGTGAACATAAAACGGTGTGACTTGTTTCGGATAGCTGAAGCTATGAGACCGTGACGCCATGCGCTCGTGAAAATCAGCTTTCGTTGTACGGGCAGTGTTTTCATTAGGATTGTCCTATTTTTGAACCCAAGTTTGGGATATGGTCAGATTTAGGAGACTTTTCTGTTTTCGGTCGATCACCAGTGTTGAGGGATACGTTTATTGTTTGTTTGGCTTATGATTCCGGAACACGCAAGCATCTCTGCCCTGAACAAGACATTTGCCGGCGAGTGGTGCCTTCGTGCCTTTTCTGCCAAAATGACATCCCGATTCTAGGTGCTTATGAAAATAATGTTTTGTGGCCGGCTTCTCACCGAAAGACAATAAGCTCCACGGAACATACCACTGTGATTGAGAGGGGGAAATGGCCGTTCCTCAAGGCGAGGACAGACACCACTGATTGCTTTTCAGACATTTTTGTTGCTATTTGTCACAGCATCAATGTTTTCCCATTTTGTGTGCCCTTGTGCTGTAGGCTTATCTTCTCTCCGATAAGCCGATTAATATTGATCTTTATATTAAACGGAAACAAAACAAAGAACGGCCAAAACAAGATGGTTTCTTGGCGCTGGGTGGAAACCCGAGCCATGCTGGACTCAACAATTTCACGGTGCTGTTCACGACTGACCTAAGCTGTGCAGTGCTATGATAATCTACGCTCAGAAGTAACTTCTCACAACAGCAACCTTTGCTATTGGGCCTCGCCTCGGGTATCTTTGTACCATTTTTCCTAAATATTTTCTTCTCTATTAGAAGAGGCTTTATTGCGTCCTCAGGGGAATGGATACACTCATACACACACATCTACACACCTTCACAAACGAATTACCAAGGTAGCAATGTGCCACTAGAGGTGAGAATGGTTTTTTGTTGGTTGTGGAAGCAATTCATCACCATGCAACCATTTAGAGGACGCCCTGAAGCTGATCGGAAATGCTCGTGATCTACGTTAGGTGACTGATGGATGGGGACCGATCCGTCCAACTTGACGTGTTGGAGGGAGTTTTGTTTAAATTCTGCTACACTTCGTTAGACAGACGTGGTAGCGATGGTAGTGGAAGTGTTTGGATTTGTATAATTTTTCCCACAAGACCGAAAACCGACCTGTGAAGCTGAAAGTGGTCATAAATCTTCTGAGGCTAATCTGTTCGAAAAACACTTTCTACTCGGAGAATGTGCCGGACCAGTTGCGTGCTTTGCATAAATCATCGGCCCTCGGTGCTGGGGACGTGGTGTGTATTGAAAATTTCAAAGTGCCATCGGCGATATCACCTGGCCAAGACAAACAGGTCACGCGGAACGGCAACCGTAGGTGTTGAATTCTTTTGATCGTAGGTTGAAATCAGATTTAGAATAATGTATTTTTTAATGTTGCAATAAAATGTTGATCTTTACCACTTCATCGTTTTAGGCTAGTTTACCGAAATTAAAGCGGCCCAGCTAGCAACATCAAACTTTAAGAGTAAAACATTAGACATAAGGGCGTACGCTTACAATGGTGTACACAATTTTGAATTTCCTATTAACTTTGCTCTAAAGCACAAAGAAACGCAAATTTCCTTACGTTGAATGGTGGTAACGAAATCATTCCAATAGCACAAACATTGAGAATTGAAAGTCAACATTTCCGGCTCTGCCAAATGTTTTGGTGCTAAGCATAAACTTTGTATTTTAAGACCCCCGTGTAATGTATTCACGCCGTCTTCAGGCTTTGCGCCGTGCCAAAAAGCTCTTTTACTAACGTTTTCAATTTTAAATTTCACTCGTTCCTGTATAATACGCAGAAGTATTACAAGTGTGAGGCTGAGTGTGGGCCCCCGTGTCCCAAAAGGTGACCTGTAATTGAATTCGTAGCACCTTCCACACTCCATTGAGTTTCTCGATTAAACCGGTGCGCTTTGTAGCAAAATTGTACAAAACCGTTATTTGAACTTTTGCACCCGGTTCCAAATTGTTATTCCATTTTTCACGCATCAGCTAAATCGACAATGGATGCTCAGAAGCGCAAGAACTTTTGTAATTTCCACAGGACCATGAAAGGAAAACATCATGCTGGGCATTTTGAATATTTATGGGAAATATATTGACCCAAGAGAAAAAAAAAAAATACTGGATGATTATTGTGTAGCTTAACAGTCTTTTTGTGCGTTGGAGTGTATATAATTCAGATAAAAAAAATTGTTCTTCATTTTTAAGCAACCAAATGAAATTAAATTACTGTTTGAACAGAGTGCAAAACGTGCAAACGTTTGAAAGCGTACAAAACAGAACTACAATCAAAAGTCAATTCTACCTCTACTTTTCTCAACAAGTTCTATCACGAACAGTTGTTTTGCACAAATTACGTGTAAATAACAAGACAATTTAGTGACATTAATTATTTGAACTGGCTGCAAACAAATTTGATCCCTCATTGGCATGCTAAATATTTTATTCGATACCAATCAAAGTCATACTATGGCCAGAAGTTAAAAAGTCTGAAGAGTGTAACAAAAGACACAAACACTTTTTATTTGGCTCTATAGACAATTTCAATCAAAGAATTAAGATATAAAATAAATGCTTAATGAAGTGAATCTAACAATTACACCCATTGAAGCATTGGTTTCAATAGCACATAATGGCATCGGTCTGCAACTTTTGTGTGTGAAGATTCATTGAACTAGCAACACAGACAAAGCATACACATAAATTCGATCCACATTTACAAAATCCACTTACTGTCTCTTTTGGACGAAAAAAGTGTGATCTTTATTTTGTTTTCTTTCTTTAGATTCCACCCATTCTGGGTGGAAGAAATCACGCTGTACACCCAATTTTATTGCACAAAACTCAACCACTCCCCGTTTCCGTAATATATGCTTCGCACGTCTCTTGATACCATTTACTTGACTTCTGTGACGGGAAGAGAACGACGATGCCCAGTGCCCACGGGTAAGAGCTCTAGAAAGCTGTCCCAGATTGCCAACGTTTCCCTGTTCCTTTTGGTTCTTTTCGTTTACTTCCCTTCTTTGCTGACTCGTGTGATTACGAAGCTTCATTTGTGGTGCCGTTGGCACAGTAGATGACCTTCAACCCCAAGCCACATCGCACACACGCTCTCAGTGCTTGCTCGGTCGCGAAAATTAGGAAGCTTGGTACGAGAGAGTCGAAAAAAAGTGCTTGCTGGGCAAAAATTCGACACGCACACAAAATATGGACTCTACCCATGCCCGTAACGTCCACTTTGCCACCGTGCAGGCAAAACTACGTTAGCGCATAGATAGAAACCCATTTCCCGTAAGACGATTAAGTCATAAAGCGGATTTTGAGTGGGGTTCGCGGGAATACTTTCACGAAACGAAAAAATCACCTATTGGCTTGGCAGTTCTGGATGCTGAAGCTCTTCCCACTGAACAGAAGATACAACGAGAAGAGAGTGAACAATTTATGGTCCGTTTCATACAGTGGTTGCCACTTAATAACCGCAATGAAATGAATTCCTCGATACAACGAGTGTTCGCCCTAAATGGTTTCCGCAATATGGTTAAAATATAGATTCGTGGTGAAAATATTCAGCTAGTACCGCGATATTTCACATGCAACAAATTTCGCCACATATTTAAAGCGCCGAAATAAATGCCATAGAGTCAAAGAGCAACTTTCAATCCAACATTGTTTCGGGACTTTCTCATTTCAAGCAGAATGCTTATATGATCGTGACTCGTGGTGCTAGATATGCACAGTTGGGTTCTGAAAGCACATTTTATATGAATGTTTATTGGATACATGTTTACCGACCATTTACACTATGCAGTTTCTGCATGAAATGAAGACATAAAAAAGATGCAATGACAAATATTTCAATACACCTTCATCTCAAAACAGGTACATACATTTAGACGCATACATCATCAGCAAAGGAATGTATCACTGCGGAGCAAATATTTCAATTTACTCTTCAAGAATTTCTGCAAACCAACAGCTCATCAGCGTGATGAAAAATTATGTGTTTAAAATTCACTTGCAGCTCATACAGGCGTTTTCATATAAACAACCAAATAGAAATGCAGAGGTCTGTATGTTGAAAATGTGCTATGGTGCCCGATTGCAATGTTAATGAAACGGTATTATCTGGCATGCGCTGGAGCTTTAGTGAGTTAATACATTAACTAAATGTTTTATTTTCGAAGCAACAGTTCTGTAAGTTCTGTAGCGTTTGTTAAATAAGCTTAATTAAACTATGAATGAGAAACTGCAGAACTACATATTTAACTTAAATGGTATAGTAAAAAAAAACTATTAAACTTTGCAAGTTAAAAAAGAAATAGTTTTAAAATGATTTTCTTTTTTTTTACTTCAATTGAAAACAAACATGACAGCACGTTCAAGATTTAATTTTAATGTGTTTATTCAATTTCAAGCCATTTGCAGGATTTTTGTAAAATTTAAATAAAGAGAAAAAAACAAAACACTTCTTTTTATCGTGAAATATGAAATAACGAACATGAACGCACGCTCGAGAAAGCGCGACTGCCGGTGTAAATCAAACAATACGGTTACTCAGCATGAAGCTCAACGGGAGAGGAAAACATAAAGGGATTCAAACCAATGCTTTGCCAGCAGGAAACCTTTCGACCGCAAAAAACGGCTTTTGTCAGATACAGGCACACAATCGGCGTACACACTTCTCAATGATAGATATCGATAATAGAGCGATTCTTGTCGTTTGAAATGTGGCATAGATTTTTTTATATAAAGATTTTTAAACCGTAACCGTAAAATCGGTTGTCACTGAAAATTCTCGCGAGACGAGACGCAAAACCATAAATCAACATTCAGCCAAGTTGTGCTATGTCGTTTTTTTGCTTATTTCTATTAATGACAGTGTGTGCCATGTTTGTAATGTTCAATTGGTAGGATACTTCCTCTCCCTTAGCTATGGATCCCCCTTCCTATTTCATTCACTCACTCTATTGTGCGTAACTATATATATCTATCCTATTAAAAAGCGATCTAATCCCTACCGGGCGCACACACTGGTGAAAAAAGCTGACTTATCTTCCCATTTGCGTCACCAATTAATTCTTTTATAGCTCAGCAAACTGTTGAATGCATCACTATCGCTTGTGATACAACTTCTTGAACAAATTGAATCAAAACATTCTAAAACCCCACACGGTTAGGTGATTGATTCTGATTGTCATTATACATAGGGGTGAAAATTACGGGAAATTTGAATGAACGAATTGTATTGCTGTCTCCAAGGGACTTGTTCATCGTTTGCTTTATGCTTCGTACTGCTTACGGCATACGGTAGGAATATTTTGAAAGGGATGTTTCGAATGCTCAATGAATCGAATGGCACTATAGTATCAGTGTGCAGTTCTGGAACTGGAAGGACATCAGGCAAGATGCTTGAAATGCACATAAAGCACATCTCCAATAGGAGGTGACATATTCGCTACAGAATTCTCAGTTCATCTGGTTATTTATCGAAGTTTTCAAAAAGCAGTTTTTCTGTAGCCAGACAAAGATTCGAGTTGTGCAGTGACAGTATCGCAAGTGATTTTGATTGTGGTAAAGTGCTCCGATGGAAGTACTTTTGAATGCTCAATGTGTATGTACTTGTATGGATTGGGCAGTTTATAAAACGAAAAGGGCACACAAACTTATATCAATAGCACAAAAGAAAGTAAGGCATGTATTTAAAATTGTCCTTGACCTTGAATTGGTTTCTAACATAAAGAAAGAAATGAAAGTAGCACGTGCATTTGAAGGGAAAAACAAAATGCAAAGAAAAGCATAAGCTTTGAGAATAACTCGAACTACAGTAACATTTCTCAATTGCATTTCCATCATCAACATCATCATCATTATCAACTTGAAAAGTATAAAAGATCTTCTTTGGCCTTAACATTGCTCCTTCTGGGACACCTTGCATAGATTTCGTCATCAGCCATCGCTCACCAATGCACAATGGGCATTTGCCGGGATGAAATTCAAAAAATCAACTTTGTAATAGCGCAATTCCAAATTATAGGTTTTAATACTAGGGATTAAACTAACAAATATACCAAATATGAGCTCTTTATCTTTATTGGTTCTCTAGAAAAGACCTCTCAAAGTCGAGACTTATTAAAAAAAACGCAGAAAAATCTTCATTTTTTTTGGAAAACTTTGAACCTTTGTAGCTTTTTCAAATATGAACCGATTTTGATAAATTTAGACATTTTAAAAAGAATATACAATCAGCTTTATTAAAACATAAAAAAAATTTAGTTTAGTTAATTTTATGCAAAAATATACTATAATAAATGAAGAAACTTCCTAAAAATTTTCATTATTTTAATCTTTGACTTGATGCCATTATGAAAGTGGCGTAGGGTGGCGTTGTCTCATATATGTCACATCATAGTGTAATATATATACTATCAATCTGTGAAGAAATATTCTGCGAAAGTTTGCGAACGCGAATTTTATTGAAGTTTTTTCACATCAACTTTTTCTAAAAACAGACACATGCGTAACTAGGCGGCTCCATAGGTGCCTAGTGTAGCGTATTACGTGTATTCTACAAAAATATATTCTACGTGCTTTTAATCATCTTTAATTTCCATTACGAAGCTGTGTATCTCAGTTTCAGCTCATGTACTTATCTATTATGTAAATTTCTATTCTAACCTAACTTTATTATTAAATATAATTAAGCAAATCAGAACCAAACACATTTTGGTCCTACTGCAGATTATAGACGGATGTAAGGAAAATAATTCTAAAATTATACGCATAACAGGAAAATGTTATGAATGCAGCAGCATCTATTGGCGTTTTGGGAGAAGAAACTCCCAAAACTCATGACAAACTAAATATAAGGATAGAGGGGAATATGCTACAAAAAATATTTTTCAAGAAAGAAAATGCATCCAGAGGAACATTTTGTATAATGAGCTGTTTTCATCTGATTCGTTAACCAGTTCAATATCAGTAGCAACACGCACTAAAACAAAGGCAGAGTTTAATTTTACAAATGAAGTAAATACTTTATATGTAGTTATCGTTGAATGCTGATTTTTTCAAAAAGTTGTAAAAAAAGAACATCATATTTTTAGTTTTCTAACCCCTTCTGAAGGCAGTACAGGACTTGGAAAAGCTGCTCAAAAGAATGCTCAGGAAAATGTGTAATTCCTATTTTTTTTTTTAACAACAGATTTAAAATTTTAACCACCAAAGACAAACAATATGTGCTGCTTTTAATTACTAATTTTGGAAACTACTTTATTTCAATGTACCTGCTCTGTCTAATTATTAAAATAGCTTTATACAGTTCTTTAGAAATGTGAACTAGACGTCAGGAGCTTTTAATAGCATCCCTCTAAATTGTGTTTGTAAATTTTTAATATTTGTACTAACTGTAAGTAAAAGTGATGAGAATCAGCTACAATTGTCCTATACAAAGCAGAAAATACTATCTTATTCAAAACTATTATGTTTTGTTCATATATTATGGAATATTACAGTATATTTAAAAATGGTTTATACTATTATAAACAACAAATACAAGATAAAAAACACACAACATTAATAAAACTAAGCAAAGATCCCTTAAAACACTGTTTTATGTAGTTTTATGCTTTACTACAAACGATAAAAACTAATAATTTCTGCAAAAATAATTTTATCCTGAAATTTGTTCTAAACTGCCCATTGTGCAATGTCCAGGTCTTTGAGATTCCTCATCGGTTACATAACTCGATCCCATGTCCATTTTCCCTACGGCTTCAAAAAGTGTTTGCGATAAGGCTTGTCTCTTCTGTAATTTATATCCATGTGCTTAAAATCACAGACGATGGATTCAGCAGGCTTTTCAGCAATTTGAACACGTTTTCAACCCACTCGATCATTGCACAGTTACGTCCACCGTGCAAACTACTCCTTCGTTCGTCATCGCGCAAATGGTATACAAAACAAAAGGACTTGCACAACGATACCAGAGAGAGTGTAGAGAGAAACAAAGAGGAAATAACATACTACCAATTCGGATGTATATGATCATATAAATTGTGTTCTGAAAAATGGAATTCTCTCGTTTTGGAAACAAAACGCACGGAACCGGATTTGCACTTTCCGGTACACATCGTATGCGTTGCTGTGTCAATTGTGCAGGTAAAGAGACGGCAAGGAGACGCAATGTGACCCTGCACGTGCATGCCTGGGCTACCAACAAGCTTTAGAAGAGCAAGAGCCGTCACAGAGAACACAAATTACCCATTTTGTCGAACGACAGTGAAAGACAAAACATAAAAAAGAAACAGACAATGCCAGTTTGTCCTTGAGGTACATTGCGTTCCTTTTGATTGAATGCGAACAGAAAAGGCCATGACGACGACCATGTTTCTTTCTACATCTTTCCTGAGTGTGCGCTGCTGGTTGAGCTTTTGTGGTTGTTCTGCGGAAACCCCTTTTTTACAGCCGCTATTGCCACCACTTTCACATCCTCCCACGGGGTTGTGCGAGTCAAACTCAAAAGACAATCAGAAGAGGACACTCCGTGACGCCCTCGAGAGATGATATTCGACAATTCCATGGTGATAGATTCAGTGTACGGCTACGATGAGGGTGGCTGATTTGTCGACCATCAAGCAGCGTATAAACCTTTCTTTTGAAAATGGATTTGTTAATGTAAGTGCCTCCATCTTCGGCTGTCTCTCTCGTTCTTGGGAAAGTGTCAAGGTAATTGTAGCCAAACCCTGAGCAAGGTGGCAACAGCAAGCTGTATGAGCAAAATCTAGGGCTACGAAACGAACATCAACATTGCTCTTCCTTTTGTTGCCATTTTGTGTTTGTGTGTGTGTGTGCCTTTTCAGTAGGACGATACCCGGAGGTTCAAATAAATGGGACCACCCGGTAGGTTGCGTCCTCAAACACTAGTGAACGATAGCTCATAAACTACTGTGATATTTTTGTGGTTTCCAAAAGTATGTTGCCGAGTCGACTGTCTGATTGCTACTAATCCTTTTATATTTTCGTCATAACCCTGACAGTCCTGCTAACACTAATACTAACGTAATCCTATGTACCCTTTTCCTATAATCTTACAATCTATAAATTTGCAGCCATTTAGGCGCCAACATTTCCGGTCACCAAAAACGAATGTTTTTCATATTCAGTAATGATTGAATTCATTTTCATATTCCTATTTGATTTCTTAAATTCCTCATCTTAATTCCACATAATTCAAATTATTGATTTCAATTTACGATTCTATAGGTAAAGGAGCTATTCTATGAATTGGCCTACGAATTTCCTTGCCATTTGCGCATTTCAACGTTACTACTCGTGTAACACCATCTTTTCCTGGATGTAAATCCGCTACTCTTGCCATCGGCCATTTAGATACTGCAACATTGTCTTCTTGTAGAATTACTAATCTTCCTGGCTCAATCGATATCGCATTTTTGTTCCACTTTGCTCGCTTCTGCAATGTACTTAAATATTCGCGATGCCAACGATTCCAAATGTGTTGCATGTGTTTTTGTATCAGTCTCCAATGGTTTAATCTGTTTGTTGGCACATCTGCGATGTCTACCTCCGGGACCGTTTGTAAGTGATTCCCTACCAAAAAATGCCCTGGGGTAAGTGCTTCCATATCATTTGGATCTTCTGATATTGCCGTAATTGGTCGAGAATTTAGACATGCTTCTATTTCGGCTAATAAGGTTGATAAATCTTCAAACGTTAAATGCCCTGTACCTAACACGCGCTTTAAATGAAATTTCATAGATTTCACCGCGGCCTCCCACAGACCTCCAAAATGTGGTGCAGCCGGGGGTGAAACTTCCACTTCATGTCTCGTTCGGCGCACCATCCTACAACCTCGTCTTGGTGTGTATCAGAATTTAGTAATTTGTACAGTTCGCGCAACTTATTGTTCGCACCTCGGAAGTTTGTGCCGTTATCCGAATGCAATTCCGTAACATGCCCTCTCCTCGCAACGAATCGACGCAGTGCAGCTAAAAATGCAGAAGAGGATAGATTTGATACAAGTTCGATATGAACTGCTTTTGTTACGAAACAAACAAATATTGAAATATAGCCTTTTGTGGGCACCGCCCGTCGGTGTGTGCCCTTTACCATTATCGGTCCTGCGTAGTCCACACCGCTAATTGAGAACGGTCTAGCTTGTCTCACCCTCTGCTCTGGAAGATCAGCCATTGGCTGCTGAATCAGTTTTGGTCTACAACGAGTACATTTCACACAGTTGAAAACTGTACGTTTCGCTACATTGCGCGCTCCCACTATCCAAAACCTTAACTGCATAGTATTTATCATCAGTTGAGCCCCAGCATGACGAAGTATCTTATGGTACTTGTCGGCAATCAACTCTGCAATCCTGTGCTTTCCTGGAATAATAACAGGATGTTTTTGTTCGTCTTTTATGTCGGCGTTTGACAACCGACCTCCTACTCTCATGACATTATCTTTGTCCAGTATTGGTCTAATTGCTCTCAATGGTGATTTTCGCACTACTTGTTGCCCTTGTTTGATACACTCGTATTCAGTTGCATAGACTTCATTTTGAACCAATCGAATGATTGTCTTTTCAGCTCGTTTTAGTTCCCTCAACTCAAAATAAGATTTGCGATGGATTCGCTTACGATCGAAGAAACGATGACAATATGCGACAATCCTTTTTAGTTTTGTGAATGAACCTACTCTCTCGCATAGTTTGTTTATAAAACTTTCCTCTTTCACCATACATGTTAATGTAGTTTTCGTTTGTTTTTCTTCTTTCGCTGTCTCACAAGTGTTTCCTGACTCTATATTTTTAGGCCAATGTTCTGGGTCTTTGTTTAGCCAATCTGGTCCATGCCACCAAAGCTTATCCTCAACAACCTCTGCCGGATTTCTACCTCTCGAAACCGCATCTGCTGGATTATGAATCCCAGGCACATGCCTCCATTCAAATTCTTTTGTTGCATTTTGTATTTGTGATACTCTATTCGCCACGAATGTTTTCCAACGACTTGGAGACGATTTCAACCAATAAATTACTGTGCTAGAGTCTGTCCAACAAAATGTTTCGTATGGATCTTCTGTGGCCCTTTTGAGTTTCACCAATAGCTTTCCTAATAAATGAGCTGCGCATAGTTCTAATCTAGCTATTGTGTGTTTTGTAGCTAATGGGGTGACCTTTGATTTCGATACAAATAATCGCGAAACTATTTCCTCTCCATTCGTGCTTCTCACATATACGCAAGCTCCATAACCCTCTTCAGAAGCATCACAAAATCCGTGTATTTGAATATTACGTGCTCCTACTATCGTTACGCATCTCGGTACTTGTACTTCTTGTAAATGTGTTAACTGACTCTCAAACAATTCCCACTCTTGTCTAATTTGCTGTGGAATTTCTTCATCCCACCCGTATGAGTCACCATTTTCTCTTTTTAATGACCAAACTCGTTGCATGAATTGTTTTGCTTTTGCTTTAACTGTATCCACAATCCCCAATGGATCATAGATTTTTGCGATTGTTCTTATAATCGATCTTTTGTATATATCTCACAAGTTTCTGGTTTACTAATTTTTACACCTAGAGTGTCTAAGATCGGATTCCACACAAGTCCTAATGTTGATACTGCACCCTCTCTTGACTTCAATTCAATTACCCTTTGTACATTATCTAATTCGGTTTCAGATGGTAATATATGGGGACAATTAGAAGCCCATTTGCGTAAAGGAAACCCACCCATTGCTAACGCTGCCTTGGTTTCTTCGCACAATTGTTTTGCTTCATTCTCTGAATCCGCACCAGAAATAAAATCATCCACGTAAAAGTCATTTATACGCGATGCTGCTAGTGGGTATTTTTTCTTATTGTCTTCTAGCACCTGATTTAGGGTTCGTATCGCAAGAAATGGCGCTGATGCCGTTCCGTAGGTTATTGTATTAAGCTCATATGTTTTTATTTTTTCGCTTGAATGTGATCTCCAAAGTATTCGTTGGAACTTTCGATCCTCCTCATGAACCCACACTTGTCGGTACATTTTTTCAACATCACCGACCACTGCTATGGCTCTACGTCGCCATCTTAATAAAATATCCGTAGTGTCTTGCTGTATTGTTGGACCTACTTTTAATATATCATTGAGAGATCGACCATTTGACGTTTTGCTCGATCCATCAAAAACTACACGACACTTTGTCGTTGTGCTATCTTGCTTGAAAACAGCGTGGTGCGGCATATAGTAACCGTCACTACTATTTTCATTTTCTCTGACACTCATGTGCCCCAAAGTGATATATTCTTGCATAAATGCGTCATATGCTTCCTTCACCTTCGGTTCCCTCTCAAATCTTCTCTCAAGTCCAATCAGCCGCCGTAAGGCTACTTCCTTGGACTCTCCCAATTCCCTCTCCGCCTTGAGTGGTAATCGCACCACGTATCTTCCATTCTCATCACGCCTTGTTGTTGCTTGAAAATGATCTTCGCATTCTCGTTCCTCAACGTTCCACAAATTCTGATCTTGAACTTCTTCGATATTAAAAATGTGTTCATCAAAGAAGCTATGTCGTTTTCTCCCCCTTGACTAACAATTGTGCATGCCATTGATTGATTTAAATTATTATGCTTATATGCACCACTCACAATCCAACCTAATTCTGTTTCAAGTAGTGTTGGTAACTCATGATCAAGCTTTATCTTTTTTGCCTTTATCATTTCAACAAAGGTGTCTGCCCCGATCAACATATCTATTGAGCCCCTTTCATAGAATGTAGGGTCCGCTAATCGAACATCTTTTGGTAACTTCCAACCTCGTACGTCCATTGTTTCGGATGGTAAATCGGTAGCAATTTTTGGCAAAATTAAAAATTCTAAGCATGTTGTGTACTCAGTGGTGAGAGATCGAATGGTACCCACAACTGATCCTGCAACTCTCATAATAGCTCCACCCACACCAGCTATCTGTTCACTCACGCGGGCTCTCTTCAATCTGAGTTCTTGTGCCACTCTCTCCGTGATGAAATTTAATTGAGAGCCGTTATCGAGTAATGCTCTCACTTTGTATGGCTGATCGTTAACATCTAGAATTATAATTTGCGCGGTAGACAATATAACTGTTTTCTTCGAACAATTTGCTTGAGCCGTAGCAGTTAATCTTGACGTTGACGGAACCACTTCCACTTCAGATAATCTTCCTATCTTACACAGTTTCGAATGGTGCTTTCTTTTACACTGCTGGCACACATACGTCGATCTACACTCACGTGATGAGTGTCCCTTTCGCAAGCAATTAAAACATAAGCCATGTTTTCTTACTATCTCCTCTCGATTTATCACTGACGCTCTTTCGAATCTCTCACACACATACAAAGGATGCTGTTCGTTGCACAGTGGACACTTGAGATACCCTTTAAATGTATTGTTCGTTTGCTGTACTGGTAATGCCACATTCCTACCATCTCTTCTCGCCTGCCTGCCGGTCACCATGATCGAATTAGCCGAATATTGATTGCAAATATTTTGCGCAGAGCTCTTTAAAATGTTCACTCGCTGTTCCAAAAATTCCACTAGATTTGTGAATTCATCTGTTTTGAAATCCACCGAGTACTGCTCCCACGCCACTAAAGTTTTACTGTCCAATTTGTAAAACAATAAACTTGTTAACGGAGTGTCCCACTTGTCGACAGGCTCGTTCAAACGTTCTAACCCTCTGACTAATCTACTTGCTTCGTTCACGATACGTGCCAATTCTTCCGTCGAGTCGGTTTTCATTTTTTCTAGAGAATAAAATGCCTTGAAATATTCCCTTTTAACACCTTAGAATTATCATAACGTTTTAACAAAGCTTCCCATGTCACATAATAATTATCGGCCGTTATTTGCATGTGTTCAAATTGATGCGCAGCATCACCCTTAAGCGCCGATAATAAATATTGCAATTTTAACACTTCAGGCATTTCTGTCGAGTCATGCACCATAGATGAAAATCTGTCTTTGAACGTAAGCCATTTTGTTATTTCACCATCAAAGCTTGGAAGGTCAACCTTAGGAAGGCGCAGATGATTTTGAGTTCCTGCACTAATAGTTGTGTTAACCTGAGTAGTGTTCAACCCACTCGACGCCCCAGAATGGGAACTATTTTTTAATAAAAATGCCCTTACTTCGTGAGACCGTTTGTTAAATTCACGCCGATCTTTTTGCATGATATCGAACGCTTCCGAATCATCTACCGTTTCGTTGAATGCTTTACGTAATTCCGTAAACTCACTAACCAACTCTTCTAACTGTTCCAACCGACTAGGTATCTGATATGCATCGATGGTTGCATCAAAGGATTTCGTAAACTCTTCGAAATCTTGCAAAGTGTTCATAATTTCTACCCTCTTTAAATTGAACATTTTCACTCGTTTATCTGCTGCTGGCATTTTGCTCCCAATAATTGTTCTTTAGGCACTTCTTAACACAATTTTTAATAAAACGCACAGCAATGAGTTCCGTACCCCTGGAAGTTGTCGACACCTGAACTAATACGCGCGCAGCTTTGGGTGCCAAGTATGGCGCTAGGATAGTCACTCACGCACACCCACTCCACTACTACGGTTGAACGACACTCACGCGTTCAAAAATGTTCTGCGCTGACACTACCCGTCCGGCAAAATGAGTGTATTTTTTGAGTGATTTGAGTACCGTCCCCCGTTAGCAGTTACTCTTGGAGGAATGAGTTACACCCTCGCGCGAGCCCTCCCCCTCCCCACCCGTAACGCACGGTGCGCTCTGCAGTTCTCAATGTGTTTGTGTTCTTTCGAGCCATCCCAAGTAACAAAATCGACATGCTTTCTCATTCTACCCAATAGATCAGTAAACCTGAGAGAGCGAGAAAGCATGTCGATTTTGTCGCTTGGGATGCTACCAACACATCAAAAGCTTCGCTTTCTTTCATGCACTTATTCTAAAACTAAACACAAACACGGTCATTTTTTATTATATTAAACACTTTATTGAAACATAAAGTACACACTAAAGTACACATTTAGAATCCTTCATACTCACGAATGACGTCATACCGGGTCGAGCCAGGCTGCGGGAAACTTGTCGACAATCTGCGTTGACTCTGTTCAGTAAATTCTTTCCTGTGGATCCACGCACTGCATGTGCGTCTGTGCACACTGTTTATTCACTGCACACTTCACCAAAACACACCGGCGCACGAGACTTATAACTAAATGCACATCAACGCACAAACACTGCGCACGGGACTTAGAACGAAACACGCACAAGCATCTCCGTCAAAGCGTCGTGCTGTACTGGTGGTTTTGTACGCATAGGAGGGGGGGGCATACGGAGCGATGGTTCGATGCTGTAGTGTAAGCGAGACAACACGATGTGACGAGCAGCTCCAAGTTGAGCTCGCTGAAAGAAGACACACACACATTCACAGACGGCTCGTCAAAGCACGGTATTTGTATTGGTGTTAGTGAAGCGCGCGTGTAAAACAGAATGCGAACTCTCATCGCAGCGCGTTTCTCCTTGCTTCCTCAAGCTTCCTCATACCCCTCGGCCTGAATCACTCAAAATTTGGGGTCTCATTGTTTGCGTGGTAATTATCCACAAATATGTTATTAATGGAAAGTTCACGCACGCACTAAATTCAGCTATTCACCGTATTACACTTTCGCACCTTTAGTCGTCGCACAGTTCGTCTTTTGCTCTTTACCGACAGCCTACAGATACGCAGCTCCTTTCGTGGCTTCACGTCCTCTCTCTCACACACACAAACCAACGATGAGTGTCCGGCTCCTGCAGCAGTAGCATCAACACGAATGGAGTGGAGAACACACCGTTCTGCTAAGAAATCCAATATTTCTTTGCACTCCCACTTGTCGCTCGGTAACCAAATAGCATAAACCACAAAAAATAGCAAATAATATCCGTAATTCGGATCCGGTTCGAAGGACCAATGAACGATAGCTCATAAACTACTGTGATATTTTTGTGGTTTCCAAAAAGTATGTTGCCGAGTCGACTGTCTGATTGCTACTAATCCTTTTATATTTTCGTCATAACCCTGACAGTCCTGCTAACACTAATACTAACGTAATCCTATGTACCCTTTTCCTATAATCTTACAATCTATAAATTTGCAGCCATTTAGGCGCCAACAACTAGCATCGGTCGAAGGTTTGTTTGATGTCTAATGGGACTTGTGTTCCGCGTAGGGCACTGATTGCTACTAGACGAAAGCATGCTAATCGAAACTAATCGCTCGCTGAAATATACGCTCCCGACTAAGCCACTATCAATTTCATTGCAGTTGCACACTTCTGGAACAAAATCTTCCCTACCTCGAAGTTCCTAGGACCTCATGACCATCTCATCAGTGTGTGGAATACGCACATCGCTGGCACGATTACACGCCGACCCACGAGAGTGAGTTGATCAATATGCAAATGATATTCAGAACGCGTTGATTGGCCAGCCTCTCGCAACCACATACTTATACTTTGCACCCATAACGCATGTTCCCTACGGCCATTAGTGGCAACACATACTCACACATGCTCGCACTAAAGCATCGATTGAATAATGAAAAATAAACAATACGCATAAAGTGGAACATTTTTCGTATTTGAAAGGATACTGAAGCTCTCGCGATACACGTGGCAGGTTCTGAACCTTATCTCCTCGTTACCACCTTTTCCCTCAGCCATCCTGATCAAATTCCAGTGTTGCATAATTAATGCTGTACCTTCCATTTTGCCGATTACGATCGTTTTTCGGTCCGGGCCGATAATTTGAATTTTACACCTGCTGCATTTGAATTACACGTCGGAAAATGGCGCTTGTTGTAAGAACGGAGTACATGGTGCAAACTTCTCTCTCCACATGCTCCGTTTACGCATGTGGGCTGGTGAAATTTTATATTTTCAATGACAGCTATCACGTGGAATCCAGTGTCAGATATCGCAAAACCTCAAAGTTTTAAGCCCAATCTGCTTCATAACGTCGTGTTTTATGCGTTCTGGTACTGATAATGCCACATTGCGGCTTGGAGTTTATGCGATAATATATTCACCACTGAATAATAATGATAATATGAGATTAAGTAAATTTGCTATACTGTGTGCTTCGCAGGTTCGGCTTACTAGAGTGCTTTTCAATGCTTTGCGCAGTCAAGGGGTTTCTTCGGCCCCAGCGTGTGTCAGTGCCAGTGTATGAGGAGCATTTCTGGTTGAAACATTGAAAACAACCCATTGTCTTATCATCCTGCTGGGTTGAGTTGGGTAGTGTATACGTCGTCGGTGCTGTGAAGTCATGTGCGAAGAGTATTTCACCCACAATGAGCAGCAGGTCCTCCGTGGTCGAGATACGCTGTGCGCCACATATTGTTTGGCATCACCGATGTCCAGCACTGAAGACAATCCAGCCGCAAAGCCTAGCAACACACGTCAAAAAGGACACTGCTGTACTTCCGCAGATGACTAACTAAGACATCTTGCAACATGGGCAAGAAGAAATTCAATTCCCGTTTATACGGCCACAACATTTCCAGCCTGACCTTTCCGGAAGTGCGTGTGCAACGACGTATTCGTCTGCTAGCAAACATTCTTGTGATATTGGGAGGCGGTTTTCTGCCAATTGCCTGTGACTGACAGTGAAGTCTTGCTGACGCTACAAAACAATAGTTTAGTTTGAAAGTTTCGCTTGTCCGCTCTTCCGTTTCCGTACTACACCTTGCAATATATTCGGGGATTCATGCTCTCCCGTGCCGTACTGGGTTCGATAAATACGCAGAACGCAATACATCGCAAACGGAAGAGCACATTATCATAAACATAATAACCAATCTTCCGCAAATGAGCATCATTCTCAATATCCGTCGCACAACAGTACTCTGCAGTGTAGCCTCCTTCCTCGAGGGGCCAAAAACGTGTCCAAAAGTACAACCGGATAGCAATGCATGGACAGGAATATATTAACGATTTACCCCCAGTTCAACCATTTCAAACGAGCAGGTTTTGAGTGGGTTCTGAGGGAAATGCTGCACTTCCGAACTTCGTGTTGAGGAAATGTACAAAAAGGAAGCTAGAGGCACGCTGTTTGTGTGCGAGAGAAATATCGTTGAATTCCCACGGCACGTTCACATAAAAATAAACACTCCGATCCCGGATGGATATGATAATGGGAAGACCCAACAGAAAGCGCACACGGAAATGAAAAGCGCCACGATTTTCACGGGTAAAAATTTAATTAGTGTCTCGACCCGGCATTTCATTTCGTTTCGATTTCAAACCACTCACACACAAAACCCCACCGCATCGTTGCGGAAGATCCTTCAAACGCTCTCCGGATAACAGAAGCCGCTGAGAGTTGATAAACAGGTATAAAAATGGTGCCTCGTAAAATAAGGTTAGATGCAAAAAAAAAAAACTGCGCACTCGGCGGCTAGGGAATGATGTGAGCAGCAAATATCAAAGCGTGTTTTATTTATGAATGTTTGTCCTTTTCATTTGTAGGAGTGGTATGATTGCGATAACTGCGGTAACCGATATCGAGGCAGTTATTGTAGTATCTGAATGTTGATAAGCAATGCATTGCGACAGGAATAAGTGATGTTGCAATATATAATAAGATGTAACCTTAATTAACCTCGAATAAAGAGTGAACTAAAAATGAAGCTGAATAACAATATAATCATTATTTAATAATAAATAAATATCAAAAATAGTTTTAACTGAGTAACAATATATGCGGTTATTCAGTAACAATTTATCAAAACATAAGAAGTTTGTTCAAAATGAAAAGCTTGGTCAAGCTTAACAAAGCGCATGTTTTTTTTAAATTCAATGCTTTTTTCAAAAAAAATCAGCTCAACAAAATATAAAATGGAACGGTTCATTGTTAAGGTGGTGAATTGGCGCGACTTAACAACACGTCCCTCGTTGGTTTTAGCCTCATATGGACATTCTCTTTAGCAATGACTGAATATCGAATTGCGTGGTAATTACTAATTCTATAAATCCTACAAGCATAACAAAAACTGTATAAAAAATAAATAAAAAATTGGAATAATGAATGTGGGTGAAATGTTCTGAACGATTCAAAGCTTCTCGTTTATCGTTTATCGTTTATTCTTCATGAAGTGATGGGTTAACAAGTGGACTTATCACGGACTTTAAAGGTAAACATATGTAGCATATCTACCATACAGAACTTATTATAATACACACTATCAGCTATAGATACATTGTAAAAGCCACTCTTCGGAAAGCCAAATCACGCTATGGCAACACATTCATTATAACACATCAGTAAATCAATCTCCTCATATCATTAACCTTTAATTGGGACAAAAACACATTCCATAACATCTTTTGAGTACAAATAAACAAACTTATTTCAAGAGTTTATTTATGTCCCCCTTTCGAAGGTAAGGCCTCTAAACTTTAATGTTTCCAGTAAGGGACACTCTTTCCGGGATTACCAAATCGCCTGGACCTATCTATTGTCGAAAACTCCGCTTTGAACAAAGTGTTATTCTACCTCGATACATGTCAGCAAAACACTGACCTACCGCGACGGTACTCGATGATCAGTTGTGCCGTTTGTACGATCATCTCATTACATGGCGACCGTATTCAAAATTGAACATACCACATGGTGACCGTAAATATTTTCTGAACTTACTACACATAAATGACAATAATTGTTCTCTTGTTAAAAGATTAAATAAACAATTTAAATTAATCAAGTAGGTAAGCTACTGTCATTTTTTTCTGTAAGTGACCGTTTGAAGCATACAGCACATACATATTAAAACACTCCGTGGTGTTTATATATTTCTCTATTTATTCATTCTATGTTTTACCCACTGCATTTGTGAACAAGCGTGTTATGGCCCATTTGGTCGTAAATGAAACATCTTTTAGCCATCAATTTCCTTTCAACCGGTTATATGGAGGGCGGAGAAACCAAAGATGACAGTCATCTCAAGAACATATGGTTGACAGACAACCACAAATTGGCTATGTAATAAAACATCCACCACTGCTACTAGTCCAATCCACTCTGTGAATCTTGTAAGCTGGAAGAACCAACCATGCCGCTTGCAGCGCGATGATGTATTGCAATGATCATTGAGGCTAATTTTTTTAATCTTACCAACCTACACACAAAAAACTCACATTGCGAATCTTTTCAATAGACCCAATACATGGCAGCCTCTATACCTGATACAACGAACGGAATCTTTGCGATCGATAAAACACACTCCTTATTTGAGCGGAACTTCGTATTTTTTGTCGAAACTTTTCGCTGCAATTCCGGTTGAAGCATTTTCCTGCTGCGCCCATCCACAAAATTCTATTCAACGGTAGGAAATCCACCCATTCATCATGCGAGAAAAGTTATGCTTTTTATTTCACCTCGATATTTCTTTATCGTTTGCTTGTCCCTTTTCCGATATTTTTCCGACCTCGCTGTACCAGTTTTTCAAATCTGTATGCCGCCAAAAATAAATCGGTACCAGTGGTGGATGTTTGATGCGTTGGGAAGGGAACTTTAGCGGAAGCTCGCAATTTCTTCATTTTTGTTATTTGCTCCCGTTTGCCACTTGTTATATGAAATGGAAGAGTGAAACGAAAAATATAAAGAACGAGCCAGTCTCCTCATAATAAAGAATCGAGATGGAATTCTGTCATTTCCGTTTTGTCTCATTTTTATTTCTCAACTGTCGGGTCTAGTTGTCTATAGAAACAGCACCAGCAGCAGAGGCAGGATTTTTCAGTGATTGATATTTAAGCTTGGGCCTGGTGTGGTGCCGGTGACGAAGAAGCATAAAACCAGCTCTGGGTGAGAAAATGAAGCCGTGAAGCAAACGGAAGGATGCTGCTATAAAGAATAGTTTGCCCTGGCCAAAGTTCTGTTTTCCTCATTCAGGGTTTTTACAGAAGGACATTTCGTTTTGGAAGAGACAAAAAACGAAAAACAAGTCGTCAAAAAAGGGGACAACTGTTGTGAGCACAGATTCCTTGATGCAGATAGTTTAAATTGCTGGTCCGTTTCTGTTTATTTTTAGTGCGCTTGTTGTTATCGATAGAAAATGAAAAAAAAGAACGACAAATAAGGAGAAAAGGATAAAGAGTGAATAGGAAACACCATCCAGCAACTACTGGTTCGGTCACAAAACGAGTTTATTGCTGATCGATAAAATATTCATAACCCCCCGGAGAACGAACCGAGTTGCAGTTGATGGTTAAAAAGCAGTTCCGGGACTCCCTGGTGTGTATTTAATTTGTGCGCCACTTGAAGGATCTATCCTGAGACAGTTGTTTCGTTGGAATTTGGCCACTCGAGTTAAATCACCCAAGCCAGACCTCGCGCATGGTGTGCTCATTTTTCTGTGAAATTTTATTTCCGACCCAAAAACCTGGGTATAATTACTTTAAGCAACTCTAGCTCTTCTAGGGCCTTGCGCGGATGAGGTAGTGAGGTTCGCTTCGGTCAGATCGCAATGTCCATCCACTTAATGTCGTTTTGTCTCTCTTCTGTTTCTCTTTCTTTCTCTCACACTTTCTCTCTTTCTCTCTCTATCTGGACGCTTTTTTCAGGAAACGTATTAAATGACGACTGCCGGAAAGGATCCTTTTTCCAATTTTGATTTCAATTTGTTCCCCTTGGGGGAAAACAAAACGGGTAGGGTTTTCTTCTGTTTTATGGGTTTCACGTAAAACGCTGACGTTTTTGCAAGTTTTTGACAATTAGTTTCCCTATAAAAAGAGAGTTGTAAGAATGACAAAAACGTGAATGACAAAAACGGTAACACTCCAGATCAAATTGCGAGGTAAAAGTTAATTTAAAAATGTTTGAAGCTATGAAGTGTCGCTGTGTGTGACGCATTGCGTTACACTGCGGAAGATGCATTTGGTACTGAAAACTGGAGTGTCAACAATACGCTATGCTGTTTTTATTTTGGTATTTGAAACATTTATAAATAACTGGATCTTCTTAGCTGATTAATAAAAACGATCATTTTTTTCATTTGACCCAACAATCTTTTAGAGTGCAAATGTCATAATCATACGTGTTAGGCCTAGTGCTTCTATCAGCGAATCTTCTCACAGTGTGTTAGCAAAAAAGAACTAGAGAGCATCGACAAATCATTTTTATTATGCGTACCCTGACGATTCCATTCAATCAATCGTAAGTTGATTTAAATGAATTTATGAACTTCCAATAAGTTAAATCAGCGTGTATGCCCTGTCAATCGAACCATCGGACAAAGTATAATGTAAAGAATATGTATTCCCCCATTTCTCATCCCCAACCGAGGGAGCTCCGGTGTGTAAATCATCCTCGAAACGCAACTCAAACAATTCCTCATCGAGGTCAAGAGGTCAAGCTGCGCAAAGTGGTCGTTGATTTGATTAATAAATTTGTTTCCCCTTCAGAGTGCCACAGTGATTGGAGGTAGGGAGAGCTATTCCCTGCATTTATGATTACCCATTTTAATCAATGTCTTTTAGTGAATGAAAGCCAAACCGGCAGAAGCCTATATAATTCTATCGAGACGGGTGTATTCACAAGTCTCTGTTGGCGTCCTATTCTCGGTTACAAGTTGCGTTGATCCTGGAAGCTGCATGATTCATTATGCAGGAAGAGGCATCCCTCTTCTGCTCTTCTTGTTTTGATGCTATTGTTTTGCTCATTTGCTTTCGGTTCATTTTTCCGGACGAGTCTATCCTTTCCAGCACATCGCAAAACCTGCCTAAACTGTCTGGTGCGTGCAAAAAGATTTAGTAACTGTAGCACATCCCGGTTAGATCCCATTCCCCGGGTTTAACGTTTCAAGAGAACAAGAGAATGTAACAATCAAACACACCAAACAATCAAACCACAGGTTGCGCAAAAGATGTCGGAATTTATGATAAGATTACATACCCAGCAAGATAATGTCTGTAAGCACCTGGATATTTTTTTATAAATCGTCTTCGATTCATTGCAGACAGGCGTGGAGTAAGGTGTACTCTCTGAATGGTTCAGTTTCCATGTGCTTACTGTAGCCTTTCGGATTTGGCGTCCCGGTGCCCCAAAACCCGGGTCGATGGAGCCTGAATGCGGTCGAACATGAATCAAGTTAATGGCGGTTTTTGGGATGTTTTACCTGCTTACAAGAGCGTAAGTCGAAGTCTATCAGAATAGGCTTGTGCGGGACTTACTACCGTCCAAAACACGAACGCCCGCACCTCATCACTCATTGTGGGTTCGAGTCGCTGTTTTACTGTGAAGTGATCGTAGTCGTGGAAGTGAATGTATCGACTTGCCACGTCCATCCCGGTTACGATAGTCGAAAGCAAAACAATGCGCATTGCCGATACCGATGATAAGAGTACCTTTTTATACCTACGAGATCAGCTGGGATTAGAAGCGCTTTTTTGTTTTCATTCCAGCCACAATGTAAGTCGTAGGAAAAATAGAAAAACTTTTCCTATTCGATACAAAAAGCGTGTGCGTTTGCACTTTCCGAGCACGTTTTGTGCAGAGTGTTATGGTCTCCTTTCGTGTGAAGCAATGCCACAAACACTACTGGACAAAGCACCGTGACAGCGATTAGCAAAGTTTACGAGTAGTGTAGCCGAAGTTAGCACGGCAATTCGCACCCGGCGTGGTAGTCCCGGGGGCAATTAGTCATAATTCGACACCGAGTCCAGTGCAAGCAGGTATTTGTTGGCGGATTGTGAGCGTGGAATTAGGATTCTCATACATCCGCCATGCTCCATTTGTCGCATCCTCGACTTCGGCACTCGAAATGTAGCTGATTGCAACCACCGAAGCTCATGCTAACATTGATCTTGGTAAGAGCTCACTCGCTGAGAGATGAAAACACTTGTAATTTATTTGAAGCGTATTTTTACCACGTCTCTTGGTCGCAATAGAGTTTCCCGTGCACGATTTACCGAATCTTATAATTAATGGCTAACTTTCACCGCAAATATACGTTGGACTTTTGCCGTATGTAGGTGCCTACGACAATGGAAGCCTTCTTATACCGCGAGTAAAGAGTTAAAGAAAGGAAGAGAGACTAAGAGACAGAGTGAGAAAGAGAGAGAGAAAAAGAGAGAGAGAGAGAGAGAGAGAGAGAGAGAGAAAGAAAGAGGGATAGAGAAAGGAAAAAGTTTTCCCGGCCTGACAGGAAGTTGATAGGAACTCGGTATTGCATGTTAATGAAATGTACGCCTTGGGCACCGGTGCACATTCGTGAGGTATTTAGCACGTATACCTGTTGTGTTCGCCTGTCAAGGACTTTTGGGCTTTGCGGGCCAAGAAGATGTGTAAAAGCAAGAGTTCCTTGCTTCCGCCAACCTGCAATCACAATCCAAAAGCTCGCCGCTCGCATGAGCAACTCGTGAGCCACGAACGATAGTCGTCTTGAAGGTTCCGTTCCCGGAGGATGGTTCAATGGTCATGTTAAAGGTAAGCATCATAGGTGTACATTTTACATCGTGGCTGATTAGAAGTTGTCATGGCAGGGCCGTGCACTCAGTCATCGAGCCAAAGCAAAGCCATTTAGACGGAAAGCCTCCTGAAGCGAAAGCATGCGCGTTCGCACATACTTCATCGGTTATGTTAGTGAGTGGCGTCAATGTGATGAACAGGAAACGCGGTTGGATGCAATTTTAATGCTGAAAGGTGAGCCATGTGCGGGCGAAATTCATTTCATCGTACCTAAACAAGGGCTCAGGTTTCTCATTTTCCCGCGTTGCGAACACATTTGTCACAAGTACGTGATCCACACGGTCATGCATATAGATGACGTAGTCGTTTCTTCGCCTGGCACGTTTCTAGCTGTTCTACCGGAACTTTGAAAGGTTCAAGAGAAAAAGCGACAATTCGTTACAAGTGCTTCTCTCAACACGGTCACAGTTACGGTTACAGCCGAAGTGTTCTGGTGTTTTCATGCTAGGAGTGAGTGAAAAAGCACACACTGACGATTGTTATAAGTTTGATGTTCATTTTTTTTGCCCTTCATTTTTAACCCAAACCAAGTCAACAACAGAAAAAATTATCATACACGCTTGAAGGGTAGCACTGGAAATATGCCGCATCTCAACTCAACCGTGCGTCAGCCTGAAGTCATGCTACCGGTTTCGCAACGCGTTCGTGCAAAGGATTGGCATTTTTGTCGCTGTTTGCCCTACCGTGCAGGCTTCGTTGACCTCCAGTCATATCCCTTTCCCAAAGCCAGGCCACATTCTCTAATCTGCGTCGGCAGTGTTGGCAGCTATCCGTAATGCGATAAATGTGATGCTGGAAATTTCGACCCACGATCGACACGATGCTTGTCTGTCTACGTTTGGGGTAATGATTTTTAAGAAGAACAGCACGACCAATCGGTAACGGTGAAGTGTAGGATGAGCATTTAATGAGCCGGGCGCTGGAGGGGCTGCACAAACAAACGGTTATTGTATTTCACGGTTCATAAGACAAGGCGTTGAACCGTACCCAATACAGTGGTTCGTGATTCACGCGAAGCTACATTAAGTTTGCCTTTTAAGCGCAAACCGACTTGGAGGTATTTTGCTTCGATGGAAGAAAATCAATTAACACTTTCGGAGAAGGCACTCGAGCCACTTGGTGTTGATCAGTGGAGGACCGATTTCTGTATTTGTTTTTCTAATGTTAGATTGACTATGATGCTGCTTGTTAAAAAAAGATTAGGAGTAGATTACATTTTATTATAAAGTGGGTTGCTATGCGGTTTATGTAAAATATTCTGCTGAAATATCAAAAATGAACAAAAATCGCTTGGATCGTTAAGAGCTTTGAAAGAATGTGTTTTGATTTCTTAAGTATAGAAAAAATCATCTTTAATAGCGTATCAAAAAGTAAATATAATTGAATGGAATTGAAAATGTTCAAAAAAATTATATCAAATTAAAGATTCTTTCATTATTTAATTCAAGCTGGGGTTGGGGATGTACGTCGATTTTTACGGAAATAAAGAAACTTAATCAAAGATATAATTTTATTAGGACATTAAAAAGTCAATCTTTATTTATTTTAAGTCCAGGGATTTCGATGATATTATTGACATGCTCAGCGCGCTATTGAAACATTCGAGCATAAAATTGACATGTTCGGTACGCTATTGACATGTTCGAATGAATCTGTCGACATGTTCGGCGATACTATTGACCTGTCACTTTCGTACCCCGTGGACTGTAGCTTGAATCATTCTCATCAAAAGATGAACAAACGGTTTCCGAAAAAATATGCTGATATTAACTGAACAATGTATTATAATGCTTGAGGAATGATTATATACTACTTTTAAGACATTTAAGAATTATAAATTACACGTTACGGCACAGGGTGAAAACGAAACAATTGACAGCTCAATAGCATCGCCGAACATGTCAACATATACATCCGAACATGTCAATAGCGTACCGAACATGTCAATTATATGCTCGAATGATTCAATAGCGCGCTGAAAATGTCAATAATAACATCAAATACCTTGTATATGTGTCTATCTTTTGCTTTAACACTACAAAAAAAACTTTGGCTCTTGCTAATCATAGATGTAAGCAAAAAAAAACTAACACACCAGACCAAATCACACTGACTGAGAGAGAGGAAACAAAAAACTGTAAAACTGTTATCATAAAGACGAATGCGAGGCAGCCAACTTGGCTTTACTGTCATGAGACTCTTGTTTTATCTTGTAGTACTTTATTCTCCTATATTAAATATCAACCAACACTATTGAACGCTGAGTCCATTCATTGAACTACATCCACTTTAGCGTCGAATACGACATCCATCTTGAGACGGTTTCGTTTCGAGTTATTCCTCACTTGGAAACTATACACCGCTTCACGTTTTCAAAGCAAGTGGAAAAAAACTTCTTTTTTTTTTCAACCATCGTACGTCATCATCGCTCAAGTATCCCCAACAGGTGGTCTCGGGCTACTCCAATAGAGCTAAAAGTTAGCGGAACAGTCTATGTTGGTATGTATGTGTGAGTCACCGACAGACACTTACCGCTCACGAGTGACCCAGCGCCAGTGTCCTTTGAGAAATGTGAAGAATTCAATTTACAATCATTTCTCTTCGATCTAAAATAGCGACACCGTCTTTGCCGGATACGCGCACGTGCCATTGCCAACCTGATCCATCTTCATCGAGCTTGCTGACGGCGTATTCACAGTCTGGGAGAACCGTTTCCCATCTCCACTCGGTAAGAAAAATCGGTTAAAAAAGTGAAAAACTGCTGCCGTTGTTCATCGAGCATTGCCGTCTACCGAAGCTGGACATCCCCGGGAAGGGATTTGGTGTACAAATTTTGTTTTATTATGCATGAACAGGGAATTGGTGGACGCGAAGAAATTTTCCTGTCGAAGATTGGAACCTCTAGCACGAGACCGTATGACCGCCCGAAGGAAGAAACGACGTCCGGTGCAATGGGTCGTTCCAGAAAGATAAGTGATTTTACAAATTGTAGATTGTGCAAAGTAATAGTAACGATGGTGCCTGTTGCTTATCACGGGTCGTTTGTTGTACAGTGTGACCTCTTTCTCGGGGCATGGCATGCAACGTGGAGCAGAAATCTCATTCGAAACATTAGCACATCGTAAGCAGATACATCTATTGTTATTTAAAATCTGACTAGCCGAGACACCTTCAGCCTTTCTTATCTCCTATCACCTGCAGAATGAATTATTTATGCCATTGTATACGCATTGCGCTGCTTGGTTGATGGTTTTTTGCTTCTGTGGGGAGGTTAAATATCAGAACAGAAAATGCCGCAGCTGGCGATTGTGGCTTCTCACAGATATGCAACATTTTTTTTTATTTTTTAAATTCTCTCATCCATACGGTAAAACATTCGAGTCCATGTCCAATCCCTTGCCAGTGTAGGCGGCTGTGTGATTCAAGTGCCGCTAATAGCACGGCGGTTTGCTCTAAGCCAATGTGCCGTACCGTTGTACAAGGGACGTAAACTTAACAGAGTGGAAGCAATTGTCCCCGAAAACTGCCAGCAGCAAACCGTCCAACAAAACGCAAATATGTATGCCCACATGCTTGTTTCGATGCTGTTGTCATAACAGGATCCAATACCCAATGCTGTATGGTAGGACAACGGCAAATCTTGAATCTGTGGCTTGGAAAAACCAGCCAGTGCGCGTACATATTATGCTAACGAAGAACCATTCAAAGTGTTGACCCAACATGTAGCTTTTGTGGGTTTGTATGTGTGTGAAGGCAGTAAAAGTGGCGATGGGATTTGAACATTTGAAACAATCATTCTTTCATTCCGGGTAGCAATCCCATGCAAACCACAGCTAGTGTCGCCACTGCACAACAGTTCACCGAAACCATAACTGTTGACGTGATTATGCAAAAACTCCAGACATTGGAACCAGCTTCGTGCCCATACTTCCGCTGTTACCTATTACGTCCGTTGTGTTACTGGGAGTCAAGGGACGGTGCATCGCTGAAAACACCCACTGCAGCAGTTATGTACGTATGTACCATCAGCAACATGGTGCCCCATTTTAGTTGGAAACCGACTAGAAATAGCTTGATCCTCGATGGCCAACAAGTTTCAGCAAGTAAATAACGGTGGTAGAATGGAATAAAAACGGGTACGAAGTGAAATAAATAATTCATTAGATACATCCCACGACTAGCCATTATCTGATCGGAAGAGCTCTATGCGCAAACGTGGCAAGCTAGCACCACATGCTAACTAGTACACTTAGCTTTAGAAACCGCACCCAACCTTTGGTCATAGTAGCACAGGATCGACTAAAACTGACATTGTCCCAATTTTGGCGCGCGGTTTAGTGCGGTAGGAAGTGCGAACGTTGCGGTTACATACCATGTTGCATTTACAGAGTGAATACCGAGGAAAGACCACCGTTTTGCGATGGAATGTTTCATACAATGATGGCATCCGGTCAAGAAACTGTTTCAATGATCGGAACGATCACATGTTTACAGGAATATACATCTGTGGAAGTAATTGACGAGATACTAATTTGGAGCTTTTCATAATAAAAAAGCAAAATATTAATTTTTACTCACTTGTTTAAAAAAAGAAGACCATTTTATATATTGAGCAACTTTTTGCATTTAATTTTTTTTTCATTCATATCTTATTGCAGTCGCACTATCCGTTGCTACAGCTGCTACCGTTGCTAGATAGAATTTATGTTCTGGTGGTTTACTGTTGGTGCCGTTCCACAGCTTAACTATCGCTTTATCGTAGCCAGTCCAGTCGGAGTAAGCTTGTCGTTCTCAAAGCCCCCACACTTTCGTCTCGAAAACATCTCCACCTTGCAGGATGGAGCTGCAAAACCACACCAACTTTTCACCAACAGCACAATCTAGGCTTCATCTATTCGCTATTTAAGTGTATGAAAATGTTATGGATATCATCCGTCGAGTTGCTCGGTTTAATGCCAAGTGGCGATGGTACCCAGTGGTCAGATTAGGGAGTGTCATAAGTCATGATTTTTAAAAACCAAATTTCACACCGCACGGGGAGTACTGGTGCACTGCGTCAGCACACACGGTACACAATGAACGTGCTGTATGATGACCAACTTTTGCTGGTCAGTTGTATTCCATTCCAGAGACACTGTCTCCGTCCCTCACTGTGCTAACATAAAAACCAACACTGGAAGAGAACAGAAACGCTTGCATGACACTAATTGAGCTACGTAGAAGGCTATGAAATATCGTTTCATTCTGAGGATTCCGGTCAACATGCCCCTGACCTAGTACGGTCTACCTCTGGACTCAAATTAAGTCTTCCATTTGGTGTTTTCTCTTCAATAGTCCTTTGGAGAAATTAATCATACTGTAACGTGAGTTAAATCGTTTTGCATAAACGGATTCTAATCGGATTCAATCATCTACGTCCAAACATTTCATTAACGCTTTCACCTGACACGCCCGCTTGATTCAGCTTCTGCAACATCGCCAGGATTTTCGGTGTATATGAGAATGTGTGTCCTTCTGAAGTGGCAGCTCTTGCCAGCATCTGTACCATTGCTTACCTGAAACGGAAAATAGACAAAAAGACACAATTCATCAAATCCCAATCTCACAATGATCAACGCTCAAACTGTCCTTCGCTAATGCTTCCTTGGCTCCACGGTCTAGAAAAGCTCGAATCGAGCAATCAGTCGCACGTGGGCACTTGATTAGCATAGCCAAATCGATAATGCACGGAAACAACACCAGACGCTCTAATTTTCTTCGCAACACAGTCGAAAATCGTTGCAACCGAAAACTCTTTGACAACTGGGAAGTCTTCGAACCTCTCTTAGCTCCAGGCGCTTTGCCGACACTCTGCCAGGCATCTACAATGGGGAAAGAGCAGCGTATCAATTGGATTTTTCATTCATCCGAAGGATAAACCTTGATTTTTGTCCCGAGAATCGAATTAGTTCCTTTGCGCGGCCCGGATACTTGTAGCCGTTATTTCGATTTCCTCAGCCGTTAGCGATAAAAAATGAAGCAATAAATGAAAAGCTTTTTGGGAAAAAATAAACTAGCCATGAAAAGAGTATGTGCTTGTGTGAGTGAGATTTGGGTGTGTTTGTGAGAGAGCAAAACCTCCTAACGTGACTGGTTCAGATTGTTTGGAGGTCCGGCGAAGAATGAAAAGACATATTTACGCTGTACCGTACACAACACAAATGCCTATTGAAAGAAACTCTCTCACTCTGTGTTCTATGTGCGATTGTATGTGTGTGTGTATTCTATAAGATTTTATCTTTATACTTCAATCAAAGCTTTTTCTCTACGCTGGGAGTTTTGGAGGAACAGAATTTTTTAATTTGATTTCTATCTTTCCCTGTGTCACTCAACCAAACAAGTGGCTGTGGCGGGCTCTCGTAATCATTTAAGAGCGAACAAATCGGATAGACACTGTCGGTTTCGATGCCAAACTGATGATCTGTAGCGAATGGAAGATGGGAGCTAGGGCTAGTTTGTCGGTTTGTTTCATGCTGAAAAGCTGTAGGCACCCAAAGGTTTCTAATCGATTAAAAAATGAACAGAGAAATAAATGTGAAACGCCAAACATTTGCCATCTGATTATCACCCATCCATTGAAACGAGTTCAAAATCTGGTTATCTGTGTTTGGTTGTAAAGATTTTAATTCCCAAAAAATTAAGCCATCCCCTCATTACAGCTCGTTAGCTTTCTGGAACGGTTGTAGCTCCCATCCGTCCTAGTGATTTGCTGTGATAAAACATTCGTTAAACAATCACTCACATTCATCTTCATACCCCCACGCGTGAGATTTAAAACATTGATCCAGCACAATAATAACCCAATAAGCTTTCAACCTTTCTTGTCAGCGTACTACAAGTTCAAGGTTCCCGGTGGGTAAAATCGAGAAAATTAAATTAATGAACCTTCCTGGCAAATGAATTTCTCGTTTCACAATTTGCCCCGGTGCGGCAGATTGCCCGATTCGCCTTCGAAAGAAGATTTTCAGGGGCTCCTGCCCACTGTCAGACTGAAAATAGAACGCCCCACTACGTGACTGTAGTGGCGCGACCTTTTGCGAAGGATTTCTTGCTGCTAAGGTTTCTGTCCCCTTTTCCTTCGCGCTCGAGCTGTCAATGGTGGTTCAAGCAATTTGAAGACAGCAGCGAGCAGCGAGGATGTTGAGTGACGGATGCAACCACTTGGCGTGGCTTTTAAGTGCGATCCATTCCTCCGCAACCGCACCAGTACGTGTGACACATTGATGAGGCTGACGTTCAGGTTTCTTTCCAGAGCGAAATAAAGTGTTTTGCCACGGCACATTGAATTGAGGCCCGTCCCGGAAAGGGGGGATTTTACTGTTTAAACTTTGACCGCGTGACAAGGGAAGGGCGAAAACGTTTGGCTGACACGCTGCTGTTGACGGGTTGAGTGCGAGAACGTGTATAAAGAACACTCGTTGCTCATTAGATGCCCGACACAAACAGACACACACATACCAACATAAAGATGACAAGTATCAAACTTCCTTGGAAAGGATGGAAGTGAAGAAGAAGGTATGGAAAGAACTTCCAAGGTTTTTTTCAAATCACACCACCATGCTACATATCATCACTTCCCTCATCTAAGCGTTGCCACACTTCCATACAGCCATAAGACATGACGGGAAAGATGAGGATTCCTCGGTGCTCTCACGGAATACGGGCGAAGATTACCTCGGATTTGTGAAACGTCTTCACACAACGTCACACAACGTTACGCCGGGTGGTACAAGGTATTGCTTTAGCGCCACCTCAACGCACATCTCGCATGTCTTAGGTCGCAAATCCGACATAATGCCATCAGACAACATGCGGTTTGCGGATTCAATTTCGCGGAAGCTGATTACCGTCAGACCGGCTCACATTTGGTGAATGTGTGCATCATCCTGGTGCACCGACGCGGTACAATACATCCTCCGGATGTCGTAAACAATATTTTATTGTTTCACGAAACGGTCATATTTTGGGCCATCGGGTTAAGACGGCACACAGCGTTCAACGCAAAAATGCTCTGTCAGCATGGTTTTAAAAGTGCAAAAATGCGAGGTTTTAATATTCATACAAAGGTATCGTTGATCTCCCGCGAACCCGTGCGCGAAAGTTGATGAGATATCTAAAGCCATTTCGATGGCATGCTTGTTCGTCATGCTTATTCAAGCAGATGGTATTGAAAGATGTTATGATAAAGGGATGCGATGAAAGTACTGATATAAGAATCTCCCTTGTAATACCTGCTTGTAACATTTTGCGTTTCAATTGAGCAGACGATATGATACGGAAGTAGGCCAAGGCACGATTCCTGAAAGGCCCACTTTTTAAGTTCACCATCATCAAACGGGTTCTCATCTAAGTGGTTTCTAACGGTTTACTTTCTGTCATCGGGTAAATGTCAGTGTGATGATGAAGTGACATCATGAAATCCCATTCACTGCAAGGCTGTTAAGTGTTTGGTTGAAGGATGTACTCCTATCCTATTCTGCTAGCTGGCTGACATGCACGAGCACGTATCGCGCAATCGAAAACCCTATTCTTACCCGAAGCATTATGTAACCAATCGATAAGACGACAGCATCCATAAGCGTGACTTCTAGTAATCGTAGCAATCGTTTTGCGGCACCTTCTGGTGTTTCTCCAATCTTGACTTGATTCTGCGTTCTTCTCTTTTATCTTCTTAAGTCAGCAGCCTTAACATATAATCACGATATGCGTGTTTTTTTTATTTATATTTTGTTTGAACGTATTCCGATGTTGAAAGGAGCCACTTGAAGTTTTAATGAAATGTTCGAGATGAAAAATTTAGCTCACCTTGTGGAACGAGTACTACGAGGCCTGTCTGCATGAAAAACACATTCATGTAAAACCGACATTGATCTATTTCCAGCTGGGATTTGTCACTACGAAGAACACATAACCATCACTAGCTACTAGCTGCTGCCTCAAGCTAGGAGAAAATGATAGCTTCATCAATCTCAACAACCAGAAACACAACAAAGTATCATCGAAAGGCCTTGGGGGTTTTGGTAGCGAAGCTGTCAACTTGTTTGCTGCTTGCGCGGTACATGTATACCGTTAGCGAAAGCGATGACAAATCGCTACTGGCGTGCAGAAACGATAGATTCCTGCTGCCTGTAAGAGCTTACGGTTAGGAACAAATCAACACAGAATACCGCACACATATACACACACACATTGACACAAGGAAAATGTGACGGAAGCGCAGGTGGATACAATTTGATAAGGATTACCGATGACAAACACGGAGCTGGTTTCAATGAGCAAAGATGAGCGACACATTACACCGTGCGTTGAAAAGTGGTTAGGCCTCATGACGACTGATACGAGATTGAAGCACATGTCATCACATCAATATTTGACGGCAGCCGGATTGTTTACGACAGGAAAAGTCTACACGGATGTTTACACTCCAGCCGCACTCAAATAAAGTGGTTTTTGTGTGTATAAGTGTTATGCGTTGAAATTAACCTGTCAGTGGATACTTGTAATGTGTAAAGATGTGTGGTTCATCTCTACCAGTCACTACGAACTGCTAAGCTCAAGAACATCAAGAAGCATTAATTAAGTAGCTCTGTTTCAAGTACCTGCATGATAATGCATGATAATGTATAGTGATACATAACCTTGCGTAAATTAAGGATTTCATTGTAATGCGTAAATTGGTTGCAATATTTTATAAATTTAAAAAATATAGTTGGTAGTTATCTTTAGTTACAGTTTTAATTTTTTTTTTAGATTATTTAGCAAGCAGACAATTGTTTTCAATTTTTTGCATGTAATGCCTGGAAAGTTTATTTATATTGACAAAGTTTGTGAATATGCCCATAAATAAGCTCGATGGAGACGCCTGGTATTTCACGTGACTGTTTTCCGAACAGTATGTTTGGAACAAAATAATTGATAAAACATTGGCAACATTAGATTGACTACGTTCAAACATTTTACATACAATTTTTGTTTTCCAAAATTTGAACAAGACAAAAAGTATTTATCGTGTAAATCATTGCTCGGTTTTATGAAATAGTAACACCACATCTCAAACCAATGAAAAAATCCACATTTCGCAACGATTAAGGGTTGTACGCTATAATTGGGTTAAGATTAAAATTAACAATTACTCGTAACTAATGAACCATTACACAAACGATTTGAATTTTATTTATTGTATCTTTCAATATTGATGGCAAAGCCGTAATGCTAACAAACAATTTATTTAAACATTTTGAAAACAGCTCATTGGCCGGGTTCTCACACGGAATATTTTTCTGTAAAATATCTGCCAAACACACTTTTCCACTAAGATGGGGGAAGCCTGTGGCGAATATTTATCCATCGCTGGGTGGATAGAAAAACATACCTTTTTACACGCCGAGCAAAATTTCGTGTTATCTGTTTTAATACATTTTTTTTGCTCGCTCACAAGCCCTTAACATTCTAACGATTTTATACTGTACATTTCTTCCAACAAGAACCCTTGTTTTACGCATTATTTACTTAAATTACAAAAAATTTATCCAGCGAAGATTCGTTATGTGTTAACGCAAAAATATTGGCGAATATTTTTTTGACATTTGTGTCTGGTAGAAGTGGAAATATTCGCCAAAAAAATATAGCTTGTGAGAACGTACCTTTTAGCCTTGTTTCAAAGCAATGATTTTTGATTGAAAACTCCCATTGCAACGTAAAATCGACGAATCTAAATTACTTTTTACTATCTTTTGAGAGGAACAAAGAAAATTGTATACTTTGTTATTTAAACTTATTTTTGGAATCCCTGCGCATGGGAGAAAATTCGTTTGCAGGTTTTCAAAGATTTGCTTACGATAACAAAAGATTTAATGATTACGTTCTTAAAATCACTATTTTTGAATCAAGTGCAAGGGGAAAGATTCGCCATTACACAATCATTCCGTGGATAGTTATCTATTAAGATTCGACAGGAACAAGGCAATCATATTTTTGCTGCTACTTTTATTACAATGCATCGGTAAAGATTGCAGCGAGAAAGGTTTAGTGGGTCATCATTCCCTTTTAGGTTGTAAAGATTGACAGTTTAACAATATAGAAGATTGTTGACAACTGAACAGTGTAAGAGATTTGTTGAAAAAAAAACTCATAAAACCATAACCCAATAACAAAAACATGACCAATAAAAACATCGATCGTGATAAGACGTAGCATATTCGTCATTCCAAAGCATTTGCACGTTCTATATCTTTCTTTCGGTAGACAAGATGCTTCATTGGCTGGGAATATTTTTGTCACGCTAGACACGCTCGACTCCATATACTGTCTCCGTGCTCTCGTAGGGCAGAACATTGTGCTGCCCCAACGCTTGTGCTTGATTATGACACCGACGCTTGATGGTAGGCAATGATTTATATTCATCACGCGATACGAGGGCATCTCCACCACTCAGTTGCCGTTTGCTTTCGGTCCGATTCGTGTGGAAGTTTCAACGAAGTTGCTCGCACAATGCAAACCAAATTTGTTATTCACGGTCAGTTTGCAGATACTGAAAATCACAAGCGACAGTTTCCGATCCATAAATTTAATCCTTCCGCACGGCGTAGTTACGCTCATCCTTAAGCTAAAAATAGTACTAGGAGGGAAATCTCGGCACTCAGCTTCTTAAAATCTATCCTGTTCCGTGGCACGCTTGCACTCAGTTCGTGCGGAGTAATGGATAGCCTCCTGCTAATGGATAGCCATTTTGAATGCAACGGAATGAATTATTTTAACCAAGCCTTGTTGGGAATTGTCTGCACACACATATACTGTCAAAAAAGGGAGTACAGTAGAAATTTCTTATCCTTCACAATGTTTTCACCGGCATATGCACGCAATTACTTCCGAAGCGTTCCAGTTGGATAACCGACAGCTCGCATGGCGTTGCGACGTGCTCACAAAAGCTTGCAGTTCGTTACGATCCTTGCATCGGCAGCTAATCTGGAGAAAACTCTGCCACCTCTCTCACCTCTTTTCCTTCCAGTCCAACATATTTACTCGTTGTCAGCTCAGCAAAAGAAAAATAAAGCATCGGTGAATAAATGGCTGCACTTCGTCGCTGATGCACTATCATGCATCTTTGCCAGTCTATCATGGTGTGGCTCACAGCTTCTCTCTTTTTTGTAACGATAGAAAAACGTGTGCTGCCACTGAGCTGGGTGTCCCGCTTTTTCTCGTTTACTTTCCTCACATAAATGGTTCGACTTTGCACGTAAATTAAATGAAAGTTGCGCCAAAAGCTGACAATCATCGTCGTCGGCAGCCGAAGCCACCGAGGAAACATTTAAACGAGGACGCATGGCTCAGCTTAAGCCGAATGAAAAATAATTACAAAAAATCTTCCAAACCATCGGCTTGTATCGTTGTCGGCGTAGAGATAGTCACTATAGCTGGAGTTTTTCTTAACGTGAGGAAAGGCCTTTCCAGCTCAGCCGACTGTCTCCCGGAACGAAAATGTGTAAACAACCAAAGAATGCTGAGCCATACTCCAACGCACCCTGTAGATACGTGAGCAGCAGGAAGGCGAAAAGCAGCGTGCATGGATATGAAACGAAAAATTAACGACGTGTCGAATATTCGTGATACCGGCAGATATAGCATACGGTTGGTCGACTTTTTGCTGCCATACCAGGCACCCGGCTCAATTGATTGCTCGGTCTACCGGGTTGCATATAATGCATAGAAAATGAATTTTTACTCGGCACGAAATGATGATCTTGATGTGCCAGAAAGAATGGAAAATGTTCGGAAAAGAATGGAAATGGAGTATACTACCGGATATTGACCGAGCAAAGGGAAGCCGACGGGAATCAAGAGACACAAAGAGGCCATTATGCGATTTCAGCCATTAAACCTATCCTCCGTATTTCTTCATAGTGTGCTTTGGAGCGTGCTGATTAGAATTCACACGGTTCACTAATGGCTGTCTTAGAGCAATATGATTGTTTGGAATTTCTGTTTCATGCAAGATGCTTCAAGGGTTTTTTTTATCTCGCTTGCCTTCGTCTCAGGTCAATTTGCGTGAGGAAGGATTACTTGACTTCAAGAGCAATACGTTTTTCTTCCTTTTTCAAAGTAAAGCATGATATTTGTACTCATATATCTATTCCGGTTCAGTGAATAGGACTATCAATATCATAAATATCTTGTTTTTCGAGTATAAAGCACTCTTGAAGAATGCTTAAGCTGCTTTCTGGGAATGGAGTCAGAAAACTCACACAAGGAGAAATTCCTCCAGTTCAACTTTCCTTAATCGTCCATCCGTCAAGACTATCTCATAAGGGACATTGTGAGAATGTTTCAACCCGACTCAAGCCTGACTGCTCAGGTTGGTTAAACGGCCACAGCAAAGCCGTTGCAAATCTCGTCTGGTTGCTGATGAGCTGTGTGCCCTTTGTGCACACTAGAAGCCCAACACGATGAAATGTGAGACATTCATTTCATCTCAAGATCTTTTCGGCTTACATATGATATCATGCAGGAAGATGATAGTTTTTGCCGTTTACCACCGGAAAGGGTTTACATCAAGGCACCCTTAAAAGAGAGATCAAACGAAAAGGTGTGCTTCGCCTCGGGTCTCAGACAAGTGTTTGCTCGTCTAGTAGTCTAGAGTGAGTATGTTAAGGGTAGGCAGAGGGAAAGGAATGCAAACATATCGAGACATTCGGAAATGGTAACATTCCAATGTGTTATGCATTCCTAAACGTTCTTCCTAAGCTTACCGGGAGCCACCTGAAGGTACTACGCATGCCCATGCCGCATGAATAATTAATGTTTTGTAGGATCTTATGCAGGTTCGATTTCGGGAACGGGTCTTGAAAGATTGTCACACAAAAACCCTCTTCGGTATGTACCGATACCAGGAGAAGCAGCTACCCATCATAATTGAATCTAGAACTCGTTTATTCATATCCCTTTTTCCATATTGGTTGATCGGTTCTTGGAACATCTTTTAGCGTGCCTGGAGTGCTTACCTAAAAGCTGCTTTTATGCCATAATTGAACACTAATCCAATGCCATCCATTTACCGGCACTCGTTTCGTTACCAAATGATCGTGTGTATCTTTGTTTTATTTCCGATACATTAAATACTTATAATAAGATGCTTTGGGAATGGTGGCACTCTGCAGACCTCATTTTCTGATGGAGAGATTTATATTCGGAAGAAAACCCCTTTCCTACGGCAACATTTACTTAAGGCTTGGAAGGAAATAAAACGATGCAGAAAAAAAATACTACAGAGAGAAAACTTTTGATTTCACTGCTACAAACGAATGATGATTTCAGTCTTTGGAAAAATTCCATGTTTCCATGTTTTTACGAAGTAAAAAAAAGCATTCTATCTTTAGTAACAAGTGTTGGGTAGTTTAATTCACAACAATCTTCTTTAAAAAGGAAAAGTGCTGCTCGCTGAAATGAAGGTTCAGCTTTTTCCCGTTTTTTTTTTTTCTTTCAACCTCAACCGTCACTTTCAGCACAAGACATAGAGGAGCGGATTTGGAAAGCGAGTGGCTTTATTTTACGTTTTGCGCTGAAAGGTGTGGCACAAGCGAAACGGGAACTATAAACCCTCGTCTTTAGAATTTATAACTTGCCTGTCGTTTGACCGAAGGGCCCAATTACGAGTTAGGGAAGCTGTCCAAGGCAGCAATAATGTTGTTCTTTTTACTAGTATTTCAGGCCATCAGCTAGTTGCGCCTGCCACGGTGGAAGTGCTGTATTCGGCGTTGCATAGAGCCTTCAAATTGCGATGAGTTGTGCTGCCAAAAACCAACCAAGTCCAAATCCCACTGACTGTAAGGCACATCCACACACCATAAACGACTCAACAGATGCCCAAAACCATTAATCGGTAGTCGGCCCGTTGTGTAATGTAATTCTACGAGCACCACACTCCATCCAAGCATCTGCCAAGCGCCCGCTCTAGGCTCGCATACCTGGCGTCTACTCCGACCAAAACTGTCGCTCTCAATTTCATTTAGAAAGTTTTATGCTAAATTTCTTTGCACCAAAAATGTAGCTGTGAAGAAAGTTGAAATCAACTCTGGCAAACATGCCCACTCTGAACTAGTGATCTTTGGCTAAGTATGTCAGTACGCCGCTACTAGCATGCCTTTCTTGTGCACCACGAGAAAAGACAAGAAAAGCAATCAAGGAAAACCAATTATTCGCAAATGAAATCATTTTAATCTGTTTTCTTATTAGCGGAATGTTTGTTGCGTTGTTCTTAGCCAACTTTTATGTGTGCGTGCAAACGAAACCGTTTCGATGCCGTGATCCATTTCGCACGCTCTCGACGGCTGAGCACAGAAAAACAAAGTTTACAACACAACAAACGCAATGCTGGCACGAGCGGCAGCATGGAGTTGTTTTTTTCTCTTTTGTGGGTCATGAAAATTAAGATGCATGTTGTGGGTTGAAGAGAATCGTGCAAAGATATTCCAATTTTCAAAACTCTTACCACAGCTATGAAGCCAAACGAGAAAAGCCACAGGAGAATTCACTCTGGGGCAATGCCGGCTGAAGGATGGACCGAGGATAAGCTTGGAGGGATGGGATAATTGTTTTAATTATAACCTTTTCCTTCCTTAACCCAGCTCACTAACAGCGGTTATCAATTTGCGGTGATCGTTTTACAACACTTTTTTATCTCAGAAGTTTCATCTTTCTAAAGACTGCAATGTTGTTATAAGATTATGAAAATCATTTAAGAGCATTGTTTTGCGTTGAGTTAGCGTC